>NC_089791.1:50750382-50870382 GCF_040412425.1 Macrobrachium rosenbergii | reverse complement strand
CGTTTAAAACCTAAATCGATCATTTCTTTCCGTAGTAAGTGAAGCCGAGTCCGTGCATGCGTAGTAGTGGCTAAACATGAAACTTTAAGCAGCACACCAAAATTTCAGCCAGTCTAGTGGTTTATTTCTAAATTATTACTTTAGAGAGAAGAACAAATTAATTTTGATCTAATTATCATGTGAATTGGCAAAAAACTTCAATGCATAAGGAAGACAAGTTTCTTTTCACGTTGCTTGGTAATAGTACCTGGAAGATAATGACTGAAAATTCTAGGATCAAATTTACAGGAATGTAGATCATTAAATTTGGAAATCTTTTCCAAAGTACTTGAGGGTAAATGTTTTAGATGCAAATAGGATTAAAAAACCTTCTCCCCGAGTTACTCAAAGTGCTCAGCTATTAATAACACGCCAATTCATACCTTCTGCTGACATAATCATACACAGTAAAGATAGTATTCCCATCATTTAAGAAAAATAAAATTATTGTTTATGGTTATATATTAGAATGATATATACTCATTTCTATCTTTTACCAAATGCATTTATTAAAAACAATAAATAACTGATTACTTCTAATATTCCTCCAAGAAGAAACATTTTGTTTGATTCATGATTACATTATTGTACGAACTGACCAAGTTTATAGATGCCATACGTGTTTATACACAATTCTACATTAAGGAATTTGATGTCATTGTAAAGAATAATGAGTTGTAATTTTTATGTTATGTTAAAGTCCTTAAACCAATGTAATAAAAATATCATGAGTTGAAGTTAGCCATACAGGAAGAATGTTTTGCCACTTTTTCTTAATATGATGAGTTGAAGCAACTCACTTAATAATAGGAAGAAGTAAAAAGGTAACAGAGCATGGATTAAATATTTCTTATTAAAAAGACGTCTATTTTCATATGACTATTAGCAATGAGTTTAAATTAGAACCGAGGGGCTGGTTCATTTTTTTATGGATTGGACAGTGAAGTTTACTTTCATTCTCAGTGACATTATCTTCGAGGACATCACTCGCTAGGCCTATACCAAATTGTCTGTATCACATGGAAATATTGTTTTAGATTTTAATGTATGATTTGGACTTATAACGCCTGAAGCGGCATTCAAGGGTCTAACATTAAAATGAATAAGCCTGTACATAATTTATTCATATTCTGTTCAAACTGTCTGAGATGTTTCCCAGATGAAATACAGTGGCAAACTGTCACGAAACTGGCACTAACCTGTCCACATGTGCAATTACCTGTTAGTCGGCCAACAGATATTTAAGTAATGCCATCAGTTCATCCATTCTGGTGAGTGGACTGTCTCCGACCACAAACCGTTGTCTACACGTAAGTTTTAATGGCAGTTGCGATGAAATGACAGGTAAACTTGGGGTGTGGGAGGAGGAGGAGGAGGGAGGAGGAGGAGGAGGAGGAGGAGGTTCATCGAATGTAACTCAGCGTTTTTCGAGGTAGCGCCGGGTTGGTCAACTGGTATATCCGTAAATATCTTATTTGTGATTGGTAGTTTGTTTACATTTCACCTTATTTTTATACTTTTATGTTTGTGTTCGTTTTTAATTTTTTCGTTTTTTGCGTCTCACCCTTTTAGTTTGTAATTACTGTTCGTTTTGTATATTTGGTTAGTATTTTGCTGAAGATTTATTATGACAATTTATTTTATTGTAATTTCATTGTTTTCTAATCCCCTTGTCAGTTTCAGCCTGGATGATGAGGGTTTTATACCTCAGCTTGTGTAATAAAGAATGTTCTTCTGGTCTTAGCAATATTATTCATCATCAAACTAAGATTTCAAGTAGCCATAATTACCGGACTATATGTATATATACATATATAAGTGAATATTTGTACGTTCATATGTTTGCCTGTATGTCTGTTTATATGTTTGTTGGCATGTTTGTGCGCTATAAAAATCCAAACCGCTTGACCCATCTAGAAGAAATTTGGCTCGTGGCTATCATTTGACTCAATTTTGATATTAGGGTAGGTTCCAAACCTGTACCCCCGTCCCCTTCCCCTTCCGCCATCCCCACTTCCCTTTGTAACTTATGTGGTAAATAAACTCTACAGGTTTCTCATAACTCATTTCGTGTACTCGAGATCATAGGAATACTGAAAAAAATACTTTTCAGTCACCACAGTAATACCTGGATAAAAGGGACAGACAGCACAGTAATATCTGGATAAAGGGGACAGTCACCACAGTAATATCTGGTTAAAGGGACAGTCACCACAGTAATATCTGGATAAAGGGGACAGTCACCACAGTAATATCTGGTTAAAGGGACAGTCACCACAGTAATATCTGGATAAAGGGGACAGTCACCACAGTAATATCTGGTTAAAGGGACAGTCACCACAGTAATACCTGGATAAAAGGGACAGACAGCACTGTAATACCTGGCTATAGGTGACAAACAGCACAGTAATGTCTGGATAAAAGGGACAGTCACCACAGTAATACTTGGATAAAAGGGACAGTCACCACAGTAATACCTGGATAAAAGGGACAAACAGCAGTAATATCTGGATAAAATGGACAGTCATCACAGTAAAACCTGGATAAAAGGGACAGTCACCACAGTAATACTTGGATAAAAGGGACAGTCATCACAGTAAAACCTGGATAAAAGGGACAAGTAGTACCTGGATAAAGGGCAGAGACAGCACAGTAATAACTACATAAAAGGACAGTTAACACAGTAATACCTGGATAAAATGGACAAGTAATACCTAGTTAACCCAGTAATACCTGGATAAAAGGGACAGTCACCACAGTAATACCTGGATAAAAGGGACAGTCACCACAGTAATACCTGGATAAAAGGGACAGTCACCACAGTAATACCTGGATAAAAGGGACAGACAACACAGTAATACCTGGTTGAAGGGAACAGACAGCACAATAATGCCTGGTTAAAGGGGACAGACAGCACAGTAATACCTAGATAAAAGGGGCAGTCACCACAGTAATACCTGGATAAGGGACAGACAGCAAAGTCCCCTTTCTGTCATTCAATCCTGTATCCCTTTCCTTCTAACTTCTTCAATTATGCCATCTAACGCTCTTTCTTACCATCTCTCCGTCATTCCAGTCCACGTTCTCCTTTCTATCATTCCATCGTGAACCCCTTCCCTTCTAACTTCCTCCATCATTCCATCTAATGCTCTTTCTTACTCACTTTCATTCATTCCAGCGCGTTCCATCTCTCTCTCTCTCTCTCTCTCTCTCTCTCTCTCTATACTTTTAATGCTCTTAAACTACATTCTCCCCCATTCCAACACTCCACCCGTTTCTTAGTCCTGTTACAGATGAAAGTTTCAAATGTTAACGTTCGCTTGTCCCGTCATTCATGCAGTGCCATTTCCGGCGTTACATAAAATCTCAGTACGAAAAAGCTATGTACAAGAATGTTTGTTAAGAGTGCCAATATCCTAAGATAAAAATCAATCAGACATCCTCGACGAAAGAAACGTTTCCACTCCAGGTAACTATACAATTAAACGAGTCACATTTGCATTACTTTGAAAAAATGGTGAACCCTGTATACTGGTTATAAGGCAATCACCTGCAAGTATAATACCGAAAAACTGACCTTTAATTAATTTCGATATCAAACTTCTGACATCAACTACTACAGTTGGAAATGTTAGACCCCAATTACAAACTCAATTAAGCACCTTCGTAGCTTCCTTTTTCCGCGACATTGGGTGGAAAAACTTAACGTGACATATCCCTATCATATTCATAAGTATACCTTAGTTTAACCAGACCACTGAGCTGATTAACAGCTCTCCTAGGAACTGTGAAAAGATGAATTTATTTTACATGGCTAAAGAACCAATTGGTTACCTAGCAACGGGACCTACAGCTTATTGTGGAATCCGAACCACAAATATCAATAATTTCTATCGCAGAAATAAATTCCTCTAATTCTTCATTGGCCGGCCGGAGACGCGAACTCGGGCCTAGCAGAGTGCTAGCCGACAACTAAAGAGCGATTCTCAGACATAGGCCTAACCAATCTGAAGTTTAGCAGACGCCATGCTATCCTAATGAAATCTCTTTTGAGTGTCGGTGACCACGTAAATTGTAACATTTAAGAGAGGCCAGTGGCAGGCCTTTCGACCATGTCAGGCTGAGCCAAGGTAAAATAAAAGTATACCTTAGTTTTACCAGACCACTGAGCTGATTAACAGCTCTCCTAGGGCTGGCCCGAAGGATTAGACTTATTTTACGTGGCTAGAACCATTTTTACTTAGCCTTGGGACCACAACTTGTGTGGAATCCGAACCACATTATAGCGGAAATTAATTTCTATCACCAGAAATAAATTCCTCTAACTCTTCATCAGCCGGCCGCGGGAATTGAACTCCGGCCCATCGAATGACAGTCTAAAGCTCTACCGAGTCGGCCAACAAAGGGCTTAGCACCAGTTATGTTAGCTTCTACGAGTATTTGTTAATCTTCTTCTTCCCAGCTTGTTCCATCGAGGCTCCCTTCTATTTGTTAATAAAATCGTTAATTACAGAATTCAGGTGACAATGATTTGGATTAGAATAAAATGCACTGGTTTCACCCAAGATAGCCTTAGTTATGTTAGATGCTACTAGTTAACAAAGTTGTTAATTAGAGAAACCAGTTAACGATGGCTTGAATTAAGATGCAATGCACTGGTTTCATTTGGGAATAGCAATAAGGGACTGTTGAAATGTCTTTGTATCAGTCCTGTTAGGTGGGGACATGCAATGCTCATGGCTAACCTGTAATACGATTGTTATACATGAGGAAAACTGAATGTCTATCAATATACACGTGTGCAGAGAGAGAGAGAGAGAGAGAGAATAAGTAATACTATGCCTATCCACGAGGACTATTGGATGTCCGTCATCATACACTTGTGCACAGAGAGAGAGAGAGAGAGAGAGTAATACTATGTTTATACATGAGGACAACTGAATGTCCGTTAACTCACACGGAGAGAGAGAGAGAGAGAGAGAGAGAGAGAGAATAACCAAACAAGGAAGGAAAGACACTTACGAGTCCCTATAGGTTATCCACTTAGGCCTACATGCCGCTTAAAAAGCAAGAGCGTGTGCTGGCATAAGGCCAACTTTAAGAAAAACAACAGCGTAACACACCGAGCGAAAATCTTGTCAATCAACTTTATTCACGATAAAATCCGGCGTCACAATAATTTAGGTCATGAAGTCACGGCTAAGTAGGCTACATGGGTAAGGAAAACGTTTAACTAAACTCGGTTTTTACCGAGGCACATTGCACCGAATCGCAGGGTGTCTTTTAGCTCCGGAAAAGATTTCCTGCTAGCTGATTGGTTGCAAATATTTTTGTCGAATAGCATCATTGCTTTCAAATAATTGCAAGTAATGTGAATCGAAACTTATTTACTAACCTAAATTTCTCCCTCAGATATGTGTTTGTCCAATAAATAATGTTAACAAATAGAGAGATTATAAAAAGTTGTGATGGTAAGTCTAAATTTAATAACAACACCCGCCGAAGTCAACGACAGGAGCTTGTTTTCGGATGTACGCTGCATAATTTTTACTTTTCACATATTTTAACATAATCGGGATAAATTACACTAAGCATAAGAAAAACATGTTATTATAAACTTTCTTTGAATACCAGAGTCTACTAAAAACATGGAATTAGTAAAACTCGCTATTATCGGAAACTTCCAGGGAAATTAGGAACAGCCTGCGGCGACATGGCGGGAAAAACTATCACAGGTGATTGTCATTGCAGCATTTTCCTGATTTATGTCATTGCAGCTTTTTTCCTGATTTATGTAAATGTTGAAATCAGTGTTACGTTACTTAGATTACTTTAATGACTATATCTGCAATGAAAAAGTTTCTGTGCTTCTTTTTGTAGGTGCACGCTAATAAAAATATATTTCGCAGACATTAACAACTTACTCTTTCATGTAAGTTACAGCAGAACAATACAAGATAAGAAAACTTTTTTTCTTATTTTGCGTTCTGTTCAGGACACATATAAGGTTAACACGAGTTTCTGCGGATATTTTGAGTAAAAAGAATATGTGACTGAGTAGAATATGTACTATACACATATACATTTAAGGATTAATGGATATATGCGTCTACTGTCAAATACCGAGGCAGGGATGGAAGGGAGGGGAGGGGTATCGCGTTGTAACTCGGTGAGAGTATGAATTCGTTTAATTATGATTTTTATGCAATTTATGGAACACTACAGTATCCTCAAACCGAAAATGGTGCTATTAATAGAATCTACCTTTACGACAAAATTAGCAAATCCTTTCTATACGAACTTACATCATAGGCCTACACACACTAGCTTAACTTATATCAAGCATCAGCTACTGTTACTGTTCTCTTACCTTAAAAAGTTAAGCAAATTTTATTGCAATTGTCAAAAAATGGTGTAAGACACATAGACACAGGCTACCCTAGTTTGAAATCTGTGCAGAAATAAAGCCATAATAAGGAAGTACATTATTATTATGTAAAAAGAAAAAAGAGCGTCTTCATATTTATCATCATATTTATCATAATGATATAACAAAAGGCTTCACACAAAAGCCTATAAAAGATGATATGTATCTGAAAAGTTTTCTTGCCCATCAACATTTGCTGGCATGTGGATACCATATGAATAACTAGGCCTACTTATCTAGGTAATTTTATCTAAATTTTATCTAATGCCACAGGCTGTTCCTTTTACACTCCTGGAAGTTTTTCACTAGCGAGTTTTATTAATTCCATGTTTTTAGTAGATTCTGGTATTCAAAGAAAGTTTATAATAACATGTTTTCTTATGCTTAGTGTAGTTTATCCCAATTGGTGTTAAATATGTGAAAAAGTAAAAAATTATGTAGCGTGCATCCGAAAGCAAGCTCCTGTCGTTGACTTCGGCGTGTGTTGGTATTAAATTTAGACTTACCATCACAATCCTTTATAAACTCTTTATTCGTTAACATTATTGTGACCAAAACATATCTGTGGGAGAAATTTAGGTTAGTAAATAAGTTTCGATTCACATTATAGTAATTATTTGAAAACAATGTTGCTATTCGGACAAAATATTTGCAACCAATCAGCTAAATGAGAAACTTTTCCAGCTAAAGGGCACCTGCGATTCGGTGCAAATGTGCCTCGGTAAAAAAACCGAGTATAATGGTTTGGCATCTTGGGGTAAGGTATCGCCGATAGACCGATTGAACAGCACAAGCTGGTGTCACGGCTACCACGGCCATTATGACGGTAGAAGATATCAGGAGAGGAGAGAGAGTTTACGCTCATCTAAAGCATATATTCTCTTCCTTCATATCCTTTCAACTGATTGTAACTTAAATATACAAATAAGCTGTTGAGTATTTGGTACATATATATATATATATATATATATATATATATATATGTGTGTGTGTGTGTGTGTGTGTGGTTTGTGTCTGTGTGTAAATATACACGTGTGTGTATATATGTATATTTATATATATATATATATATATATATATATATATATATATATATATATATATATATATATATATATGTACATATATTATATATAATGTATATAAGTATGTGTGTGTATTACATGGCAAAGGAAATTACTAAGAACATTTTCCTTTAATAAAATAAGTGGTGACCAGCCTTTCTTGCTATGATCACGTGATCATTCGCGTTGGAAGCGAGAGAGAGAGAGAGAGAGAATTTGTAAATTATAAGACAACAGAGCAACACAGAAAGAGCTTAAACCTAGTTTCAGCTATCTGAAATTAAATTTTATGAAAGCGCTCATTTATGATTCAGGGTATTGTGCAGTAGTTATAGCCGGAGAGAGAGAGAGAGAGAGTCGCAACCAGTATGAAGAAGGGCGTGGGCCTGGCACACTTATCCCAAAGGACTTGCTGAAAACCAGAGTGGTAACACATCCTGAATCAAAAAATAATAATAATAAAAATCGATCATCTCAAGAACGGATGATTAACAAGAGACTTGAAGAAACTAGAACAATAATCCGGGCGCAAATTTGTTAAAAAAAACCGTCTAAATTAGACATCAATGGAAGATCAGTTTCTAAGAAATTTTGCAGTTCAGAGCAAATAAAAATAATAGGACGCAGACAGATTGGGATGAAAGACGCTGCGATCGATTTTCATTTACTTTTTCCCTTTTACGTAACATGGGTGGGGTCGAAAGAGAACAGAAGAAAGAAATGAAAAGATAAAAATACATGTAATATATAGATGGAACAGGAAAGATCGAGGGAGTACAGAGGAAAGAAAAAAAGATAAAATACACGTTATGGTAAATGTGGAACTGTTAGAGAGAGATAAATTGGTACTGGCAAATGTTTAACAAAGAAAGAGAAAACGAATACAAATGTGATGCATGGGTAATTTCAGAGCACACACACACACACACACAGAGAGAGAGAGAGAGAGAGAGCTGCAAAGATGCTGCAAATACACAGGATCATAACCTCACACGCAGACGAGAGAGAGAGAGAGGGAGATTGCCTGAAAGGAGGTGGAAATGCACACAATAAAAAAAAAAATCACATGGAATAATTTTCATAAAGAGAGAGAGAGAGAGAGAGAGAGAAACAGCGCTGAAGGTGCTGTAAATACACATTCATAAATATTCTCACACGGAGAACAAACGCTACTGGAATGCTGAATGAAATGAGGACATTAGTTTAAACCTCCATGAGTAACCATGTTATTTGGATTAAGCTGGACTTAGTCCCAAAGGGAGGGGGCCTCTTCTTGAACTCCAGCAGTTAAGTTATGCGTAAAATCCCTAAAAAGAAAACATAAATATCTGAAAATTAATCAATTAAAAATGGTGGCCTGTGGTGGGCTTGTTCCATGAATAGGGTTCATCTTTTAAATAATAACAATAATAATAATAATAATAATAATAATAATAATAATAATATTGAGTTACAGTGTATGCGTTGTTCTCTAAGACTTACAGACACAAGATAATTCATAGTTTCGCTTTACGCTACAGAGCACTGAAACAGGAAATTCTCCTCAAATGAGCACAAATCCTCCCGGATTTTGCTGCCTGACTGATCGATATGCGCATTCAATGCGTTATTTATAACAATGGAAAGAGCTGGGAAAGATCAACCTTGGCAGTGAACAGTTTTATACAGATGCACTATTCACTCAATTTTATTTGTATTATTGCTTTTCAGTGAACAGACCGAGAGAAAAGCTTAATGGCAGGGTTAAACTTCTCAAGGAACATAGAAGAAGAAATGAAATTCCAGTTACAGGTATAACCCGTGCTGAATGCTATCGGTTAATTTTTTATACTGAACAGACTAAAAAGGCAAAAAAAAGACTGATAATGGCAGGTTAAACTTCCCAGGAACACAGAAGAAGAAAAGGAAATTCCATAGTTTCAGGTATAAACCGTGTTGAATTCTATCAGTTAATTTTTTTACACTGAACAGACCGAGAAAGGCAAAAAGACTGATAATGGCAGGGTTAAACTTCCCAAGGAGCACAGAAGAAGAAAAAATTCCACAGTTTCAGGTATAAGCCGTGCTGAATTTTATCGGTTAATTTATTTTACATTGAACAGACCGGGAAGGGCAAAAAGACTGATAATGGCAGGGTTAAATTTCAAGAAACAGAAAAAAAAACTCCAAAGTTTCAGGCACAAATCAAGCACAGTTTATCAGTTATGAAAAAACCCTTTGGATAACCTTTTAATATTACGTCGTTCCCTAACAAGGAGTGATTCCAAGGCGATGGTAACTGTCTCATTCATACTTTAACAGCCCAGCCAAATCGAGGGTGCCCCTGTTTGTGGTCAGTTTAATAAACTATTTTTGTCCTCCAGTTCACAGAAGCTAAGCAGTCAATGAATCATTAACCAGCAAACCTTATCCATCTGGTAAAGCACTGTTGAAATAATGGGAATTTTATTTATTTATTTATTATTTTTTTTTTGTTAATGAGTGACAAGTTTGTAAAAACTAATTCTCTCTGTTATTATTATTATTATTATTATATTATTATTATTATTATTATTATTATTATTATTATGGTAATTCTATATATTAGCTCCTATACTGTTTTTACCTTTTCAGCTGGTTTTCTACACTTTTAGGGGTTCTGATACTAGCGGTGCGTCTG
Source organism: Macrobrachium rosenbergii (assembly GCF_040412425.1). Lineage (NCBI taxonomy): Eukaryota > Metazoa > Arthropoda > Malacostraca > Decapoda > Palaemonidae > Macrobrachium > Macrobrachium rosenbergii. Next base: position 50,860,193 of record NC_089791.1, on the reverse strand, counting down.
TTTGTTGTCGGCCAAATGGAATGTCCTTTCGCCGTGTTTAGTACTGGCCTGGGGTACCCATACGTTAACAAGTTATTGCACTTGCCTGACGAGATATGAACCGTTCGAAACAGACGTGAGGCTATATACCCGTGCTCTGTCTTTGAAGATCGCGTATGGAAACCCCTTGTTGGATGGACTTGGGGTTAATTACAGGTTAATTACACTCGAGCGCCAAAAATTAAAGGTAAATTCATAATTAGCAACCAAAAAACTGTGGAAAAAGTTAAGTTAGAAGGAAATCGCCGCCATGAGCTACTATATAGTTCTACCATTATCATTATTGAAATTGCGTAAGAATTCATGATACACGCCAAGGGCATGAACTCGCAATACAAGCCTCGACAAACAAAAAGTGTCAAATGAGAAACAAAAATTAGCGCAAAAGAGAAAGAAAAGAGAAATACCAATGTATAAATAAAAAAATATAACATTTAAGAACTATTATGTACATACATGCATATAATTATATAAGTATACATATATAATTATATATATTATATATGTATACACAATATATATATATACATATGTCAAGAACCATACTTGGTTCTACCAGAGATCCTCAGTTAGTTAGGACCGGGACTGAAGTGACCAGGAAGCCCAAGGACAAGACAGGAGGAGTGAGCAAACTGAACAGCAAAACACCTTAAACCTATTTATTAACTCTAAGTTCTGTTCATGTCAGTTTTACAGGTGAGTTAAGGGTTTAACAAAAAAAAAAAAAATATTCAAAATGAATATTACAGCAGCAGTCGAAAATCAAAGCTCATGAAATAATAAAGCGTAACACAATTACAACCACGGCCATATACTTGCCCGACACCATCAAAAAGCAAAGCATGTCACAATCAAATTACCAGAGCCATACACTTGACATCAGAGCACACACCTGCTCACTATCACATCCTGAGCCATGCACTGCTCATCATCATCACAAAATAATGACATGTAAATAATCAGCGCTCAGCAGCATACATAATCAACAAAAATAAAACAAACCGTAGCTTTCTCACACATAATTACAACCTCAGCTGTCACAGGGATGAATCCTCCACCGATGGCTATGGTTTAACCATCCTTGAACCGTAGACTTCAAAAAGCTGCCAACACCACTATTCCAAGTAGCAACTCCCACACTAAAGACCCAACTAGCGCTCTCCTCCTCGACCTGCAGGACGATCCTCCTCGACCTGCAGGACGATCTCCTCCCCGACTAAAGGACGATCTTCTCCTCGACTTGCAGGACGATCTCCTCCTCGACCTACAGGTCATTGGTCGACAGGACGATCTCCTCCTCGACCTACAGGACGATCTCCTCCTCGACCTGCAGGACGATCTCCTCGACCTACAGGTCAATGGACGACAGGACGATCTCCTCGACCTACAGGTCGATCTCCTCCTCGACCTACAAGTCAATGGTCGACAGGACGATCTCCTCCTCGACCTGCAGGACGATCTCCTCCCCTCGACCTGCAGGACGAGCTCCTCCCCCGACTTACAGGACGATCTCTCCTCGACCTACAGGACGTCTCCTCCTCGACCGGCAGGACGATCTCCTCCTCGACCTACAGGACGTTCTCCTCCTCGACCCGCAGAACGATCTCCTTCTCGACCTACAGGAAGGACGATCTCCACCTCGACCTGCAGGAAGACGATCTCCGCCTCGACCTGCAGGAAGGACGATCTCCACCTCGACCTGCAGGAAGGACGATCTCCTCCTCGACCTGCAGGAAGGACGATCTCCTCCTCGACCTGCCTGCAGGAAGGACGATCTCCTCCTCGACCTGCAGGAAGGACGATCTCCACCTCGACCTGCAGGAAGGACGATCTCCACCTCGACCTGCAGGAAGGACGATCTCCTCCTCGACCTGCAGGAAGGACGATCTCCACTTCGACCTGCAGGAAGGGCGATCTCCTCCTCGACCTGCAGGAAGGACGATCTCCACCTCGACCTGCAGGGAAGGACGACCTACAGGACGATCTCCCTCCTCGACCTGCAACGGCCAACAGGTAACCAACACCTGTTGCTGTCGAGTCCTTACATAACGACCTCATCCTCGACCTGCAGAACGATCTCCTCCTCGACCTGCAGCGGCCAACAAGTAACATCATCTGTCGCTATCGAGATAATGATCTGCTGCTGTGCTAACCTTAACTGTATCTAAAAAAAGAGCGGGCGGCAAACGTGGCCTCGCACCAACGCAATAAAAACACTCAAACAAGCCACAAAAGGCTGTTACAAATTCAAACAATAGAAATAATTAATACCTTACAATATGTAAAGATACACTATGGACCACATGACAGGATTCCTTGGGAGGCTTCTCTTGCTCACTTTCAGGCCCACAGGCTTCACTGTGACTGGCCACTACCAAAAGTGACATCAAGTCCAGACAATAATTGTACACGAAACCTAAAATCGGCAGCCACATTGGATAACCCATTGAGACGCTAGGTTCCCTAAAGTATTGGCGCGCCATGTAACGGTTTCCGATCAATCAATCTTTGCTAATTGAATAATTGAATAATATTGTCCCATCTGTTTTTACATATAATTTTCGTAACTCTTATTTTTCTTTTTTACGTTCGGCTTTCTGTTTTGTGGGTGTCAGTTGTTGTAAGGCTGAAAGTTAATAATAATAATAATAATAATAATAATAATAATAATAATAATAATAATAATAATAATAATAATAATAATAATAATAATAATGACTGAGTGGACTTCTTGCTTGTTACATACACACGTGAATATTCTAATAATAATAATAATAATAATAATAATAATAATAATAATAATAATAATAATAATAGATGAGACAGGATACAAATACTTAGAAATAATAGAAGGTGAGGGGTATAAAATGCCAAGAGATGAAGGATGCGATCAGGAACGAATATATGCAGAGATTTAAGGCGATACTCAAATCAAAACTCAACGTCGGAAGCATAATGAAAGCCATACAAACATGGGCAATACCGGTAATCAGATACATCGGGGTAGTGGAGTGGACGAAGGCTGAACTCCGCAGCATAGACCAGAAAATGCAGTACACCCAAGAGTAAATACGGACAGACTCTACATAACACGAAAGGAAGGAGGGAGAGGTCTTACTAAGCACAGAGGACTGCGTCAACATCGAGAGCAGAGCACTCGGGCAATACCTGAAAACCAGTGAAGACGAGTGGCTATGGAGTGCATGGGAAGAAAGGCTGATAAGCAGACGAAGACCCTGAAATATACAGAGACAGGGAAAATGAAAACCAGAACAGAGGAATGGCACAGCAAAAACCAATGCGGACAGTACATGAGACAGACTAAAGAACTGGCCAGCAACGAAACATGGCAATGGCTACAGAGGAAGAACTCAGAAGGAAACAGAAGGAATGCTAACAGCCGCATGAGCCTGTGCAAGAAACACCATCTAACTTTGCAGTAATAAGTGGTACGAATATCAAACCTGAGGGTGATAGAAACCGATCAGGCAATGATCTTCTGGAACTACGGTATCAGAACAGATAGGGTGATACGTGCCATCAGACCAGACTTGACTCTGATTGACAAAATCAAGAAGAAAGTATCTCTCACTGATGTCAGTACCATGGGACACCAGACATGAGAAAGAAAGAGAAAGGTTGATAAGTATCAAGACTTGAAAATAGAAGTAAGTAAGAAGGACATGGGGTATACCAGTGGAAATTGTACCCATAACCTAGGGGACACTAGGCACGATCCCAAGATCCCTGAAAAGGAACCTGGAAAAACTAGAAGCCGAAGTAGCTCCGGGACGCATGCAGAAGGTGTGCTGTTAGAAACAGCGCATAGTGAGAAAAGTGATGGACTCTAAGGAGGCAGGATGCAACCTAGAACCCCACTATAAAAACCCCCAGTCCAATAGGATGACTGTGATGGACAAAAAAAAAAAATAATAATAATATAATAATAATAATCATGACGTAACGTGGGCATATCACATAACAGGTCAATGGAGAATACTTATACAATGCTGAATAATAATAATAATAATAATAATAATAATAATAATAATAATAATAATAATCAGCATCATCATCATCATGACGTAACGTGGGCATGCCACATAACAGGTAAATGACGAATACTTATGAAATGCCGTGTGGCTTCGGCGGTTTTTCCCAGGCCTCAACTTCTCTCCTACTTCGTCTTGTGATTCTGCTACCTCGGTGTCTTAGCTCAGATTAACCAAGACCGTTAAACAAAGAAACTCATAACTCAGACCGTCAAAGGTATACCATAGGTATGGTGCCATGTAAAGTAACTTCTCTCTCTCTCTCTTGAACCACCATGCTAGCTTTATGTCAGCAATGGGCCTTGAACAATGGCGGTTCGAGAGTGTGGTAAGGGGTCAAAGGAAGGGAATAAGGAGCTTGGTGTGGCTCTATGGACTCAGCACGCCAAACGAGGCGAGATTTTTGTCAAAACATCAATTCGTGCAAATTTCAATGCAGAATTTCAAAGCAGCGTAACGCCTCGTTTTCTCTCTCTCTCTCTCTCTCTCTCTCTCTCTCTCTCTCTCTCTCTCTCTCTCTCTCTCTCTCACACACACACACAGCTTAATGTTACGTTCTTTTGATGCTGAGTTACATTTCCAAAGCACACACATTATTATTATTATTAATATTATTATTATTGTGTGTACCCAATACAAGTGCACAGATTCATATACAATAATCCCAAAAAGACCATACACTCACTTATTACTGGGATGTTTAATACTAAAAAGAAGCCATTATTACCACACAACTCACTTAATGGGATGTCCAATACTAAAAAAATCCATTATAACCATTCAGAACTCACTTATTATTGTGATGTCTAATACCAAAGAGAAGCCATTATCACCATTCAGAACTCACTTATTTATTGGGATGTCTAATACTGAAAACACTTAATACTGGAATGTCTATTATTAAAAAAAATCCATTCTTACCACTCAGAACTCACTTAATACTGGGATGTCTAATACTAAAAAAGCCATTATTACCATTCAGAATAAGTCACAAACACCAATATCATCTTGCTAAGCGAGCATCCTCAGAATTGAATACCAATATCATAATATCAAGAGGAAAAACAGAACTACAAAATGTAGTCTCAAAAATGTGAAACTTTCAAATAAACAAAGATAAACAACGGTCAAAGGAAACGCTGTCTAACGCAAATCCAAAGTACGAAAGTTGTGGATGGGTCAAATTAATGAAGGGGGAGGAGCCGTGCTCACGCAGTGTTGGTGTGCGCAGTGTCGGTTAAAAAAAAAAAAAAAAAATAGATATTAAAATTTATCACAACAACGTATTTGGAAATGAGATTACTAGAGTAAACACTACCATGGAAATAAAAATAAAAACTTATACTTTATATTTATCAAGCATTTAAAACTTGGGCTAAGGCAAAGACAAAGAAGTAAAACAAGAAAATATCTAATTGCAAATGTCGCGCCTGCTGACACAAAACATCGTAGGCAAAGAAAGAGTCAAAGAAAACGACAAATAGCAGGCAAACGAGTGAGCAGGCGGAACAGAGAGAGAGAGAGAGAGAGAGAGAGAGAGAGAGAGAGAGAGAGAATCATCTGAGCCTACTGTTCTGTTGCCGATTAAGCAAGCCTTTTGAAATTTATTGCGCAATAAACAGGCAGTATATCGTCACGCGTTCTTGCTTGCTCTGTACGTAAGTAGGAAATATAACCTCAACGTTTGAGATGCCAGATCTATTTACGAATCACAAAATGCCAAACGTAACTATAGATCAAAATAAACCTGAAGATGCTTCGAGAATCAGTCACCGGGCAGAATTTGCAGGTTGTCAGTCACGTGACAAACCATTTGTAACACTCGGAGAGGAAGAGATTGGCTAAACCGCTTGTTGATACTGAAATTGAGATTACGATGAGAAGAAAAAATGTCCTGCATATAATTCGGGGCTGAATAATAATCAAATAAGTCGATGTTATAGCCTAACGCCACATAACGAAACCGGTATTTAACGGGATCAGTGAAACTTCGTGATATGGCGCTAACTGTGGTGGAAACCGACATGCAAGTCCGTACACTTTACACTTATAAACAGTATCTGTATAAACTTTACAACGAAGAAACCGTGCGAGGCATTAGACACCAAATCAAATCCCTTTACAGTAAAAGAGAAGAGTTAATGGACTTCCTTTCAGAGCCTCTATCATGAAAAAAATATTAATAAGAAGGTTTATGATTCGAAAAACATGGTGGGAGGAAGTCATATCCATGTTTTATTTACCTACAAAACGAGAAGACATTCCCCATTCGTATTTTGGAACAATGATCCTTAAAAAAAAAAAAAAAAATCGCTCTTTCTATCTCCGATTCGGTAGACCTTCTCAAAATACTGTAGTAACTAAGCGACTGATTTCATATAAAAAAAAAGGCGGTACGCTTTTTAGGTGAACCAACTTTACAGTAAGAATAACTCGAAATCTGGTTCGTCTCTTAGAACCTGAAATTATAAACGCCACACTACGTAACACTACATGAACATACCACGATAACGAATACCGCCTACAAAGTCTTATGAAATAGGAAAATTACATCGTTAAGTATCTACATAGGCCTAACATCTGTCTGCACATACATCGCCAGTAAAACAGAGAGCGCAACCCAACAATATTTGTGAGAGACAACAACTGGAACTTCAGGGGCATGACAAGGAATGAGATGTACAACGATTGCCTTAAATTAAATCCTAGTTCGTGTGCTGCAATGATTTAAAGGACAAGAATTATGTTAAAACATAAGGAAACAATCTTTGACTTTACTTTTAATCCTGAATTGGCATGGCTTATTTTAGTTCCACAATATTTTAAATTTATTCTCGCTAGATGCAACTGCTGTATCCACGCTTAAACCCGGTGACAGACCTTTTCCGTTTTAATACGCTTTAAACCAACAGCTCTTGATCTTTTTGCTTCTTTCTCAAAAGATACATCTAAACGTTAAGAAACTATTGTGCAGTACATCATTCTCTATATATTGTTCTTCCATTCCATCATAAGTTACTACTACCATTATCATCAAAGTTGTTGAGACAATCGAGAGTATCTAAAACTCCCATGCGGATGACCCATCCGCATCCATAGACCTACTTCTTGAAGGATAGAAGATCCTACGTTAATGAACACCAAAACGGAATTCAAAAGCAATGACTTTCCAGCCATTCTCTTCATTTGCTTCCCGCTTCGCTGTCCAACTCCTGCACATAATTCTCTCCAAAAATGGAGAGAAGTTTGTGTGTGACCTGTTGCTACCTCAGTTGGGATTAGTAACTAGACCTAAATTGAAATTTTGTCCCTGGGCGGAGGGCCTTGTTGATACATGGGAAAACTATTCATGTGGGATTCGTTTTGAAAGCTCTGTAACAAGAAACCGCAAGTCTTTCGTAACAGAGGAAGCGATGTTATATTGTTGCAATAACGCACATATACCTGTAGGCTAATCTGTTGGAACTAACCGAAGAAACTGTCCGAATGTGAAAAAAGCGAGGAGGAAAATAGTTATATTTCATAAAAGTAATTAATAAAAAAACTAAGCATCTACATTACAAAGAAGTTTATATATATATATATATATATATATATATATATATATATATATATATATATAATTTATATATATATATATATATATATATATATATATATATATATATATATATCTGGTGCATCACTATATTATGATCAGCAATAATGAGTAAAAAGCCACAGTAATGTAAATTATAGACTGTATTTTTCCGAAATATACAAAAAAGGATAAAAACGGGAGCTTTCGACCATTGGCTGAAGAGGACCGTTGCGCAAACGGTCGAAAGCTCCCGTTTTTACCCTTTTTTTGTATTTTGGAAAAATACAGTCTATCATTTACATTATTGTGGTTTTTTACTCAATATATATATATATGTGTGTGTGTATATATATAAATATGTATATATATGTGTGTGTGAATGTCTTTTACCGTAATACAACAGTATAATATGAAGATAAAAAGGCCCATAAAACTCTGTACGAACGTTTCCACCACATGTTTCGAGCACTTCCTTCTGTGCCCCTGTTCACTGGTAAAATATGGACCAATGATAGATACAAGGGTATATATACAAATCATATGTACTGTAGGTGTGGCAGTAAGTCTCGTTGGCATATGTTTTGTATGTATACCCTGTAACCATCATCTGTCCATATTTTACCAGGGGCACAGAAGGAAGTGCTCGAAATATATGGCTGAAACGCTTATACAGTGTTTTATGTGCCTTTTATCTTATATATATATATATATATATATATATATATATATATATATATATATATATATAAAAAACACATAAAAGGAAAACATTCTTGTTTGTGCCTTCGACCACTTAACTCAGATTGCAAAACGAGATGATTCAGTTTATGAAAGTTTGGACCCATTTGGTTACATCAGCACCGTAATGAGAATTATTTTAAGGTAAAACGGCAATAAAAGGTAATAATTTACTCATAAAAAATATAAGCTTACAGAGACTAAGGAGTACGGAATACTTCAAGGTGAATGTACAACTAATATAATCACTAGTCGGCATAACTGCGCCTAAACATGGCATCTAAGATCATTAAGCATTAAAATAATAACAGCATAGATATTCAAATGGAGAAATCAATTAAAAATACTAATAAATGAAAGATTACGTGTTCAGTATTCACCATTACAAGACTACCTTTACAGGATAAGAGAAAAAAATAATAACAGCATAGATATTCAAATGGAGAAATCAATTAAAAATACTAATAAATGAAAGATTATGTGTTCAGTATTCGCCTTTACAAGACTACCTTTACAGGATAAAAGAAAAATGATACGCTATTTGACTGAAAAGTAAAGCTGCAGATCTGATTCACGCTACATGGTTCGTAGTTCCGCTCGTAAACGTTAATCATTTATTTCGTTCTGCTTATTGTCCGTTTTTCGTATGCTTTTAACCGTACGTCTGGAAGAAACTGACAAACAAAACGTTAGGGTAAATGGCTGTGGTCGCGAATAGTACTACAAAGTCACGAGTAAATACTCACAATTGACAAGAAGTTAAAAAAAAAAAACTGTCATAAATTATACAAGCAGATGTTTGCTCACGTTTTCTAACGTGCTTGATGAAGCATTTTAGAAACCCTAGGAAACCCCGTTGTTTGTATAATGTTGTACATAAGCTAAACACATTTGACACACACACACATATATATATATATATATATATATATATATATATATATATATATATATACATAGTTTCTCTTTAAATACCATACTATTATTTTAAGGCAACATTTCTCCAGTCTCCGATTACTTCTCATCCTCAAGGTCGGTAGTCCTCAAGAAAAGGACAAAAAATGCTAATGTTGTTCCCCTTTTTAACTTTTTTACTGAGGACTTGAGTATTCAAACAATAACTGCTGCGGTGTCATGCTCACGGCTTCAGCAATCACAAGCCGCCCATAGTTGTACTTTTCTTGGTCAACCTCAGTTTTTCTAATGTCTTCTTATGGAGACTTTATGTTAAGTATATCCAATTATTGTGATAGCCTAGTAAATCGCCTCCGTGGGGTTCCCATCGTGTCCCCGAGAGACTTGCATGCCCTTCCGAACATTTAAACTTAAAAACCATGCCGGTCTTAGGCGCACTGGGTACCCTGGGGGAGGGGGGCAATACTATTCTCCAGGACGAGGACAGCCACTAAGTTTAGGCGGCTGAAGCCTCTCAGGGGCACTTTCTCAGGTTGTCTTCGGTAGCTATTGCTCCATAGATATTAGTCACCGAAGGGCACCTGCTGCCTGTCTATAGGCAGTGACACTTTGCCCCTGTGGTAAATAATTATAGTTTTGCTGTTTTTTAATAGTATTTTGAACCTGTATGTGGAATTATTCCCGTTTCTTTTTAATCACATCCTCTATAATAACCGTTGTTGGACAATTTCTGTCTCCCTCGCTCAAGTTTTGCGTGGACAACTTTCCAAGTACTGCAATGTGAAAAGGCTCTCCTGATGTAGGCGCAGAAGATGGACCTTCCGCGTGAGTCTAGACATTCTCCCCTAGAGTTAAGTTTGCGGCCAGCGTTTATCGATTTTGTGATGACATGCTAAGCTTGTTTTTCTTGCTCTTAATAATTATAATGCCGTAGGAGCATACATATACATACCTAATATATTTGTCTATATATAAATCTATATATATATATATATATATATATATATATATATATATATATATATATATATATTAATTAGTGGCAATATCAGAGAACCGGCAGGGAGAGGACTTAATTTATTATGTGAATTAATTCGCGTTGAATATTAAAGGGATAATAATTGATGATACCAGAGAGAGAGAGAGAGAGAGAGAGAGAGAGAGAGAGAGCTACTATCACAAAGCTAAAGAGAAAAAGAAACTAATTAAGGGCATTAAAGGGATTTAAAGGGAGAAAGACGTTTAGTGTGAACTCGACATTTCGGCGGAACTCATGCGAACCGTAGGCCTATGTTGTTAACCGACCCTAAGCAGTAAGAAATGAGAGAGCCAAAAGATGAGAGAAGAATAAAATACTAACAAAATAATAAGCCACTCATCATCAATAAAAAAAACACTAGATATATATACATAATTAGAGCAATCAGTCTAGGTACCAATGAAAAACCACGAGTCTTAACCATTGATATCCGATGTAAATATAAATATTGAAAACAGGTCTCAAAATAGTCTAACCAAAAATAACCAACTAAAAAGCGTCTTGCTACTGAAACCTGTTAAAAAATAACCAGACTAACCACTGATAATCCATATATATAAACAAATTTTCATTATTCCTACACAGTCATCAGATTTCGGTATTTTTTTATCTTTTATTAGAGAAAATAAACAATATTTTACATTTTTAATAGCATTACAATCAGAACTTAATCAAAGCTAACTTAACTTTACCAAAAACAAATATAATTTTATTGTATCATTCAGGTTGACAAATATTACAAATAATCTATGTATTTCAGTGTTAACATTTTTCTGTTGTTACCCATATAAGATTTTATTAGTACATATCTATTTTTTACTATCCTTGATTTTATAAACCGTCTAATACTATCGTTTTATCTTATTCCTGCTTTGTGGGCTAACCAAATCCCAACAACATGGTCACAAATCAAAATTACTGCAGTGTTCCTGTCCTTTTTTGATTGTGCTTCAAAATCCAGTTTTAAAATTTTCAATAAACTTTTTGTCTTAATGTGACACAAATCATTTAATATATCACAAAACCAATTAAGCAGTTTCTTGTTACACTTACAGAAATAAATTAAATGCATCACATTTTCTGGCTCTTTGCAGTTTTCAGTTTACTATTTGATATTTTCATCATTTACAATCTATCTTTTGTGGCCAGAATTTCATGAATATATCTGTACGAAATTTCTCTATCGTAACTGTTAATCCATTTACTGTTAACATTTCCCCAAATAGTTTTCCATTCAAATAAAGGGTATTTTCTTCAATTTTTAGGTTGAACTCCTCATCTCTCGATAAAAACCAATAAATATTCTTGGAGTTCACATATGGGTAGTTTTCCATCTTTACTACCTTCCGTAAAAGTTGTTATGTCATCATAGAAGGGGGAGGATACATTAGCTACATCTGTCATATTTTGTTCAACCTCCAAATGATACGATTTCGGTATGAAATTATCATCACATTGAAAACTCGCGAGCCGCACCGTTACGCAACACATTATTTTCTTTCCAAGGAAACTGTTTACCGTTATTCAGTCATATTTATTTTCCTTGGCGTTATTACTACATACAACTATTGCAATAATAAGTGTTTATGTTATTAGGCACACTTTAAATTCACAGAGCAGAGAATCAATGGGAAAACTTCCAAGCAATATTTTGCAAATCATCGTGACTTGTGCTTCCTAAATCATGTAAAAAAAGTTCTTATAACCTTCAAAGTTACTTTTGCTTAATTTTCTGGTTGCATGACCAAATGTTACAACGAAATATATTTGATCTTGCCAAACGTAATTGAAGAGAACTATTGTTAATAATCAATTAAATAATTAGCGAAATAGGGTTGAGAACTATTATTATGTCACATAGTTGTGTTAGCTTAGGTCGGTTACCTCAACTAATGTCAAGTTTATATTACGCAAAATAAAACCTATATGACTAAAAATTAAGGAAACATTTGATTAAAATGAACAAATCAAGGTGAAGTTTCAAATAAATTTCAATAACATAAGATAAAGTTCTCTGAAACTCTCATTCGTTTGTGGTAGATGTTGAAGAAAATAGGCCCAGATCGAAACATGGCTAAGTTACTTTACTTACCTTGGAAGTTTAGGTTTCGTTTCCATCTTCGTATTAATGTTTCCTATGACGCTGACAGATTCTCCTCACCAACAACTTTCTTCAGAAACACTTCTTCCGGGAAACGGCCTACTTAATTAAGAAGCACTTGCAAGCACGGAATCTGACACCCACACAGTCTTCTAAAGACAAACTGACGAGTGAATATTGATCTCCACCAAAAACTTTTTGGTAATCCTTAAGTAAGTTTCACTTATAAAATAACAGAAAAAAAATATAACTACTTTCAAAACACAAATATGAATGAAGTTTCACGAAATGTTTCCCATCATAACAACAAGAATAAATTTAGTGACCGGCGATTGCGTCAACGCAAAGCGATTCGGTAACGAACGGCTTCGCAGCACGCGGCAGGGCCAAAGGTAAAAGGTAAAACGAACATCGTCGTTGTCACTGACGGGACGGCGTTTTACCCACTGACGCGGCCGACAAAATATCACTCACCGTGTCTGGCAGCGGGTGCCGGGTGACTGGTTAGGTTACGGTTACGGACGGGGGGAAGGAGGAAGGTCTTCTTCTTGTTGCTGTTACTGGGGCAGCAGCGGCAATGCCACGCTGGCGGCCGCGTGACACACAGATACACACATACAAACGCACACACACACACGCACGTACATACAAAGCTAGACGAAGCCCCAAAGCTCTCATCTGGTATAACTTGCTTCTCATTCCTTTATCAGGCCCCTTCCTCTCTTCCGTGTCAACTACGGATATACCCCATCCTTCTCCCGTCCCCATGCTACATCTGAAACGTATTTTCCAGGCATTTGTCACTTTTATATCCAGTGATCACCTTCTACTTCTTCGTACTATTGTTATTTTTAAAAATCAAAAGCTCCTAAGTTTAAAACAAGGGAAAACCAAGAAGAGAAAGAAACTGTACATAGATAGACATAAAGTGAACAAATCGAACAACTTTATGCCTTTAAAAAAACAGCTTTTTTTTCGGTGACCGACAGCCTAAGACTGATAAAGTAACATTTACTCAATCTAATCAGAGCAATTAAGCAGATATTAAACTATAATCTAAAGGGGAGAAGAAGATTAAAATAAAAAAACCTGTCATTCTCGAAGCTGACAGCTAATCCTTGCGCGTGTCACATACGAGTGTTCTGAGAGCTATTAAAATAAACAAGTGTAGTTGAAAGGCTACATCACCATTAGGGAAATAACTTGTACTCTCCCGTATTTTTTGGTTTTATAATACTACAGAGTGTTATTTTTATTATTATTATTATTATTATTATTATTATTATTATTATTATTATTATATAACGTCTGACTTTTACTCTTTCCCGTTTCCTTTAGTTTTATTATACTATAAACTCAAACAATTATTATTATTATTATTATTATTATTATTATTATTATTATTATTATTATTATTACATAAAATCTGACTTATGCTCCTTTCCATTTCTTTTGGTTTTATAATACAACAGACGTGACAGAATTATTATTTATCCCGTTTCTTTTGGTTTTATAATATTGCAGATCATATTATTATTATTATTATTATTATTATTATTATTATTATTATTATTATTATTATTATTATTAAGTTAAGTACACCTAGTTTAAATCCAGATCACTGAGATGATTAACAGCTCTCCTAGGTTGGCCAGAAGGATTAGATTTATTTTACGTGCTAAGAAACCCATTGGTTACCTAGTAACGGAACCCAGCTTACTGTGGAATCCGAACCACATTATAGCGAGAAAATGAATTTCTATCACCACAAATAAATTCCTCTAATTCTTCATTGGCCGATCGGAGATTATAATTATTATTATTAGAAACAAAACCATTTCCATTTAAAACACCGTTACATTGACTTTTACTTTCCCTTGTCTTTTTCTTTTACTAACGATTAATTTATCGTTAGTAAAACGACGAGAAATAAAGAAACGGAACATTTTTTTTAACTATGAAAATAAATCATGAATGTGATAATACCTTTTGTACTCCATATTTTTTTTAATTATGAGAATAAATTATGGATGTGAAAATACCTCTTATAACTCTTATTGCCTTTACATAACTGATGAGTGCAGGAATGTCTACATCATACCCTAATATTCCAGCTCCTGGGATTTTATATCAAGGCAATTTTTCTAAAAGGACACTCCGAAATCAAACCAGAGAAGGGACCCTTTAGCCTTGGAAGGCAACCTTTCTAAGAGAAGGTTACTCTGAATACAAACCCTGTTCTCCAATCTTGGATTGTGCCATAGTCATTGTACCGTGGCCTTCCATGGTCTAGGATTTGAGTTCCCTTGCTTGAGGGTACAATCAGGCATTTTTCTTCTTTTTTGTTCACTTTCCTGTTCTTTTGAAAAGTGAGTAGGACAGGCTGATGAGAAAGCAAAAGTTGCTTGGTGGTGGATTATCAGGAAAGTGCCTTCGTCTTTACCTAAGCCTTTCCTTCTGAGTGCTTTATAATTAGTAAATCCATCCTGACTGTCTTTCCCCAGTTGTTGTGGCAATCCTGTCAGATTTCTTATTTGCCTTACAAGGTAGGTCGGCCCACCTTGTCGACCAGTTGCTTCCGGCGCTTTTTTTCAATGACATATGGTCACGTTTGCATAAATTTTCAACAGAATTTTTGTAAATAATGTAAATACTGTTTTTGTTGATGGTATTTTTGTTTATTTTTCTGTTGATTTTTACAATGTCACTGTTGTTATGAGTCTGTTTATTATTGAACCCCATATTCTTTGGAAGATTGAATTTCAAGTCAATGGCCCCTGTGAGCGTGTTCTATTATAAATAGAGTTCATCTGAATAACAATGATGAAGGTTAGAATGCTCTGCCTTGGCGGAATTTTGCGGTCGCCAAACGCTCCTGTGTGTGTGTGTGTGTTCGAAAGCCCTTTCAGGGATACCAGCTAGTTTTACCTTTCCATACACACACACACACACACACATACGCACGCACTTAAATACAACTGCCAATCTTTAGTTACACCGTCTCCAAGACCTAGGCTATACCACACTCTTTTTCTAACCTTATCCTCCCTACCATTTGCTTCCTCCTTTCTCATAAACACTTTTAAATTCACTCCCACCCCATCCCCCCCCCCGGCCTTTTTGTTTCCGTACTCACTCGATGCTATTCCTATTCAAGACTACAATTTCCAAACCCCGCCAAGTTTCAATTTATTTCTCTTTCCACATGCTTACACCGTGCACCTTACGTCTGCTCTTTCCCTAACATCTCTCAGTACTACAGTCACACGTATTATTATTATTATTATTATTATTATTATTATTATTATTATTATTATTATTATTATTATTATTATTTATGAGACAGCATACACCCTTTCTCGCAGCAAAGACTGCCATCCTAAAAAGTATTCTGGTTGTTCTGTGACATATTATACATCCCAACTTTCCGTAACACAGCCTTGTCTGTCAGTCAAGTCTTGAGTCTTAACTAGGCTCCTGTTGAAAGCCTAGACTGTTTTCAATCAAAGATTCTTTTTCTTCTTCGTCTTCTCCTCTCCCCTCTCTCTTTTAAATACAGTCAATGCGTACCTTCTTTGAAAAGGAGGGACAATCGACTCTGATATAAGCCACACTATTCTTATTTCCACCAGGCCCGGAGTAGGTAAGGTTACTGAAAATCTGGGCCAAATAAATGCACTCAGGAGAAACTGAATCCAAGCATCTAACGTGAGCGGACATACGAACACGTAGTTAATTCGAAGCAAGACGACAGGATATTTCCCCCTTAGAACTGCCTGATCCTCCAGTTTCCTTTCCTTCAAAATAAACAAAACTGAAAAACATTTACAGATGAAGTTTTTTTTTCTAGTCCAGCCGTGCATGTTTCGCGCCATTGAAATGCAGCTCATTATGCATGCCAGGTGCGTTTACCTGAAAATAATGCAAAACCTTTTCATATGACTGGTCACTTTAAAAAGAGTCTAGAGGAAAACAATACGAACAGAATATGTAATTGGCTAAAAAAAAAAAAAGTAAACGAGAAAGAAACGACTATGCTGAGACAAAATGTTCTTGATTACGGATAAACCCTACATATAAAAAATAGGCTAACAAATCAAGCAAAAGAAGAAAAGGAATAAAACAAGAGGCACACAAAGAAAGAAAAAAAAAGACAGAGAAAAGAGTTTGCAGACTAAATAAGCCACATGCATGAGCCAAGAAGAAGACGATGACGTCTCAAATTCGAGGGTAATTCTGACAAAATGGCTCGTCTTCCTCCTTTCAAAGGGCCCAGAGAGAAGCAGCGGGAGGCAATCGATAGAACCCGTGTTGAAAACGCACACACAAGCTCAGGAAAATCGAGTTTTCGTCCAATTCCTTCTCGACTGTGGGGTTGGTATCATCTGTTCTACGGAGTTCTTGGAGAAGGCGAGATTCTGCGAGTCGACCTCTAAAAATTCTTACTTTGCGCAACGTCTGTTTCGTAACGATTAAATATGAGAGAGAGATTCTCTAAATGTCGATTTTCAAGGCAATGTATTCTTACAATTCTTAAAGAGTATTTGATATCTAATTTGTGACAGCTGGTTTTGTGTGTGAAAGAGAGAGAGAGAGAGAGAGAGAGAGAGAGAGAGAGAGAGAGAGAGAGAGAGAGAGAGAGAGAGAGAGAGAGAGAGAATCAGCAAGTAGATATTCTGGGATGGGTATTCTCAGAATTCTTTGGGTAATTGATATCTAATTTGTAATAGCTATGAGAGAGAGAGAGAGATTCTATGTCAATTTTCAAGGCAATGTATTCTTAGAAACCTTAGGGTATTCGATATCAGATTTGTGACAGCTCTGAGAGAGAGAGAGAGAGAGAGAGAGAGGCAGGAGGCTGTCCTTTTACCAGCCAGTCCTTAAACTAAACGAATTTTTTCCATTAAATATAAAGGGAATCAGAGTAATCTATTACAGCGCCCCAAAATACAACAAATAAAAGCATTTTAACTTGAATCTAACAAACGGAAAATTATTCTCAATTTGCCTGTATTGTGGAAGTTGTTGCTTGTGGTATGTGGTGTAGAACATAACGAGCAGGCAACTGGGCTTCTGGGGTGTTTTTTTTTTTTTCTGTTTCTATTGCTTTCTTCTTGAGACTGTTTCTGTCTCACTAACAACCTGTACAACACTATTTGTTTTTATCTCCATTTTAAAATGTTCCTACAGTGAGACAAAGCACTATCATTCAGCAGGTTTATAACACGGTTTGTTACATCTTTGTCTTGGTGATATTTTTCATGGAGAATACACTTTTCTCCCAATGTGCAAACATTTCTTTTACTAATGGACTAAGGACATCCTCCCTTCCCTCCTCCTCCTCTGAAAACAATTCCTCAGTTGTTGTCTGTTGCTGCTATCTCTAAAGGTCCTGCAGTTCTTCTGTAGTTGGCTCTGCTTTGCACTCTCCCTCCCAAACTCCTCCACATCCATTATTATCACTCACCTCCAAGACCATGGACTTGCCCAGACACAATATCCTCCATAACAAATGTATCCTTAAAGCATTCAAAGTCCTTTTCTGCCACAGTATCTGGCCATAATTTCTTCCAGGCAGAGTTCATGGTCCTGTAAGAGACGTCCTCCCAGGTTCTGTTTATGAGCATATGCAATGGAGGACGTTGAAGTGGCTCCTCCGTAATTTTCTTAGGATCAGCTCTGTATCAGAAGTAACTTGAAAGCACCTCTGGAATAATGCTTTGGTAGAATAGAATAGAATTTAGACTAGAGGCCAGGCACTGGGACCCATGAGGTCATTCAGCGCTGAAACGGAAATTGACAGTGAAAAGGTTTGAAAGGTGTAACAGGAGGAAAAACTTGCAGTTAAACTATGAACAATTGTTAAGAGAGGGTGGAAAGTAAGATGGAAGAAAGAGAATATGAATGGAGGTAGAGTAAATGGAATGAAAGATGTTACAGCTAGGGTTCAAAGGGACGCTGCAAAGAACCTTAAGCAATGCCTACAGTGCACCGTATGAGGTGCACTGATAGCACTAACCCCCCTACAGGGATAATGCTTTGGTGTCGAGTTTCTTAAAATTAAAGATGACCTGCTGGTCCAAGGGCTGGATAAGAAGTCATACTAGGAGGCAAGAATTTCACTGTTATGAAGTTAAAATCCTGCAGCAACTTGGTTTTCAAGCCTGAAGGATGAGTAGTAGGTGCATTGTCTCCCCACACAAAGGGCCTTCA
Organism: Macrobrachium rosenbergii; assembly: GCF_040412425.1. Classification (NCBI taxonomy): domain Eukaryota; kingdom Metazoa; phylum Arthropoda; class Malacostraca; order Decapoda; family Palaemonidae; genus Macrobrachium; species Macrobrachium rosenbergii. The sequence goes on along the minus strand of NC_089791.1, from coordinate 50,841,516 downwards.
GAGGAAATTTTTTTCCTCAATGTATTTCTTGATGGTACGGCAAGCAACTTCATTTACTCATTCAATAAAAAATTGACTGGTAAACCCAAGCCTTGATGTTAGCCTGCCACACCATATTTAACTTGTTCACAACATTATTTTTCTTAAAAACCCTAGGGTTTTCTGAGTGGCAGGAAAACAAAGGCATCAGTTTTAGGTCCCCATTTGCATTCCTACAGGGCAAACGAGTTAGCCTTCACTGGCTTGTGGCCTGGCTGTGACTACTTCTGTGTGATATAGGTCCTATTTTCTTCCAAAACAGACTGTCTTGCTACAACTGAAATTTGATGAGAAACTAAACCTTCAGCCCTTACAAGGTGATTGAACTCTTTACCATACTTCACAGAGGCATCTTAGTCAGAACTGGCAGCCTCCCCATGCCTCACCACACTGTATATGTCACTTCTCTTCTTGAATTTCTCGAACCACCCACTGGCTTTGAACTCTTGAGTGCTACCTGTATCAGCACTCATTCCAGGCATGGTTTTCAAGAGACCAGCTATAACTGCCTGACCTTTTCACATGAGATAGCTACAGAAACACTATCATTGGCCAACAGATTTTCATTTATCCAAGTTAACAATTTCTCAAACTCTTCAATGGTTTCAGACCTTTGTTTTGTAACAGTTTCCACTCCCTTAGCAACATCAACTGCTTCCACTGCCTCTTTATCTTTTACCATAGTAGAAATTGTTTGTTTGGGCATCTCATACTCCTTCACCAAATCAGCCATTCAGACAACACTTTAGCGTTTTTATTTTAATTGATTAAATCTACAGATTTTCTCTTTCTTTACTTGCGGGCATCTCCTGCCTTCTTAGGAGCCATGATGACATAAGTACAGTACAATTACTTTGCACTAGAATAGCGAAAACCACACAAAGACGCAGGTGACAGCTTGGATCTGTGCTAAGTTGTGAGACAGACTAGCCTGTGGCCTATTAGCCTATAAGACAAAGCACTATTTTGCCAGGTTTTCTCCCAGTAAATTTATTCATAATGACGAAATGAAATAACAGTAATACTACAGATTTTCACTTAAAATTAAATTTAAAAATTTTAGTTAGAGAGAGAAAGAAATTAATTTCTGTCGTACTCTTTCTCTTGTATTTCCTTTAACAGGGGCACCATGATATTTCAGTAGATGGGGACAAGTGTTTTTCAGCTAACTAGTTTTACAAATTACCTTTTTTCCCTGGTTTCATTATGTTTTTGCCCTGATACTACATATATTTTACTAAAAAATAGAACAAAATTTATACTGAAATGTTTATTAAAGTTTGGATTTATACACTAGTTTTTACTTGTCTTAAACTTTTTTCTCTTAAAGGGGCCAGCTGGGTTTGGGATCATTACATACTAAAATATGGCTATGGTATTGAAACTTTTAGAAAAATTTAAATGTCTACTCCTCTATATCAATTACTCTATATAAAGTCCTTTGAATAACCTTCAAACAAATATGTTGTTCTTTAACTATCACAGGCTTGCGAAAAAAATATAAAATTTTCATTTCCATTTTCAGTCACCAAAAAAAATCTGCCAAAATTTTATCTTTCCTATGCAAAAACAAACACCATGTGTTGTCATTAGGACAGGTTTAAGACCACTTTGTATGAAATATAAATGACATTAGTTGAAAAATGATAGAGAAGTAACAGTTTGAAGTTATATAATTTACATTTTGAGATATGGGCCTCTAAACTTGGAGAGGCATGACAGTGGACTGTTGTGATGCACTGTCACTTGTCCCAAGGTTTCAGGGTTCCTAAGCTCCACTTTGCTCTAGGTTATCTTGTATCAATGGAGAAAATATGCCATTAATCAACTTTGATGATATACATTTTCAATCATATTTATTGGAATTTATTTTATGAAACAATTTAGCGTATTGATCAAATAAAAATCATGTTCTTCAGTTTATGAGAGTGGTTCAGGAAAATTCAATTAAACAGCAAACTACAGCAAATTTTCACTTAATACTTCATACTCAAGTTACCATACACCATACCTGATTTACGAAAAAGTTTCAAATTTTTAGTCCATTCATATATCAGCTGGGACCCTTAATTATCTTTAGCTTCTAATTTAGACTATAAATCAGAAAAATATATTCAAATCTCCATGAAAACAGCATTTTTGAAGTCTGGATATTTCAGGATTTCCTGTATGAACTTAAACATCACTGTGCATAATCAAACATTTATTTTGGTTTAAACGGGATTATAAAAAATAAGTTTTCTTGACACAAGATTAAAAAGTACTGATCACAATTGTCTAGGTGTATATTCATGGCGTAATTTATAAAATGGACTGGTGAGTGCCGGGAGAACAGTGCGTCGGTGACGGCGAGACAATCCTTCCATAAAGTTGAGGTGCTCACCAATACGCCATCCAGTAATTGCTGAAGTCTGTTGAAGGATAACACTTCTTAGAAAAAAATGCAGCCACTACAAAACTTTAAATTTATCAAAATATTCCTCTCAGGTAAATGTAAAAAATTTCTAGCTGCCCATGCCAACTGAATACTCATGTGCACTCTCTTCATTAAAGACCAAATTATGATCTAACAGTTCCCTCAAGTCCTTTCAGATATGAAAAACAGAAGACAGAAATTCTAGGGGATAAAAAAAACTTGACTCTTGATTATGTTCACGTCCATTCACTCAATGAGAAGCAATGAAGCAATAACACATGAAAACGAGGGAAAAACACCTGAGAATTCAACTGCACAGTCAACAATTAAGAAAAATGATTGCGAAAGTTCTTAATATAACTGTTACAATTACTAACAAGAAACTCAGCCATCTTTCTCTTCTTTCAACACCATGGTGTTTTTTGCTATATAAAGCTTAAAAAATAAAACAATTACTAACAAGACCATATGTCATCTTTTTCTTCTTTCAACACCATGGTGTTTTTTACTGAACAAAGTTTAAAAAATATACAGTCTCCAAGCTGATGTTGGTCCTCTGATTGCACAGGGCTGAAGGGAGAAGAACTGTAATTAATCATTAGGTGTAGCTGATGTCATAACTGCAAGGGTCACTGACACTAGAGGGAGCACATGACGGGAAGGAATGCAGGGTTGCCATACCAACAGAGGAGAGTACTTATTGTCACCTACTGTGCAATAATATCTTTTTTTAATACCTATATACGGAGGACTGACTAGTCATCACCTCAAATTGAAGCATAAGGTTATATAAGGCAATGCATTATTTGCCACAAACCTCCCAAAAATCTATAATTACAACGACTACATTGGTAAAAACGATAATTTGTTTTGGTGTTGTTCTGTTCAGCAGTAACCTTCACATACACAGTACAGAGTTTATACTTAAGATAATTCATTATTAATTTGGGCTATGAAAGCACACACAGCACACATAAATTTATAAAATTTATGTGAGACCTATAGGTACAATATAGTCTGAAAAACTACAGCATCACTACAGTAAGCAACCAAAATTTACTTACCTGTAAAACAGTAAGACACTTGTGGTGTCCTGTATACTTTATGATAATTTTCTGCAAGTGACGCAAAAATGCAACAACAAAGTAAACAGCATAATCTGGTCCCTGTAGCAACACCATCATTACGTAGTGGCACACTTCCATCCAAGGTAAAACTCCTAAATACAGACATCTAATCCACTCTCCTAGGATATTCCAAACACATGAATTGTTGGCCTGTAAAAAAAAAAAACAAATGCAACAAATGTTACATTTATGTATGATTTTAGATACCAATAAAATTGCTGTTGAGCCCCATGGCAACCTTGAATCAAGACATAACAAAACACAAAATGGCCTTAATGCCTCACAAAAGAAAAGGTCTTTCAATTTTAAGTTTCAAAGGATACAAAGATTCCTTAAAATCCTTGCCAATTACATTCCCAAAAATTATTCAATATCTAACTTGTAAGAAAGCTCATATTCAAGAATTATGCTCTGCAAAGCTAATATTAACTTTAAATAATACAAGAATACACTATTTATAAAAGATATACCAGTGACGTACCTGTATCACTGAAAACAGCATAGGAATTTCAATGCTGAGTACAAGTTGTGCGTGGTGAATAATTCCAGAAAATGTGACTTCTCCAGGCATAAGTTCATGGGTGGTAGAAAGAGAATCTGAGAAACATGGCCACAAAACACCTCCAACAAGCACCCGGCTGATGTGTGATAAGACATTTCGACATCTGAAATGTGAAGAACATATAAAATTTTGTTGCACATTGGTGTCTAAAGGTCCATAAAGTAATGCTTAACTCAGCAGTAATATACGTTACACTGACTCAATACATAGAGAACAGTACTGTATTGCAGCTTTTTAGTGCTCTTTATAAAGTTAGTCCAATCCCTCATTAACTGGTTCTTTAGAAAACCAGATTATATAGTGATTCCACAAAATACCCCCATTCTGAACAAAGTTTAATTATTTTGAACAAATTCTAGATTTTTTGAAACAAAACATTTGAGCTGCCTCAGCTCACTCAATTCTGCTCAGGTTTTATGAAGATATCAGTTAGTCACCTCTTGTAAGTACTAATGTTAAATGGGGAGGTTTAGCTTCTCCCAAGAGGCTTGATAGCTAGTCTCCTGCATCTAAGAGTTCTGTCCCAAGGAATAACCTGACTTCTAATGTGCTAAAGTATTCTAACTTTGACTTTTATAATACTATAACAAATAATCTTCACTTTACATATGAGGGGGCTACCACTCTGATAAGGGTGAATTTGGTAGTTTGTATCTACAACCATGTGTAAAATTTCAAGAAGCCCTCTCTCAATATTAGTTCAAGGTTTCAAGGAGAAAACTAAGCATTACTAACCTTTCAACATTTCCACCAGCTATGAGAAACATGACCATAACAAACCAGTCACACCTTTCAGATTGGGAGCACAATATTTTAGTCTGTGTATATGACAGAACATCTAATAGACCTTCCTTAAAGCCTCCACTTCCAGTCAGCAATTGTAGTTCGCTGCCATACCTGAAGAATAAAAATGAAATGATTACCTTTCAGTACAATAAATGTCCATTTTACTTATGAAACTAAACCTGGTAAAAAAAAGTATACATAAATACTCATATTTCAGGGTAGTAAAGACCTTTCTTAACAGGCTAACCACACATGCATATCTTGAATATAATCCTACTAAAGCTTAAAAAGGTCATGCCAAAAATATAAAATTCTTGAGAACAAGATTGAAGTTTTTGTATAAACTCATCACTTTACTACTGCTTTCAGGTGTATAAGCTCTCTCTGCAGTCACATTCAAAAAGACAACAAGAATCCTGCTCACTGTCTGCACATTTGGGCTCCAGAGTGCCTCTGTTCATAGAAAATTTCACTTCAAGTGTTTTCTGACCAGTCTGCAAGCTCTGCAAGCTGGCAGTAATTCATTGTAATCAAGAGGCAACTGGACTCTTTGCTTCCCATGGTCTTGTGCAAATATCGAAAGCTTTCACAAATTGGCATGAGCAACACACATAGCACCTTAAGTTTTGGTTCCAAATTATATTATTTGAAATTAATTTTTTATATTTTTAACTAAGTATATACTGCACTGTCAAACATTTTTTTTTTTTTGCTTTCAAATAAATGCTGAGACTACGAACCTAAGCTCCTTGATAAAGAAATAAGTTTTATTTCTGGTCTTTTAAAAAGATTGGGGCATTCTGAATCTCTTGTGAATTTTGCTCTCAAGAGCAGAAAGTACATTTTACTATGATGACCAGGCCACGATGAGAGAAAGCTACTTTTTAAAGATATGGACTTTCACAAAAAAAAAAATTTCATTTTGATAAAACCATATCTATTTTGACACCAAAATCCATCCTTTCACAACTGCCCAAGTAGCCATTTTGGCTGGAGGAGACTTGCTAGTATTCAGACATCAACTCTCAGAGACTTTGATCCAGTGAACTACTGAATGACTGGGTCTGTGAGTCAGCAATTCAGGGGAATAACAAAGGGTCGTGAAATGGGCTGGTACCTGCACAAGCAACCAGCCAGTCAAGAGCACCTCCTCTTTTTGAAAGGGAGTAACCCAGCTCACTAGAAGACCCCAGGTTAAAACCCTTGCTCTTGAATACCTCTGAGGGGGCAGAGGAGTAACCCTTAATCTTAATGTCAGTCTGACATGAAAAGGATCTCCTGAGGTACTGCATGATGACTGATGAGGTTGAGATTTTAGTGGTGGCATGATGACTGATGAGGTTGAGATTTTAGTGGTAGAGTATCTACAAAAGTAAGGCTGATAAGTTTCTTCTTGAATGAAATGGCTTCTAGGAGATCTACACCAGAAGTGAAAGAAAATAAAAGACAAACAGCAAAAAAAAGAATTAAGAAAAAGCAAAAACTTGTCAAGTTTGGGGAACAAAGTCAGTAGGTCTCTTAAGACTCACACACACAATTGATGTGACCATTTTTTGCCAAGAGAGGGATTTCTGAGCCCAGATGCACAGACAGTGAGCTGGATTCATCTTCTTATTAGCATGTCTGGAAAGGGAGTTAAAAAAAGTTTAAAATAACACCAGGGTAAAATTAAAGAAGTTGCACAGTTACATTACATGAAGAGCAAAAGAAGGAAATGGATGAAAGTAAAAATGCAAAAAACAAAGTAGCTTAGCACTACCCATGGTGGGCCATGCAAGGTTACCTTCAAGTCCTCTGATAAGGTAACTAAAACATCAACAGACATAAATCTCTAAGAACACCACAAATCTAATCATTGTACAGTAGTCATGTGTACTTTTTTTTTGTCGTTGGCCACAGTTCAGTACAGTATCTGAAACAATGTTCTGTTTTTCTTGGTTAAACTTGATTATTCTGTAGACTGAGTACAATATACAGAGAGAGTGCAATATCTGTGGAAATGTCTCAGTTATATATGGTTATCCTGGAGAGAGAGAGAAATTTTATACAAAGAAACATGCTATTTTTGTGTACTTATATGTGATCATCCTAAACTATATTTATACTAAGAGACAGTCCTACATTTAAACTAACATAGTCACATTCCAAACCTCAAAATGAGTTCCACTGCAGCAAGATGGGCATCAGAAACAGTTGGCAAATTTTCACTCATCCTTTGTGGTTCTGAATACTCTGGTAATGGGATCTGTACTGTATCAGAGCAAGGACTACTTGCAGGAGAACTGAGAACTAAAGGTGTATTTGGCTTATCTGACAGAGGTGACCCAGGCAAAAGCTCTTCAGCTGATGTTAAGAGAGAACGAGCTGACCGCTCTATGATGTCCATCACCAGCCAATTCTGCAAAACATTTGAATACTGTATGAGAATAATTTCAATAAATTCAAAGTAAGATTTTCTATCACCAAAGACTATCTAACATGATCAGTCATATTTCAAAATACTCTCAAATTAGTAAGTTTGTGATATTTTACAGGGAAATGCAGAGCAAGAGAGTCCAAAAATCTAGTATGCACTAGATTTAAATGAAAATACTCTCTAAAGGTTTCTCCTGGTTATGGTAATCTCACAATAACAATAAGGGTTACTGTTAATTTGAAGGCAATCATGCTGAGAACAAGATTAGCTCTGATGACTGAAAAAAATTAAGGAAGTAGACAACAACATCAATGATAGAAACCATGTCATACGCAGGCAAAAAGCATTAAAACTTTACTATCAACATTCAAGGTACCTTCCTCTTGGTAGACTTCCCCTAAAAGGCAAAGACTAATGAGACCATGAGGGATAATGAGGTACTTAGAGGAGAGAGAGCAACAAGGTAAATACAGTACTGTCGTTAAGTTAGTATGCAATCATGGAGGAAGACATAGCAAGATACAAGGTTACAAATGAAAACCTAGATATAGAATTATGTCTGGATTAGTATCAAATAAGCAATAGTCAGGCATAACTGGAAGATGATTACCCCATAAATCCAGCTACCATCATGTGAAGGATCCTATTTCACCAACTGAAAGAAAATGTAAGAAAAAAATCTAAAATCTTTTAACAGCTTTTAATATTTACTAGGATATGAAAGTGAATTTCATAACAGATTTTCAGAAACAATAAAAATGACAAGCTAATTGCCTAAACTGTTGAAATAACATTTCAACTATAAATAGTATAAGTGAGTTGCATTAACAATAGTTAATATGAATGGCAATGCCAGGTACTGTAGGTACATAATTATATAAAAAAATCACATACATAGTATGAATCAAGAGAAGAGATTATAAAAAGGGTAGAAGACCCAAGCAAACATATAACTGCACCAATACACAGCTTTGGACAAGGCAATTCTCTGACAATACCCAACCTTTAAAGCTACAGAGGAGACTGCTCAGTAACCATCATGAAATTGAAGGGCTTTTGTTTAATGCTAAACTCCTTCTGTAACACCTTGTAGGCCAGTATTTAATCATCCAATCCTGCTAGTTTCTTGGCCTTCACTGTGACCCCCTGCCATTAGCATGAGACTCCTCAGGTCTGTTGAGAGTTTTTAGGCACAGATTGTTGGAATAAGGTTACTGGCCCCAAGACCACATCAGGCAGGTATAGTCTATGCTGTCTTAAAAGGATGAGATTGAGCAAACTGACACTGCTGGTATTCAATATACAGTATAAGGAGGTCTTATTCAGGCACAGCTTATGGAACTTTCACTAAAGCTTAATATATAAGGTCTTTGTTCTTGGCAAAGAACACTGGGTTTAGAACTAGGACAGACAAACATACTGTTGTTAGCCCATTTAAAAGGGTTTGGATTTCACTAACAACCGTAAAATTGAAAAATACACAAAGAAGAGCATCTTTACCATGCACACCATGAATGGGTTTAAGAAACTGGAGAAGTTGCTGGTTCTATCACAAATATTTCAGAACTTGCCATAGTGCCATGGCAAGTTCTGAAATATTTGTGATAGAACCAACAACTTCTCCAGTTTCTTAAACCCGTCCATAAAATGCATGGTAAAGATGCCCTTCTTTATGTATTTTTCAATTTTACAGTTGACAGTGAGATCCAAACCCTTTTAAATGGGCTAACAACAGTATGTTTGTCTGCCCTAGTTCTAAACCTAATGTTCTTTGCCAAGAACAAAGACCTTATTTATATATTAAGCCTTAATGAGAGTCCCATAAGCTGTGCCTGGATAAGAAACATGGAAGCCCAGCTAGGGAAATATGCCTCATGAAGTATATCAGTTATTATGAGTTGTGTTTTTCACAAACTTAATGAATGATAAAGAAAAAAAGAAAGCAGTGCACAAATAATAAGGAAGATAAAATGTCACTAAATGCCATGTCTCCAGGATTGGCATCTATGTGACCCACCCTCCCTATCACAGAATTTATTCAAGTAATGGATACTTCATACCAATTATACATCTATTCCTGCTTTACTAACTAAATTGTTCAATTTTCTATAACATTTTTTATATCATCTTCACTTTTCTTAGCAAATGGTAAGGATTTATGATATCTGAAAATTTTGAAAAATCTCAAATTTTCTGGAACAGTCTGGTGAGACCAAGGCAGTCTAGAATGGGTTAATCCACAAATATTTTGAGGAGAAAAGCAATTCATCTATACTGAAAAAAATTCAAATGGAGGATTACTGGAATTTAGGATTAAAAACCTTTCTGAAATAGTGTGAGAGAATGATCGAATTACATTATCATTATCAAAGCATGTGTGAATAAAAATCCAAGAAAACATGGAAAACTCCAAAACTAAACTAATCAGTATCAACAGTTTTTATACCTACTTCCTGTATAAAAAGAAAAACTAAGTATCAAGAAAAATATTTTTTATCTAAAAATTTTATAAGATTGACCATTACACAGGCACTTGGAGAGATAACTCAGCATTCCAAGACATAATCTGTTTTTACACTACCCTTCTTACCTTGAGGTCTTCACCTGCAACAAGAACTGAGCGCACAGCTTTGCGACAGTGATTCAACCATCCAATATCATGAAGACCATGGCGTGTATCACTGAGAAACCTCCACACTTCATTCTGCCTTTTGTGCATAGAACGTATAGGCTTTTCAGGAATGTAGTTTCTTGGAGGAGGATAAGAACTAAACAGCTGTGGCTGCAACAGAGAATACGAAAGAGTCAATACAAGACTAAAAAATTTATTTAAAACAAAAATATTCTAAAACCTGAAGAGAGAATTATTGGTTTGTAGTTCATACATCCTTCAGAATTATCTGTACCATGTACACTTATAAGTTACAATAAAAAAATCGCTAAAATCCGTCTTCAAAATCTGCTTGAGCTCTGCATTCAGTCACTGCAACTTTTAGTTTTAGTTATAAGTATGCTGTCAAGACAAATACACCTGTAATCAAACTGCCTTGTCAACTCTAGTTCATAAAAGTAAAAAAAAAGAGAAAAAAAGAAGGAAGAGGAGTAAATACAGTGACACTCTCACACCCTGAAAGAGTTCAGGCTATAAGAATATAATCTAAAGATTATATTTCTAAACACAAGAAAATATTAGAGATGACAGTCTACAGAAAAGATACTGTGAAGTCAGCTTAGGGTGAAGAATAAGGTTGAGGAAATGATTGCTGGTTATGTGGACTGTCACTCAATCAATAAGCCGGAAATGAAAACAAATTGCAAAATCACCCAAGTCTTTTATTCTTCCACATACAACAGTTGGTTTGGTATCATTTTAGTTTTATTTAAGTGCTCTAAGCTAGGTCACACAAGACATCAAGGGCCTATTGAAACATTCTGCAAAATTATTTCTGGAAAGAGGTTGCTACAACTTTCCTCCCATACATGGTCAAGAGCTTATGTACCAACAGCATCTTATGTATATGTTATTCCTGGTGGAGTGAGTGATGGGATTTTGCATCACCTAATGAAAGATACCTGTCAATTTCAAGTTGAAAAAGAAATATTCACCTCTCATTAGCTCACCAGAATTAATTTCTGGAGGACTATTGTGATACTTCTGGCATCATTTTCATAATCAGCAAGTTACTGCATATACAATTGTTGTACTCATGTAATGTTTACATTTTTGGATTGATAATTTTTAGCTGATAATTAAGGGGTTGAAAATTTCACAAGGTATGCTTCTGAAACATGAATTTTGTAACTAGGCTAAGGTTAGGCAATATTTTACTGCTTAGTACAAATAAACAATCTATTTTTCCATAAATGGCATATGCTCTTATAAATGCTTTGATAACATCTATGGATCATTAATGCTGATCTTGCAATGTTATCTGTGGAATGTTATTTGTCAGATAACTTTTTAATTTATGAATTTTAACCAACATGGCAGGTTATGGTGCTTTTTGACAACACTTCTTTGTATCCATTCCTCATTCTAAAAGGGAACATACAGCACCACAAATACATCATCATTGAATAAACACCAACGCCTCAATCTAACTATTTTGGTATCTGACCTAAAATTATAGAAAACTAACACATGGATAATGTGAGCATGTTAGAATAATGCCTACTAAATGGAAGGAAATTCAACAACATAGGCTTACATATACTTCTGAAATATTAAAAGAAATACCTAACATTTCCAAAGTATACTTTTCATGACTTGTATGCTTCTGAAATATTAAAAGAAATACCTAACATTTCCAAAGTACACTTTTCATGACTTGTATTACTTTCAGTCATGAGAAACAGCTTTCAAATATGAATATGATCATATTTTGTAATAATTGGCTAGTGTCTCACAACTGAAAATAATCACTGTCATTCGTTAGGTTTAGTTCCTTAGCAAAATTCCAGCCTGCTCCAAAAGCATCTCTCTGGAAATGCTGACACCTTCACTATGTCAGAGCTTAAACTTCTTTATAAGCACACTGTAAAATTCTGATCTCCTTTCACCCTTCAATGTATTTTGGCAATTCAAACTTTTATGGTTTTTGTTTACGGCAAAAATTTAAAATCTGCTGCTTTTGTTTCTTTAAACCTACGTGTGTGTGTGTGTGTGTGTGTGTGAGAGAGAGAGAGAGTGTTGAACCAATTAGGTTGTTACACCGACAGATATCCATTTGCATAAATCAAATACAGTAATACAGCTGTAATAAAAATAATGATAATACTTTATGAACATAGCAAACATGTGCCATTTGCATTCTGCTAATGTTTGCATTCTAAAAATCATCAGCTGAATGCGTTTTACTGATATCATCACAGCGATTAGTTGCTAAATGAAATGCATTTCGGAGATTCATTTTATATGTAAATTATCAAAGCAGAGTTTAAAAATGCAACTTACTGTACTGTATTTTTCAATGTAGTAAAAGTGTGATTTAGCCAGTATCAGATGTTGCTTTTGTCTCTTCCAAAACGTTTTGCTGGCCTACACATTATTCGCTTCTTCTGCCACAGCTAAACCATAAATTTAGTGGCATACTTTAACAATTTCCCCTCCATTGAGTGAAGGATGAATAAAGATTTATTTTATTCTTATTTATGGAATTCACCGTTGAAAATTAGCAAATTTTTAACATGCTGACAACTGTAACGTAACCCTTAATAAACATGTGTTAGTTACAATAACTCACATTGGCTAATGGCTGTTTCTTGATCTGACTGTTAATGTTGGTACTTGCTGTTGTTTAAGCCAGTGTCTTGCAAGCAGTAGTAAATGGTTAATTATAAGAAATGGTGATGAGTTCTTATACAAGTCACAATGTTGGTAAGGCTGATTTAACGTATGAAGATTCGCATTTAACCTAATGAATTTTGGCTTCTAGGCCTATTTATTATTCAAAAGCTAACCCAGATCTAATATGCACTATTAGTGGTATCTACCAAAACTGAGATAGACACTGATAGCCTGACCTAGTGTAATCTACTATAAATACACCCCACACTACTGTATACTGTACACAACGAATGTGATGAAGTCATGTTTTTGGACGAAATTTTAATGAATGCACGACACACGAGATCGGGAGATACACGAGTATATACGCAAATTACGATATCCTGTAGAGTTAAGTACTGTACCCAAATCTTTAAATACTGTATTCATAAAAAAAGCATTTTATTGATATTTTGCTGTGTTTACATTAATATTAATATCTGAAAATTAGTAAGTCAGTTTTTTATAATAAAAATTGTATTTAGTCAAGCAAATAACATGAAAAGACAGTAATCAGTGAATACTGCTCTACGAAAAAATCTGCAAATTAGTGAATTTTCCACAATATATTTGGAGATACATCCCACTGAAACATCCGCGAATAACTGAAACTGCAAATGCTAAACGCGATATAGCAAGGATCAACTGTATATTTGCCTACATACATGAAAACCTTCATGTAAATGCTAATGATGACATGGTGTCAAAAGTACTGTAATGGGATTCCCACAATACTATACTCTACAAAATAATGTGAATACTGATATCAGCTTGCATTAAACAAAAGAAAATAAAAATTATATTTTTTTTGATAAAACAAAGTTTTATATATACTTACCAAGCAATTACATACCTACTAGCTTTCCACATGGCAGTCTTAAGAATTCAAATTTTCATGGTGGCGCTACCATCGCTAATGTAGGTGACAGGACCACGCTTTTGGGACTGATAGGTACAACTCAGCATAGAATTTCAATTCGTTTGATGCCCAAATGTCCAATGAGGGGAGGAGGGAGGGCTCCAATTATGTAATTACTTGGTAAGTATATATAAAACTTTACTTTATCATAAAAATGTCATTTTTATATAAGTGACTTACCAAGCAATTACATAGCTCATTCCACACTGAGAGGAGGTGGGAATCATGGACATGTTCTAATCCAAAACATTAATAAAGATAATGACTTTGAACTAGAGAGGTTGCTAGCTTGATAAGTATATATAAAACTTTATTTTATCATAAAAATGTCATTTTTATATAAGTGACTTACCAAGCAATTACATAGCTCATTCCACACTGAGAGGAGGTGGGAATCGTGGACATGTTCTAATCCAAAACATTAATAAAGATAATGACTTTGAGCTAGAGAGGTTGCTAGCATTGGGTCACTGCTTGCTGTACCTTAACTGGTAAGAAAGCTGCTTTAGGTGGGTACCGCCTGTGGTCAGCGACTTATCCATCTTGTCAAGAACTTTTTTTTTTTTAAGTTTTGGAGATCTTCAGTTTTCTCGACTGGACTGTGGGAGCTTTGGCGAGAAAAAAATTGAAGACTGTCTAGACCTTGCCGAAGATTTCTCTTCTGACTGGCTGGGTGTTTTATCGTGCGCTGACAAAGCCATCAAGAAATGGAAGTTGTGGTGTTCATTTGCCACAAAGGGAGTAACTACTATGCAGAAATCGCGCTCTTCGCTCTTGTTTCCTCACTTAGGCAAGACCCATCTCTTTCTTCAGGTGACAGTTAAGGAAGTGTTATCAGCCCTGCAGAAGAAATCCACTATGGATCTTGTAGCTCAGTCTGCCAAATGCCCAAAGGAAACTCCCTCTGTTTCCAAGTACCATTTCTTGCCCTTGCAACCACAGCCCTTTTGTAGAGCAAGATCAAGACCTCAACCCAGACCTCAAACTAACCTGCATCCTCCCTCGAGGTCCATCAAGAAGTTTACTTTCAAGCCTGCTGCTAAGAAATGAAGTGTTTGTCCTTCATGCAACCTTGGAGGCGAGCTTTGTCTCTTTTGGGAGGAATGGGGTCGCACAGGAGTGGACCCCTGGGTGGCCCAAGTACTGAGAAGTGGCTACTCTATTCCTCTCAGAGACAGGTCTCCCTTGTCCAGGTCGCCGATCATCTTGATGACCTACTCGGTAGGGTCCAAGAAGTTTTTTTCTCTTGCTTAAGAGGTAGAGTCCCTGAATAACGAAGGGGCAATAGAGGAGGTACTGGATCGTTCATCGGAGAGGTTTTACAACCGACTATTCATAGTCCCCAAACCATCGGGGGCTGGAGGCCCGTCCTGGACTTCAGCGGCCTGAACTTATTCGTAGTAAAAACGAAATTTTGCATGGAGACTCTACACTGTCACGTCCTCTCTCCATCAGGGCGACTGGATGATCTCCCTGGACATGAAGGATGCCTACTTCCATGTTCCCATCCATCCGGCCTCCAGCAAATTTCTGAGATTCATGTTGAGAAGCAAATATCGTGCCCTTTGTTACGGTCTGTCCACGGCCCCTCAAGTTTTCACCAGGACCCTTGCTCCTCTTGAGAATGGCTTCGTCCTCTTGGGATCAATGTATCCTTCTGCTTTGACGATTGGCTTCTCTGCTCCAAGTCTGAAGTGCAGTGTGCGGAGGACTTGAAGAAGACTTCGCCTAACGCAGGAGTTACGCATTTTGATATACCCTCAGAAGCCACAGTTGACTCCGACACAGAATTTTCCCTATTTAGGAATGATTCTGGACTCTTGAACTTTTTGGGTTTTGAGACTCCTAGGCATGTTGGCCTCAGCAGAACAATTTGTGAAGTTGGACAGGCTTTGCATGAGGCCCCTACCATTTTACTTAAAAGCAAACTGGTGCAGAAAGACCCAGCCAGACTCTTTTTCTTCCCCATCTCATCGGAGGTCAAGGAGGATCTTCAATGGTGTTTGTCAGAAGAAAAGCTTCACGTATGAATATCTCTTATACCGCTGTACCCTAGCCTAGAGTTTTATTCTGATGCCTCCGATCTAGGTTGGGGAGACCTTTTAGGGAGCCAAAGGGTCTCAGGAACATGTACTGTACTTCGCTTTGGAGGTCTTTACATATTAACTTCAAAGAGCTAAAGGCCATTCACCTGGGCCATCAGTCTTTCACTCCTCTGGTAGCAGGGAAGATTGTAGCAGTGTATGCGAACAACTCCACAGCCTTGTCTTATGTCCGCAAACAAGGGACCACCCACTCCTCTCTCTGTGAGATGGCAAAAGACCTCCTCCTCTGAGCAAATCAGTACCAGGTGAAGATTGTTACTCGCTTCGTGCAGGGAAAAATAAATTACCTTGCAGACAAATTGTATCGCTGCAACTAGGTTTTTCCAATGAAGTGGACTCATATGTGAAGATTTCTGAAAACTGAGGCAAACCAGCTGTGGGCCTCTTCACAAAATTGAGAAATTATTGTATGCCTCTCCATGGCTCCCCAGTCCCAGACCATCTCACATGGGCAACGGATGCCATGCTGTTGGATTGGATGGGCCTGGATGTCCACGCCTTCCCACCTTCTGAATTGATCAGCGATCCATTCTGGCCCAGGAAAGAATGGTTTCAGGGCTGCCACAAAGACAGTCACTGCTCAAACAACCACACTTCCTCAGGTCCCATCAAGGATTGTCCACTCAGGCCCTGACAAGCTTCAGACTGTCTGGAGCATCATCAGAGTGCAAAGACTTTTCGAAGCAAACTACAGAGGCTTTTGCTAGGTGCAAAAGATCTGCTAGCAGGCTGTACCAATCCAAGTGGTTGGTTTTCGGAGGATGGTATCGACAAATAACATCTAGTCTTATGAAACCTCTATAAGCCACTTAGCTGACTCTTTGCCTTTCCTGAGGACCGATAGGAAGTTGTCTCCCTCTGCCTTAACGGGGTACAGTATAGGTCATTGTTCTAAGACCTCTCAGATTTTATCAGATCCTTTGAAACCTCCATTAGAAAGCCTGGATTTTCTCTACTGGAATTTGGACATTGTTCTGAAGTGGCTTATGAGCTCATCCTTCGAACATCCCAGATTGACCTCTTTTAAGAATCTCACTGGGTAGACACTTTCTCATGGCATTAGCAATCGCAAACTCACTAGCAAGCGGTAAGCCTTCGACATGAGAGTAGGTTTTGCAAGTGGAAATGCAGTGCTCTCTCTCTCTCTCTCTCTCTCTCTTGTTTTCCTCGCCAAGAATAAGGATGTTTCCAAGCCTCGGCCTCGCTTGCTCATTATTAGGAGCTAAACGTACATACTCAGGCCAGAGGAGAACGAGACTTCTTTGTCCTGTGGGTTATAAAACCTCTCTGATGAACGATCCAGTACCTCCTCTATTGCCCCTTCGTTAATCAGGGACTCTACCTCTTGAGCAAGAGCAAAAAATTTCTTGGACTCAACCAAGTAGTCATCAAGATGATCAGCGACCTGGACAAGGGTGACCTGTCTCTGAGAGGAATGGAGTAGCCACTTCTCAGTGCTTGGACCACCCAGGGGTCCACTCCTGTGTGACCCCATTCCTCCCAAAAGAGACAAAGCTCACCTCCAATGGTTGCATTAAGGACAAACACTTCATTTCTTAGCAGCAGGCTTGAAAGTAAACTTCTTGATGGACCTTGAGGGAGGACGCAGGTTAGCTTGAGGTCTGGGTTGAGGTCTTGATATTGCTCCATGAAAGGGCTGTGGTTGCAAAGGCAAGAAATAGTACTTAGAAACAGAGGGAGTTTCCTTCGGGCTCTTGGCAGACTGAGCTACAAGATCCATAGTGGATTTCTTCTGCAGGGCTGATAACACTTCCTTAACTGTCTCCTGAGAGGAAGAGATGGGTCTTGCCTAAGGGAGAAAACAAGAGCGAAGAGCGCCATTTTCTGCATAGCAGTTACTGTACTCCCTTTGTGGCAAATGAACACCTCAACTTCCATTTCTTGAGGATTCCCATCGAGAAAAGAGAAGTAAGCTCAGCGGAACCATCCCTGACGGCTTTGTCGGGCACAATAAAACACCCAGTCAGTCAGAAGAGAAATCTTCGGCAAGGTCTGGACAGTCTTCAATTTTTTTCTCGCCAAAGCTCCCACAGTCCAGTCGAGAAAACTGAAGATCTCCAAAACTTAAAAAAAATAGTTCTTGACAAGATGGATAAGATCAAGAGAGGAAAACATAATCCTGACCAAGGCAAACACAGCTTGGCACGTAGCATCAAGCAGACCGGAGAAGTTCCAATGAAGGCACCTCTCCAGTGGCATAGAAGCGGTATTTCTTCTTCAGAAGCTTAGAGGGAGGGAAGACAAAGGTAGCTTTACCTTGGTCTCTCTTGTAGGTCAACCACTCATCCACCTCTCAAAGAAATATCTTCGAAGAGGAGGAAAGAACTAACTTGGGGAGAAAAGCTGCATCCAAAGAGTGCTTCCTCATGAGGAAGGTAGATGCAGGCGAAGCAGAAGAAGCAGGCTCGAAAAAGTCAGGAAAGTTTGCCAGGAAGAACTTCAGCAAACTGGAGTAAGCCAATGAAGGGGTGGAATCTTGCTCTGCTTCCTCCTCATCTGAAGAAATCAGAGACAAAGACAGATCCATGCTCTTTGAAGACGAAGATCTTTTCTTCAAAAAACCCATAATATCCTCCAGCTGATGACAAAGCGGGGCCAAGGAAGAATCCTCCTGCGAAGACAGGTGCGGAAGTGGTGAGGTTGGCACCGAGCGCTCAGCAGCTGATGCTGAACAGACTGAAGTTGGCGCCACGTGAGTTGAAGAAGGCGAGTGTGGCGCTGAAGTGAGCGACATGAGACTGAAAGGAGACGGGCACTCAGAAGAGTGAGACCGAAGAGAAGAGGGTGACGGACGCTTATGAGGAAGATCAGGACGTCTATGCACAGGCACTGGTCGCTCGAAAACCTCATCAACTTCTGGGTGTCCGAAGGTGGAACGGTGAAACTGCACAAAGGTTGTGGACTGGCACTTGTCTCCTTATACCTCTCAAAGGCCTAGAGGCGACAACTCGGAGCCACTGGCGCATTCCGTCCGGGGACAAGTCACCTGAGTCCAATGACAGATGATCAACACTAATCGAGACGCCTTTCCAGTGATGCTGAATGACAGATGATCAGCACTAACTGAGACGCCTTTCCAGTGGTGCTCAGCCGCAGCCTTGGAACGGACAACAGGCTTGGTGGAGGGGCAACTACCCATGGGCAAACCCCACCAGCCTCCTTTGGACCTCCGGTATGTCTTCTCCCCAGTGAGGGGAAGCGGGGCAAGGACCTTCATCTAGGAGCACTAATGGGACGGGTAGCCACCTCCTCATTATGCACAACACTGTCACTTTGCACCACACTACTGACACTGGGGACACTGAATTCCGTAACCGTGCTGGCCAAAAATTCGAATTTCTTATCGAACCTAGATTCGAAACTGTCAATGGTGTCGAGACTGGAAGCACAGGAACCTGGTAAAGGAGTGTGTGGTAACAAAGTAAGGGGGCTAAGGATTGGAAACAAAGCATGGATTTGAGGAAAAGAAATAGCACTATCTCCTACAGAGGAGGAGGTGGAACAGGAGCTACACTAGCCTTACTCTCGGCTGTAAGGGCCGTGCTTCCTATTTCTATTCCTATCCAAACTTGCTAAATGCAATATCAAAGTCACTTTCGCTCATCCCAATCCTGACATTCTGAACAAGTAAGATATATATTACAAAGAGTATGAGGGTCATAGCGGGCTTTAGTCAGTCGTGTATTGCGGCCTTTACTGCAATACCTAAAACACTGAGAGCCCAAATCGGACATTGCCGACAAGACACGAGTCAAAAAATCTCAAGATAGTCAATATTCAAAGCAAAATTCATTATCGGTAATAGTGGTCTTTTGAGAAAACTCGACACTATTTAACTGTGCTGAAAAGGATACCATAAAGAGAATACTTCACCAATGATTCCAAAGATCAAAAGAGAAGAGAAAATTCCAAAAAACCCTGCTGCCAATCACTGTATCCACAGCCATCAGCTGGCAGAAACATACTGAGCTCGTTTGCTGAGCTGGTTCCTTTCTTACCCGGAAAGTGGGTGGGGTCACTCATCTAGCCAAAACAAAAGTAGCACTACCACAAATTTCAAAATTCTAGCTGCTGGTTAATAGAAACTAATAGCTATGTAATTACTTGGTAAGTAGCTTATATAAAATTATGATTTTTAAAAGAAAATAAATTTTTTAGGTACTTACCCTCTATCATTAGCTGCTTACCTTGTGCACCAAGTAGCCGCAGATAATGATAATGATAGAGGGTAAGTTTCACCTCAAAAATAATTATTTTTATGACAAAATCAATTTTTTGCCTTCATCTGTGGCTACCTGGTGCATCAGGTAAGCAGCTAATGACAGAGGGGAAGTTTCACCTCAAAAATATAGATTTACTTCCATATCTGAGGTCTCAAGATATACATACTGTACTTGTAATTTTACAAAGAATGAGGTCTAATCACAAGGCCAAAATACTGTGCTACATGCGTGCAATACAAACATGCAAGAAAAGTGAGCTTATTTCCTTACCATAATAGATGAATTAGAGTCAATAAATAGTGGGGGAAGTATTCTTTCGCCGCTTCCTCCTAAAAGGTACGATTTAACCAAAATATGGTTACGAATGATTGACTTCTCATCAATGATGACAGTGTTCCCATCATCAACAGAAAAGAGACTTTGCTGAGCTAAAAGATGCTCTTGATAATTAGTTGATGTTTGAAGACCAACCATAGAATCAAGGGAAGAGGTAGCTGATCCTAAAATATATAGAGCCAAACGGTGTAATTCTTCTTGAGTCTTGTCTAACGAAAAAAGATAATGAGACACATGGGATAAAAGTCCTTCTTCACTGAAGAGCAGTTTTGCACCATAGTATGTTCCTGTGACTGACAGCAAGGGAGCTAAGGCTGCCATTAAAGTCTCCTCTTTGTCTTCTTCTTTTTGCGGTTGATGTCCTGGTTCTTCTCCAGCCGTAGCAAGACAAATTATTTCCCAATATGGAAGAAGAATTCCTAGCTCTCCCATGACTGAACTACCTGTAACAGATAAAAATGACTGCAATATATCAAACCATCAACACAATAAAATCTTACTTATTATTGCGAGTCATATCTACTATATACTGTATTTGTGGGCATTTCTGAATTGCCATGGAAGAAGCACATCTATAAAACTTGAATGTTTCCCAGCATACATACATATACTTTACAAAAGCCTTTAGCTGCCACAAGCTGAATAATCATATAGTTCCAAACTAACATTAACTCAAAGGGATGTCAATGTGGTAACCAAAAGCCCAAATTTAATATCAAGTTAACACATTGCTGTTGGCCAGTGAGATCATTCTGATTAAAATACTATATACATATATTCTTAAGAGCTGACTCAGTCAAAAAACAAATGGAAAAATTTAGAATCTTGTTCCCAACTCCTTTTACTTATTTCAAATTTCAGTGTTGCCTGACTGGAAATAATTTAAGGAAAGCCATGAAAACGATCAACAAGACAGCTGATCAAAAAGATCATTGACCACCGACAATAGCCAAGAACTAACAGAGGTACAGATACAATTAGAAACCAGGACAAGTGAAGCATACATCATTCACAGTTCAATAATACAGTTACTACACCTACTTTAGACATTCCATACAAGCATGTGCAGTACCTAAATACTTTAAGTAACTGAAAGTGAAGAATATAAAATTTGTGCCACCATGGAGCCAGTGAAGAGTGATATGTGGACTGACAGAGTTGAACAGGAAGCTTTCTTCTTCTTCTGCCACATGTCTGAAGTGATGGACTTATGATTAAACAAAAATCAAAAAGATGAAAACAGAGTAAATCAGAGGGACACCATATCTATAAAAAGATAAAGCGCAACAGCAAAAAACCTACTACTCGCTTTTCCCTGGATCACAAAAACAGGGAAAGGTAGATCCATAACTATATACAGTATTACTGTACTAAAAATATACAGAAACAAAGTGATTTATGCAAATTCACACTCACTCCCAAGTGCTCAAGCACTAACTAGTTACCGTAACTACTCATTAGTAGTTACACCACACAATGAAAATTCCTTTCCTTTGTAACAACTGAGTTACACTGGTACGAAAAGTATTGACCAATCATTAAACTAATAATACAGTACAAAGAAGCAACACTGCTAAAAAGCTACATTCTCAGCAAAGTGAAAAGGATAATATAACTCACTGATGGTTAGAGGCAAGAGATGTCAGCTAATAATAAATGGTACCGGTTGAATTAAATACCTAATGAATGAAGAGTTTCCCTTTATCTATTAACTTACACAGGCACTGCAAGTGAAAGAGGGCTGAAATGAATAATTGTAGTGATGTACAGAAAGATTAAATAGGGAAGCATAAGAATAGAATCTTAAAAAGAGAGAAGTGGAAAAAGATAAATTATACAATGATCAATCCAGTAAGAATAGAGAGAGAGAGAGAGAGAGAGAGACAAAAACAATAAAGAGAGGAGAGAGAGAGAGAGAGAGAGAGAGAGAACAACAATTAGCCTTGGTTGTTATGCACTACCGAGGCTAGACATGTTGAGTAAGCTAAAAGCAGGAAACCATCTTTACATGAACTCAAAACAGCGAGCGAGTGTATCGCGCCCAGGGCCATAAAACTGATCATAAAATCTTGAACCTGTGCCCTCGCGACTGAGCTGACTGAGCATAACCTATAACCTCGTCAGGAGTCAACATTCCAGCCATATCTATAACCTCGCCTTCAATAGGAGGCGTTTACATGAATTTCCATGAAAAGGGGCTGGACAAAGAGAAGTAGCTCACCATTTCTCCAATTACACATTCTAGGGAGGAGCCATTAACTACTCCTCCTGAGGTCATTTCCAATCAAATCTTCTAAGGAGAGATTTTGACAACACCCACAACTGTCCCAATCAAGCTGTTTGAGGGGAGGCCTTGCAGATAATATCTTCCAATGAGTAACTTCAAGGGAGGAGATGGGAAGATAGCAAAGAGAAGCAGGGGTTCCAGAGAAAAACGAAACCAGAGAAGGAGACTGAGTAGCTAGTCGCCACTACGAGAAGACGCAGTACTTCCCCCCACCTTCCATGGTCCCAACCAGACTCAGACCACGGGCTACTTAACCAGATTCTGTCCACGGGATACTTAACCATACACTGACTGCGGGCTACTTAACCAGACAGAAACTGAACTTCAACTAGCAAGAGTGGTTTTCAAGAGAGTAAAACTGTAACCGTAATTGTACTTGTTTATGTAATTAACTTTCATCATTAAAGTAAGAAGCTACCCATTTCGTCTCCATTACACCTCTCTGAGAGATATACGGTAATACCTCAAACTTGCGCGATTTGACTTGCACGAATTCACAGACACACGAATTTTTCATTAGAACCTAACTAATGGTCATACACGAGTTTTTCACAGACACGCGAACATTTGCGAACACTGAGAAACCCAGCAAAAGTGTTTGTTTAATTTTTTTTGTAATTTATAAGTTTTCAAGCTTTTATGTGTAAATTAAATAACATTAAATATTATCAAAAGTAATAATTTCTCTCTCTCTTTTAGTGAGATGAATTTTTATGGTACATGTATACAGGTATGTTTATTTGTATGATAAATAAACTTTTTACCTAATAATAAGTACTAATTTTCTGATAATAAGATAATAAAATTAAATAATAATAATAATAATAATAATAATAATAATAATAATAATAATAATAATAATAAAACTGTAATTACAAAATTCGTATTATTTGAACAAACAAATTCTTCCCTCATCTTTTGTAAGAAGGAGGTGAAGGCAAAGGCTGTCAGACATGTCATTTAACATGACAACAAGGGGAGTGTTGCTAATCAATGGTCAAATTTTTCTTGTAATTCTGTGTGTGTGTGTGTGAGTATGTGTGTGTGTGTGTGTGTCCGTAATAATTCATAAAAAATTTCACTCTCTTAAATAAGGACAACTGTTATCTCTCTCTCTCTCTCTCTCTCTCTCTCTCTCTCTCTCTCTCTCTCTCTCTCTCTCTCTCTCTCTCTCTCTCTCTCGTTCAAAGTTAGCCAACCTACGTATTACAGCACTGTTTCTCTGTATGTCTTTAACTATACAGTAGATAATTTTGAATTGATCTAATTTTACCTGTACCGTTTACAAACTGTAAATGCGCTGTTCTAAAACATAGAGACAGAGTATTTCAGAACAAAGAGAAAGTGACAGAATAAAGTTTTTAAAAACGAGGTTCAGAAGACTTCTAAAAATAGATCAGCGGAATGGGGGAGAGAGTCACACCATTTATTTCTTTTTTTAAGGGTAATGTATTGTTAGACTTTTAAATGAAAATACAGTAACTTTAATTTCATTTAATAGTTAGTTTAATACTGAATTTCCATCTTTTGATATCTAACGTAAGAATAACTCTCTCTCTCTCGCCTGTGATAATTCATAAATAATATAACTTGATATTTCAAGTAAGGACAATATCTCTCTCTCTCTCTTTCTCTCTCTCTCTCTCTCTCTCTCTCTCTCTCGTGTTATTCTCTCAGTCTCCATAATAATTGATAAATAATTTCACTCTCTTAAGTAAGGACAACCCTTATCTCTCTCTCTCTCTCGTTTATAATTAGCGCTCACACATTTTTACAACTTATTAATTCTCTGTGTGTCTTTACCTGTACAGTAGATAGTTTAAACTGATCTAATTTGACCTGTATCATCTGCGAAGTGTAAATGCGCTAGTGTTGCAAATATGTTCTAAAACATAGAGACATAATATCTAAGAGTTGTATTAGTCCAAATATAAAACATTGTTTGTTCATGAAAAAGCATTTCAGAACAAAGAGAAAGAGACGCAGATTAAAGAAGTTGTTAAAGAGGTTGAGACGATTCTAAAAATAGATTTGGAAGGGGAGAGAGAGGTTGGAAGGAGAGAGAGAGAGAGAGAGAGAGAGAGAGAGAGAGAGAGAGAGAGAGAGAGAGAAATTCTTTCCAAATCTCCGTTTTTATGTCAACCACTTATTTCTCTTTTAAGGGTAATGTATTAAGCTAACCTTTAAATGAAATTACAGTAATTTCAATTTCATTTAAAAGTTAACTTAATAATTTGGGAGCATGATTAGGGTCATATTTAGTATTTAAACTCTAGAAATAAGCATTTATTAGCATTTTTAGAGACCATGCCAAACTTACGCGAAAATTCACCAAGCACGAGGGGTTCTGGAACCTAACCTCGCGTAAGTTTGGAGTATGACTGTAATTACATTTAATATAAATCCCTTCTAAATTATACTCTCGTGAGCTGCTGACTTCGAGAAGAGATGCTGTGGATGAATACGTCGCCGACTTAGAAGAAAGACGCAGGTAAGAAAGGAACAATAATATGTCACACAAGTTATGAAAAGAAACTTGTGCACGACATAATTTCAAATGAGGAATAAAACACTTTAGTAACAAGCACTGAAACACAAACCTGGGAAATGTAGGCACAACTGTTGACAGCACTGCAGGACCACAAAAAATGAAATTATCAGTTCATAAACTTATAAGGGTCCAGAAAATATGT
Source organism: Macrobrachium rosenbergii (assembly GCF_040412425.1). Lineage (NCBI taxonomy): Eukaryota > Metazoa > Arthropoda > Malacostraca > Decapoda > Palaemonidae > Macrobrachium > Macrobrachium rosenbergii. The sequence goes on along the minus strand of NC_089791.1, from coordinate 50,816,260 downwards.
GTTGTGAAGTTACCTTCTGCGTGACTGACAAGAATAGTGATCCTAGGAACATTTTATACTTGATACTAGGTACACAATTAATGGGATTGTGACGAAAAGTGACAATGACTGCTGTTAAAAGATCCACCCACACGTGTACAGTGCGGACTGCCATCATCTTTCTATATTTCTGAGAGACTGTAGGGTCCATGATGATTTTGTGACCAAAAAATGGGCTAATTATACGTAAAAATTTTGTAGTGAAACAAATCATCACTAGGTTCTATCCCATACACTGAGCAGTAGGACATGAGAAAATAAAGGGTTTGTTTACTGTACATAAACTTACTCATTTGCACCATTATAGAAATAAATCAAACCAAAAGACCCAACATACGCATTCAACTAATATCGTGTAAATGATAAAATGAAAAAATTATCAAGATCCTATATGCACTGTTTTTGCACCAACCACAAATGGGAGTCCCACTACCACTAACTAATCCTCATCAATAACAATGTAAGAAATCTGGACAGCTTACCAACTATAGTTACAGTTCATTTAATCTAAGAGTATGCCGTTGCTTTCACTCTTGTAAGTGAACCAATTTATGGCGTTCCTTAATAAATGTTCTACAGTCATTGTTTTACTTCTTTCCCCTAATATTTTTGGTGCCTAATCTTCCCATGGAAATTTCCTCTCTATTTCTTTGCATATGAATCTATTCAGACTGCAACAATGATCATAATGCTTACCTTCAGATGATGTACAGACACATGAAAGTATCTTCTGATTTATTTTGCCATTCTTGGCCATATGGGGTAAGACTTGCTTCAACACTAATGAGAGAATGCCTTCACTTTCAAGAAGAGAAATTCCTTTGTAAGTTGACAAGATTGCAATAAGAAGAGGGAAAGACTGCGAGTCACTGAGACGTAACACTTCTTCCATTTTCAAAAGATCTTCTCCCTGTAGCAGTCTTTTGGGCAATTTTGAGCCATTTTTCTGGAGATGACCAATGACATTTTCAATAAGTGGGTGTTCTAGGCACATATGTATCCCAACAGGAGACGACAGTAATGAACAACAAACACTTATGGCTTTTTTTTTTAAATGTACATTTGCTGTTTCACTCTTCAAGACAAAATGAATCAAGTCCATAACTTCACATGCTTGGCGTTTGGTAACCGTTAAAAGACCTGACTTTGAGCTGGCTTTCCGTTTTCTTCCCAGCAATATATACCTTTGTCCCACTTGCGTTGACAAAATGGACTGAAAAATACTTAGGACTGGTTTTAGGAGCATTGGTGAAATTTTTGTTCCATCCTCTTCTTTGCTGTTTTTCTTTTCTGGTATGTCTTCTAAACAAATGACTTCACGTAAAAGGGTCTCAACTGCGCCAGCATCACAGAGAATCCAGCACCTTACTTCGTCCCTTGAACAGTATTTTTGAAGCTGGTTACTGATTTCCATTGTAATTTCCTTTGCCATCTTACTGTTACATGATGCTTTGATAAATATCTGAAGGATTTTCTGAACTGTTACCAACTCATCCCTAGAAGGAACATTGACAGGGAAGAGCTTTCTACCATCAGAATAACTTATAATTGCCATGATTAACTTGAAATTTTGTATAAACCTTAAATAGCTCACCATACTAGAACTCAGAGACACAGACTTTACACCATCTATGGTTTCTGGACATTTTTCCAAATACTGAATACAATATGAGACTAAGTAAAGCAGGATGACTGAATTACTCTTCAATGCTGAGAAAGTTTTATTCCTACCCCACTGTCCATGAACCCACCTCCTGAACCAAAATATGTTGCTGTCGACTATGGAAAGCATATCAAGAACATTCATTAATGTGCTGTCTTTCTTACCTAGGTACAAAGACAAAACATTGAATGTTGAATCAACCATGTCATCTACATATCTTTCTGGATACCTGATCCACAGAAGTGGTAGTTCCTCTTGAAAATCAACAATGATTTTCAGGATTCTTATGATGTTTTCACATGGTTTCAAGTTAACTGCCTCTCCTTTCAAAGGTATTTTTGAGAGATGTTTTTTTGACATATAAAAACCAGCTACAGCTTCAAGAAGATTTAGGTATGCTTCTTTAACAGCATTCTGCACCTGTGATGTTAATAACTTACAGTGCACTTTCAGAGCCTTTCCAAACACTTCATGAGATACCTCAAGAAGACAATCACGAAGACCTTTCTTCAGATCAGGCCAGCACTCTTGCATGACTGGTTCCCCAGGGGTTACTGACACCAATATATTCAAACTTTCATTCCAAGCATGGGAATCTTTTTTTGTCAATAGCCCCTGAGCAATACTGTTGTACTGAGCTGGATGTAAAAAGAGTAATCCAGATTGGTTTAGTGATGAATTCAGAGAAGATTCATTAGAACCATTGGGGCTGGCATTATAAGCAAGTTCATCTTCCTCATGTGAAAACATACCAGTTACAATTTCATCATCAAAATGTTCAGATATACCCTGTACAGTTGTTCTAACACTTTCTTCAATATCATTAATAAAGTTTTTATAAATCTCCTCCTCTCCAATTTTCTCTACGAGAACATCAACAGGATTATCTGCCCGCATCTTCCCTTTATGTTGTTCCAAGTAATCAACAGCCCTGTCTTCTATAGCTCTCCCAAGTCTGCTTCTTAGTTCCTTTCTTAGGCCTTTGACTATTTCGAGCTTATGAAAAGCAGGATCCATATCGGCAACATAGGCTAACATCTCTGAGGTATTGTCAGCTGTGCCTGCTAAGTAAATCATTGGATCCATGTGAGCCAACAAATCTTTGATTTGTACTTTGGACCCCACAGGCTCCTGTGAGGCTTTTGCCTTTGCAACAGCCATTTCTGTGTCTTATAAAATTTGTTTGTTATTTTCAGAAAATAATCAGGTGAACTCTAACAGTCCTATTATGAATTACTTTCTACCTCACTGACCTGAAGTGCAGAAGATTTACTTTATTGGGAATCTGCACCGAGAAATGTAAAACTCCATTTTAACAAAATTTTACCTGTAATATTTAATTACTTCAAATTACTGTATGTCATACTTCAGGATATGAGCAAATCCTGCTGGCCATTGTCTTGGTTTCATAAAGTAGTTCAATCACCTCACAGAGTCATATTTCTAAATTCTCACTGGATTGCCATGGAGCTACCCTGAAGGATTCATTCATAAATGACAGGCTAACACCAGACCACAAAAAAAGTTGTAGTAACTGGACAGCTTGAGGTGAAGTGAAAAGTTGGCCATGCAAGTATTATGTTAATACCTTAGTAACTAATTATTTATACTTTATTAAAATCTATATTTTCTAAACATCAGCATACTGCACTGCAACTGTTTAAGCTGATGTTACAACATCTGAAGAAGACTCTTGATAAATTCTCTTCAATTAATTTTCCACCTGCAACTATTCTCTCATAGTGCATTACTGTATTATTTTGTGTTCATCTTCACATGTGCTACAACACTAACTTTTCATGAGTCATATAAAAATCCAAAATATGTAACTTTGGACATTTCCATTCACACTATGTACTAAGTCAGTCTTGGTAGTCTTATTATTTTAATATCATATTTATAAATTTCATGATTATCAGTACCCATGGCAAACACTTGTGCACTTCTCTTTCCATTCAACTACAACCTGGCATCAGCCAAAACCTTCCACATTGGTGATATACTGCAGAACTATAGCCCAGTGAAGTTTGCCTTTTCACATCCTTAGCAACAGAACACCTAAAAGAGAAAAGGGATTAATAAAATATAACTGTGTATTAACAACATTAATTTAGTATGGTCAGATTTAAAAGTCTTTTTTAAATAATTTTTGTTTCACACACAAGTACACAAGTGATTACATACTAAAATTAATTTTTTTATACTAACCCATCACTTTACAAACACATTCAAAACATTAAAAATGGAAGCAGTGGAGCTCCAATTGTATCGTCCACACATCCTGGCGGTAAAATCATACAAAGTGTTATGTGACTTACTGCCAAAAGAGAGTGGGGTCAAGAGGAAGGACCTGAAAAATATTGAATGTTATGGATTTGCATAAGAAAAATTATATTTTCATAATAAAATTAAGTTTCATATATACTTACCAAGTATGACATTTTTATTCTAAAATAATGTTTAACACATACTTACCTGTTAGTTACATATAGCTTTAGTCTTTGACGTCATGGCAAAATTTCAAAACGTATGCAGCGCCAGTCCGAATATCGGTGATCGCCTTACCTGCCCCTCTGTCGGGTACCAGAACTATTCCAACATGCTTCAGAATAATTTGCCTACCTGTCCCCGTGGGAAGGAGGGTGGGCTTTCGTATATGTAACTAACAGGTAAGTATGTGTTAAACATTATTTTAGAATAAAAATGTCATTTTAACACATACAATTTACCTGTTAGTTACATATAGCTGATTGACACCTTTAGGAGGTGGGGCAATGACAGCTAAAAAGAGTTGTTGGAAACATTAAGGTTATTAATGTAGAAAATTTCTTAGTTCCTCACCTGCTAAGGTAGCTGATTCCACAGTTACTGCCTCAGTAACTTGCTATCCTTAGAGCAACATGCAGGGTATAATGACCTGGTCGCAGATTGCTTAAGCTGGGTATCAGTCACCTAGGACATGGTCACGTGACAATACCACAAGTATGCCTGCTTAGGCAGCACAAACGTCATGAATTACAAAGGGGTCACCCAACACCAAAGAAAAAGGCATAACCATAAAAACCAAAACCAACTGTGGGGTAAAACTATCCAACACTTACCCTCACAGACAAACCGTAAAAACCTTCACACTCCAAAAACAAGTAAGTAAAGGTAGGTTAATCCTCCTTTACCCCCTTTACCCATTACCAGTGCCAGATACAACAAAGGGCCCTAACGTGCTGCACTCATCAAACACTGTCTGCACTTAGAGAGATAATGCAAAGCAAATACAGACTTACATCTCCAGTAGGTTGCTTGCACAATATCTTGAAGGAGAGGTTCCTTTTATAAGCGAGAGAAGTAGAGATAGCCCTCACTTCGTGAGCCTTCACTTACACATTTTCAAATCATTCTCTGAAATATTGCAGTGAGCTTCAGAAATCAGATCTCTAATAAAAAAGGACATGGCATTCTTGGACATCGGTCTAAGAGGGTTCCTGACCGAACACCATAAGGAATCGAAGGACCTCTAATATCTTTAGTCCTTCAGAAATAATATTTCAAGGCTCTGACTGGGCAGAGGAACCTCTCCTGCTCCTTACCTACCAATTCCGACAGACTCGGAATCTCAAAAGAGCGAGGCCACGGGTGCAAAGGGGTCTCGTTCTTGGCCATAAAAAACAGTTTGAAAGAACAAATTGCTTTTAAAGCAGAGAATCCTACTCTCTTATCCAAGGCGTGGATCTCACTGATTCTCTTAGCTGTGAAGCTAACAAAACTAAAAAAGAGGTTTTCTCGTAAGATCTCTTAAAGAAGAAGAATCCATAGGTTCAAATTTCTCAGACATAAGCCACTTCAGGACTACATCAAGATTCCATGAAACAACTTTAGCATCTGACCTCTTAGAATTACCGAAGGATTTAATAAGGTCCGTTATATCTTGGTTATTAGAGATATCCAAACCTCTGTGACGAAAAAACAGTAGCCAGCATGCTACGATAACCTTTAAGTGTGGATACAGAAAGGTTCTTATTCCCGAGGAACAAAAGAAAATCCGCAATCTGCGTCACTGAGGTTCTGGAAGAGGAAATGTCATGATCTTTGCACCATGAACGAAACATATTCCACTTGGACTCATAGACCTTGATCGAAGACGGTCTTCTGGCTCTAGCGATGGATTGAGCGCTTTCGAAAATCCTTTGCTTCTGAGTAGGCGTTCGATAGTCTGAACGCAGTTAGCCGAGACTTGACAGGTTTCGTGAAATCTCCTGAAGTGGGGCTGTCTGAGTAAATCTACTCTGTTTGGAAGGCTCCTCGGAAGTCGATCAAGAGATCCATGAGAACTGGGAACCAATCCCTGGAAGGCCAGAAGGGGGCTATCAACGTCATTCTGGTGTTGGAGTGGTGCTGAAATTTCCTCAACACCGCACCTAACATCTTGAACGGTGGGAAGGCGTAAAGATCCAGACCCGACCAATTCAGTAGCATTGCGTCCGTCTGGAAGGCTGCTTGGTCGGGACAGGAGAGCAGAAGACTGGGAGCCTGTTGGGCTTGTTCGTCGCGAACAGGTCTACCAGAGGTTGACCCCAAAGCCTCCACAGCGACTTGCACACTTCTTCGTGCAAAATCCACTCTGTGGACAGAACCTGATGCTTCCTGCTCAAGGAGTCCGCTCTCACGTTGAGGGCTCCTTGAATGAATCTCGTTAGGAGCAGAATCTTGTGCTTCTCTGCCCACAAAAGGAGGTCTCTTGCTACCTCGCTGAGGGGAGTAAGAATGAGTGCCCTGTTGTTTTTATGTAAGACAACGCTGTGGTGCTGTCTGAATGAACCAGAACTGTTTGTCCCTGTACGAATGGTAGGAAGTGCACGAGACTCAGGTGGATTGCTTTCAACTCCTTCTTGTTGATGTGCCATTCTTTTTCTGTCGCATTCCACAAACCTGAAATTTCTTTTACACCCAACGTCGCTCCACATCCTACTTCTGACGAGTCTGCAAACAGTTCGTGGTTCAGGTTCGACAGAAATAGAGAGAGACCTTTCTCTAATTTTCTTCGATCTAACCACCACCTTAGATCCTCCTTGATAAGGTCCGAGATTGGAAAGGAAAAGGAGTCTGGAAAGCGTTTTCCTGTTCCATTGCTCCCTGAGGTAGAATTGAAAGGGGCCTCATGTGAAGTCTCCCCAGGGAGACAAACTTTTCTATTGACGCCAGAGTTCCCAGGAGGCTCATCCAAGCCTTTGCAGAACAGGTATCCATATCCAGAAAGTTCTGGACTTTTGCGAGACAGTCCGAGATTCTTTGATCTGACGGAAAAGCCAGAAAAGGAACTGTCTCAGTCTCACTCCTAAATAGATTCTGGATTGTGAGGGAGATAGAGAGACTTCTTCCAATTGATTAGAAGTCTAGCTTCTGTGTCAAGTCGAGTTACTTTCAAATCCTCCAAGCACTGAGACTGAGACTGGGAACGAAGGAGCCAATCGTCTAGATAGAGAGAGATCTTTATTCCTCTGAGATGAAGAGCTTTGGTAACAGTGGACATAACTCTTGTGAATACTTGAGGGGCTGTGGACAGACCGAAGCACAGTCCTGGAAAACGAAGCGAAGAAACTTCCTGGACGCGGGATGGATCGGAATGTGAAAGTAAGCGTCCTGCAGATCTATTGAGACCATCCAATCCCCCGGACGAAGAGAATTGAGGACGGATTGCGTCGTCTCCATCGAGAAACTGGTTTTCTACGAAAAGGTTGAGAGAACTTACGTCCAGGACTGGTCTCCAGCCGCCTGAGGCCTTTGGAACAAGAAAAAGGCGGTTGTAAAAGCCTGGAGAGTTGACTTCTTCCACGATCTCTATCGCTCCTTTTAAAAGCATGGAGTCTACTTCGCACTCAGAACCGAGCATTTTCTAAGTTGCTGGAATATGCTGTCAAAGCTAAAGGTTCTGTTGCAAGAGGGGCCTCTTGAGGAAGGGGATAGAATATCCTTCCTTTAGCACGGATGTGGTCCACTGGTCCGCTCCGATCTCCTCCCAAATTTGCCAGAACTGCTGAAGTCTGGCTCCTACTAGTGCATGGAGGACATGCAGATCACTTTAATTGAGGGTTTGATAGCCTTGGAGACAAATCTTGCTTTGCCCCGAAGCGAGATCCTGTGCGGTTGAAGGGCCTGCCACGAAAGGGCCTATCTTGACTAGCTTGAGTACGAGTTTGCGCTGGCAGAAGGTTGAGGAGCTTTTGGTTTACGAGTGGATTGCGCCAAAAGGTCCTGTGTGGACTTCTGAGTAAGGGATTTCGACACTTCGGCCACAAGTTCTTGAGGGAAAAGGTACTTCTTATCCAGAGGTGCGAAAAGAAAGAGCCGATCTTTGAGTCCTAGAAACTCCACGAGGCGACAAAAAAGAGCACCAAAGTTGTCGCTTCTTAAGAACTCCTAACGTGAAGATGGAGGCTAACTCAGACGCACCGTCACGAATCCCTTTATCTAAGCAGGACATAACAGAGAAATCATCGAAATGCGCTTCGGAAAGACCAAAAGACTTTACCTTCCTACCCAAAGCGCCAATAGTCCAGTCCAGAAAACTGATGACTTCCAAAACTCGGAAAACGTTCTTCAAAAGGTGGTCCAACTCTGAAGGAGAGAAGAAAATCCGGCCGAGTTCATCGCAGAACGACGAGTAGAATCAACGAGACTGGAGAAGTCTCCTGAGAGGAGGCAGAAGCTCCCAGAGAAAACTTCCCCAGTGTCGTAGCAAGCCTTCGTCTTAGTAGAAAGCTTGGAAGGAGGGAAGCAGAAAGTAGTTTTCCCTGATCATGTTTGTCTTCCAACCAGGAGTTCATTTTCTTTAATGCCTTCTTGGCTGAAATAGAAAGCACTAACTTCATAAAGGAAGAGGTAGAAGGCTTGAGTCTCTTGCGTACTGAGAGAGAGAGGAAGCCGGGCACGCAGGTGCAAAATCCTCAGGAAAATTATCAATAAAGAAGAGAAGAAGCTTCTTATAATCCGAGCGAGAGGAGTCTGGTTCGTCTACAGGAAACTCTTCCACAACTTCTTCCTCAGACGAAATAGGAGAAAAACCTTCCGCTTGCACATACACATCTTGTGAAGGAGGGTAGGAGCCTGAATAAGAGCTTGAGGAGGAGCCTGAGCCTGAGTAGGCGCCACAAGAGGAGCCTGAACTGGCGCCACAAGAGGAGCCTGAACTGGCGCCACAAAAGGAGCCTGGGATGGCCTCACCTGGCGCTACCTGAGGCGCTTGAGCCTGAGAGAGCGCTAAATCTTGAGGGAGCGCCTGAGCCTGACTAGGCGTGCAGCCTGATCCTGAGCCTGGAACAAAAGGAGGATCAAGAGACACAGATCGAGGAGGAGCTTTGTGCTGGGCGCTCCGAGAGCTCGAGGCGAAGGAGGAGGCATCAAATACACTTCAGAAGGCTTTGCTGGAGAAGAACCAGGCCTTCGAGCCCGCCAAGAATGCTTCCAAGTTTCTTGTGCATCGCTCGAAGAAAGTCATGAGTGAAGAGGATCAACTGGGGAACGATGATCAGTAGAGCCAGGATCGTGATGAGGAAGAGGCGCAGAAGCCACAATAGGCTTACGTGAAACCAAAGGAGAAACACCGGGAACGCTGGGCAATACCGAGATGGGAAGTCTTATACCTCTTACGCACATGAGCCTTGCGCCTGGGAGAAGACTCTTCTGACAACGAAAATCTCTCGGACTCTCCCAAAAACTACAGGAAGGCTCTGATAAAGCGAAATGGCTTCTTCTTCTGAACCGCTGAAGGTGAAAGATTCTGGACCTCTTCAATGGTCTAGACTCGTCAGGGAAATCTCCAGCCTCTGCAGGCAGAATCACTGGAGCTTGAAGAAAGACACTTCCTTGAGTCGCCTTTCCAACGGGCGCTCCGAAACAGCCTGGGAAACAACAGGACTGTTCGAGGGGCGGCTGCTCGTGAGCAGACCCCACTCGCCTCCCTTGGACTTTCAGCATGTCTTCTCCCAGGAGCAGGGAGCTTGACAGAGGCTTAGGTCTAGGAGAGCGAGTAGGCCGAGCAACCACCTCCTCCACCACACTAACACTTTGCACTGCACTTAAATTATTCACAATATCTTGGAAAGAATCCATACGCTCACGAAGGGATTTCACATTAACGCCCAATATCCTCCATGGCGCCAACAATAAGGTTAAATCTGGCGTCCATCTGGACTTGATACTGTGACACGATAACGGGTTCAGGGATATCAGAGTCAGGAATAGGAATATTAGTAGCCACGGGGATATTAATAGAAGTTTCCTGCATAGCTAAGGGAGATTCGGTTTCTGAGAGAGAGAAGATGAACTTCTAGCTAAAGCTTTCCTGGCTCTATCTTTCTCAAGTTTCTTTACATACTTAGATAGAGCCTTCCAATCTTTTTCAGTCATACTGACACATTCATCACACTTCCTCTCATATGAACATTCCTGACCTCTACAAGCCACACAAATTGAATGAGGATCAAGACTAGCCTTGACCAACCTCGTCTTACAGCCTTTGCTGCATACCCTAAAGGTATAAGACCCAGAATCTGACATAATTATCAGAAAACCTGACTAAATAGGTGACAAAATAAACTGGCAAAGCCGCAAACCAACAAGAGTACTTCACCAAGTGAAAACAGCTCGATGTAGGCAGAAACAATGAAATTTCGCTCGAGTACCGACAACAATGTCGCCGGCGTGACGGCAAAATTATTCTGAAGCATGTTGGAATAGTTCCTGGTACCCCGACAGAGGGCAGGTAAGGGCAATCACCCGATATTCGGACTGGCGCTGCCGCGCGTTTTGAAATTTTGCCGTGACGTCAAAGACTAAAGCTATATGTAACTAACAGGTAAGTTGTATGTGTTAAAACAGTAATTACATAGCTATAGTTTCTAACTCGGGCAGCAGCCTTTTTTTCAAAATTGCAGTAGGTGACCCCGCCCACTATCGGGAGTAATGGGAATGACTTAGCAGATAACCTCATTGTATTTGTGCCCTTATGTCCATCAGAGGGGAGGAGGGTGGGGTCTGATTCTGCAATTGCTTGGTAAGTATATATGAAACTTAATTTTATTGCGAAAATATCACTTTCATATAAGTAACTTACCATGTAATCATATAGCTGAATCCCACACTGAAAGTGGGTGCAATACATGGACATATTCTACTCCAAAACATTAATGTATGGTAATGACTTTGAAACAAAAAAAATTGCTAGCATTGAAACAATGCTTGTCGTTCCCTACCAGAGAGCTACTGCAGGTGAATACTGCCTCTGGTTGGCGTATACAAGTGCCCTTGCCCTGGGAGCAGTACCAACAAAAAACAACCAGACAACACTGTCACCTACACCGAAAAAACCACAACCCATCCACTCAGATTGGTGGGTACTCAGGGTACATTGTACCCCCCAGCTCCCCAAAACTCGACACCTTACTTCACGGCAAAGAGATAGTAGGAGAAAAAAGAGCTTCCTATCCTTCCTTCCCCAATACCATGCCAGCCACTGATAATGGCGCCAAGGTACTGCAATTTTCAAACACTGTTTCAGCTTCTTTCAAATAGTGGGACGCAAAGATCAATTTGTACTTCCAATGGGTCGACTGCAGAATGGAAGTGAGGGACATATTGTCCCTGAAAGCGACAGAGGTAGCGACTGGTTAAACGTCAAGAGCTTTCACTTTGAAAGTAGGCAAAATGTCCTCCTGAATCCAAGAATGCACCTCAGAAATCAGGTCCCTCAGGAAGAACGACAATGCATTCTTGGTATGAGGATGAAAGGGGTTCTTAACAGAACACCAGAAGTTGCTGGATGGCCCTCTGATCTTCCCGGTCCTGCTCAGATAATACCTCAGTGCTCTAACAGGGCAAAGAACCCTTTCTTCTTCCTCAGGGCCAAGGATTTCCATTAAATTCTTAATGTTGAAGGAATGGGGCCAGGGCTTGGACAGGTCCTCATTCTTGGCAAAGAAACCTAGGGTAAAGGAGCAAACTGCATCTCCTTGGGAAAATCCTACCCTCTTATTGATGGCCTGGATCTCGCTGACATGTTTGGCAGTAGCCTGAGCCACAAGGAAGAGGGTCTTCTGAGTGAGGTCCCTTAGAGAGGCGGAATGGAGGGGTTCAAAAGAGGGGCCTGTTAGCCAGTTCAAGACAACGTCTAGGTTCCAAGCGACCAGATAATCCTTCTTCTTGGAAGTGTCAAATGGCTTGATAAGGTCGTTAAGATCCAGATGTGACGACACATCCAGACCTCTAAGCTTAAACACTGAGCTAAGCTACATGGCTTGATACCCCTTAATGGTGGAGGATGACAAACCCCTAGAGGTCCTCAGATAATGGAGGAAATCTGCAATCTGAATTAAAGATGTCTCAGAAGAAGAGACGTTATGTCTGAGACACCATCTTCGGAAAACTGTCCTCTTAGCCTGGTAGACACAGCTAGAAGATTGATGTCTGCATCTTGAAATAGCCTCTGCAGCTCCTCTTGAAAACCCTTTCATTCTGACAAGCTTTCAGACAGTCTAAAGCCTGCCAGGGCAAGAGCGGACAGCCCTTGGTGGTACCTCCTGAAGTGGGGTTGTTTGCGTAGACACGGTTTTTGGGGAAGGAGCCTCGGAAAGTCCACCATCAACCGTAGAAGGTCCGGGAACCACTTTCAGAGGCCAGAACAGGGCTATAAGGGGTCATTGTAACACTGTGATGCGATCGGAATTTGTTCAGCACTTCCCTGACCATGTTGAAGGGTGGAAAGGCATAAAGATTCAGGTAGGACCAATTTTGAAGCATGGCATCTGTCACCCATGCCAGAGAGTCTGGGGCTGGAGAACAAAAGAGGTGACAGTGATAGTTCCTTGAGGTGGCAAACAGGTCCAATGTTGGTCTGCCCCATAACTTCCAAAGATCTTGGCAGACCAGGGGAACCAAGGTCCACTTGGTGGGAAGGACCTGCTTCTGACGGCTCAGCTCGTCTGCCAAAACATTGAGTTTCCCCTTAATAAATCGAGTGACCAGCGTCACTCGATTGATTTTGATCTGCCCATAGGAGAAGATCCTTTGCCGCCTGGCAGAGAGAAAAGGAATGAGTGCCGCCTTGCTCCTGGATGTACGTTACGGCGTGGTGTTGTCTGCATGAACTACCGTCTTGTAGGTCATGGCCAAGAAGAATTGAAGACCCAAGTGAATCCCCTTCAACTCTCTGACGCTTATGTGAAGGCTTTGTTGCTCTGGAGACCACGTCCCAGAAACTTAATGGTTCCCCAGAAGGGCTCCCCAACCTAGATTTGAGGCATCTGAGTAGAATTCTAGGTCAGGGCTAAGAGGATGAAGGGACTTTCCCTCTGAAAGTCTTTCTTTGGACAGCCACCATAGCAGGTCCGGCTTGATTTCTGGGGTAAATGGAAACACGTAGGTGTCCGGCTGTGTTTTCCTGTCCCAGCTGGCCTTGAGGTAGAATTGAAGGACTCTCATACGAAGCCTGCCCAGCTTGACAAACGTCTCGATGGATGCCAGAGTCCCCAGTATGCTCATCCACTGATGGGCCAAGAAAGACATGAGAGCTAGAAAAATACAGATCGTCTGAAGGCAGTTGGCGATTCTCTTGGGGGACAGAAAAACCCGAAAAGTCAGAGTTAAGAATCATCCCCAAATAGAGAATCTCTTGCAACGGGGTCAATTAGGACTTCTGAAGGTTGATGAGAATGCCCAGTTCCTGAGTGAAGAAAAGAATCTTCTGCAAGTCCTTCGTGCACTTCTCCTTTGAAGGGGATCGAAGAAGCCAGTTGTCCAGATAAAGACTGATGTTTATACCTATTAAATGGAGCAGTTTTGCTAGAGGAGCAAGGACTTGAATGGACACCTGAGGTGCCGTAGAGAGACCGAAGCAAAGAGCCCAAAACTGGAAGACTTTGCCCTGGAAGACGAACTCGAGATACTTCCTGGAGTCCAGATGGATGGGGATATGGAAGTATGCATCCTGCATATCCAAGGTTATCATCCAATCGCCCTGGTGAATGGGTGAAAGGACTGACTGGTTCGTCCCCATTTTGAACTTTGTCTTCTGGACACGGAGATTGAGGGCGCTTACATCAAGGACTGGTCTCCAACCCCTCGATGATTCGGGGACCACAAACAGATGGCTGTGGAAGCCCTCTGTGCTGATGTCCTCGACGTCTTCTATGGCTCTCTTTAGGAGAGAAGAGACCTCCTCCAAAAGGGCCAAATATTTCTCCAAGCCTCTTGAGTAGAGTGTCAATGAGATGGGAGAAGTGACTAAAGGGGGCTCTCCATGACCAGGATGGAGTAGCCCTCCTTCAGAACCTTGACGATCCACTGTTCTGTCCTTCTGATACTCCACTTCTCCCAAAACTTGAGAAGTCTGGCTCCCACTGGCACACGAAGGACTTCTTCCTCATTTCTTGGGTAAAGACTTGGTTGAGCTCCCCTGATAGTTTTGGCCAAGAATCAGACATTGGAGCAGGTCCTAGGCTATGATTTGGGTTTACTCCCACGAAAGGGATGTTGCAGGAGTGGAGAGATCATCTTAGGAACAAATACAGACAAATCCTTGGGGTGTTTGGAAGACTGAGCCAAAAGATCCTGAGTGGGCTTCTTTTGGAGGTCCGTGCCAATTTCCCACACAGTACCCTGAGGGAAGAGGTGATGAGGATCCAACAGGGAAAATAAGAGCCAACTTCTGGGTCTGAGTGACTCCTTTAGTGGTAAAGGAGCACCATAATTCTCTTTTCTTCAAAACCCCCAAAGAGAAAACAGCCACAAGCTCAAGAGAGCCATCTCTGATGGCCTTGTCTGCACAGGACAGGACTCCTAGCCATTCCGAGGCACAGTCTCCCACTACGTCCTTGCAATCTTCAATCTTCTTGACTAGTGCTCCCACTGTGCAGTCCAAGAAACTGAAAACTTCAAACACCTTGAAGAGCTCCTTAACAAGGTGGTTAAGTTCAGCCGATGAAAACATTATTTTCGCCGACAAGAATGCCGAGCATCGGGAAGAGTCGATGAGGCTGGAGAAGTCCCCTTGGGAGGAGGTAGCAACTCCCAAAGAAGGAGTTTTTCCGGTGGCTTAGGAAAGTTACCTCCTACGGACTAACTGTGAGGGAGGAAAGGCGAAGGCAGCCTTGCCTTGCTTCCTCTTAACAGAAAGGCAATCTCCAATATCCTTGAATGCCTTCTTAGCAGACGAGAAAAGCATCATCTTGGGGAGCCTAGAACTGTTATCCAGGTGGCTCCTCATCAGGCAAGTCAAGGCAGGCGAGACTTGGGCAGCTGGTGCAAAAAAGGTGGGAAAGCCTGCCAGCAAATATTGGAGAGCTGCATAGGCTGAGGGAGGGGCAGGGTCCTGATCAAAGTCCTCCTCTCCTAAGGAGACCGGAGAAAGGGTCAAATCATGAGAAGTGTTGGAGGCTTTCTTAAGCAAGTTCATAATCTCAGCTAACTACTGTTTAATGGGCATCAATGACGGCTCGTCTTGGTCTAAAGAAGGAGACCCACAGTTGGAAGCAGGCACTTGGCACTCAGGAGCTTCAGTGAAGAGTTAGCGCTGGGCACTCAGGAGCTGGCACCGGGCGCTTGGGAGCTGGGGCCAGGTGCTCAAAAGCTGGTGCCAGGAGCTCAGGAAGTGGCAACGAGCACTCCGAAGGAGCCAGGCGTTTGGACGATAACAACAGGCACCTGAGAGGGTTCGTTGGGCACTTGAGGGCCAAGTAAGGGTGCTCAACAGCTGGGAGCTCAGGAGAGAAGGTCTTCAGGCTGTCCCATGCAGAGAGTGGATGTCAGACTGAGGCAGAGACAGAAGGGTCCACAGCAAAACTGCAAGAAGGCTGTGGGCTGCAAGTCACCTCCTTATACCGCATAACAGGCAGCAGAGAATGGCGGCCAGCATTATCGGCTTGGCTCTTCAGAGGGCAAGATGCATCAAGAAAGAGCTTGCGGCGCCTCCTGTCAGTGCAGGAATCCTCAGAACTGGACGATAACTGGTGCATATCCATCGAGACTCCTTTCCAGTGGCTCTCTGCCGATACCTGGGAATGAATAACAGGCTCGACTGAGGGGGCAACTGCCCATGGGCAAACACCCCCCCCACAAACCCCCAAGCTCCCTTGGACTTTCAGTATGTCTTCTCCCAGGTTTAGGGGAGCAGAACAGGGACTTTTGTCTAAGAGAACTGGTGGGATGAGTAGCCACCTCCTCCACTTGCATAACTCTGTCACTTATCACTTTATCTGTATACACTTTTTCCATTAACACCTTCAGTGATGCCCCTAATTTTGCCACTGTATTCACTACCAGGTTAATTTTCTTGTCAAACCTAGACTTGAGACAGGCAATGACATCGGGGTCGGAAGCAAGGGAGCCAGGCATGGGAGTAGGTAGAAGAAGAGTAGGAGGACTAATAATAGGAGAAAAAGTGGGAATGGGAGAAGAAGGAATAGCAGGGCTATCTTCTAACCTAGGTTTAGGTGTCTATCAGCTCTAGCAGCCTTCCTCTTCCTATCCCTTTCTAACATGTCAAGGTGAGATTCAAGTACCTTCCACTTTTTCTCATCCCAATCATTACATTCAGCACAAGTTTTCTCCTTACTACATTCCCACCCCCTACACTTACTGCAAATTGTATGAGAATCATATGAAGATTTGATCAATCTGGTTTTCCAACCTTTGCTACAGTAGTAAAAACTAGATGAGCTTGAATCATAGATAATAAAAACTAGAAAACTGATCATGAAAGCTAATCAAAGCTTGAAGGCTACTCAAAATAAGCGAAAATATGTCACCGAAATCCAGTTATTCAACTGAAAACCAATGAAAAAGAACAGCTGCAAACACCCGATGTTTAATCGAGAGCCGGCAGAAACACAATGAGATTATCTGCTAAGTAGTTCCCAGTACTTCTGATAGTGGGCAGGATTAGTCACCTACACAAAACACTTAAAGCACTACCATGATTTTTAAAAAAAGGCTGCCGTGTGACTTAGAAACTACAGCTATATAATTACTTGGTAAGTTACTTACATGAAAACCAATATTAGTTTTTTAAAATATATGTTTTATACTACCAGTCACTTCGCAATAGCCCGAATACTTAATTTGGTGGGAAGCCTCTCACTCATGTTACAATGTAAGATTAGAGCCTTCAGAACCAGATAGAACCTAGAAACTGGAGCCTAGAGATCCACAAGCCTTTAGGGCTTACACAAGGTGATGATAAAGGACATGTAACTTGTGAGTATGACCATTATTTATAATTTTCAAAATTCCTCACAACTGTACCTAGAATACAAGAATATATATTCACCCGATCTATCTGGTGAAGAAGCATATACTCCATTGTGCCAAGCTTACGATTATATTTAGAGGGTTATGAGGATAGGGAGGAAGAATGAAAGGGGCTTACATCAACTCAAGAGAAGCCACAACATGACCAGCAGCAATAATGGAACAAATATTATCAAAAGACTTTTCAGTTCACTGTCTCAAACAGAATTTGATAGAAATATTAGATTTCCAATAGGCATAAGTAATAACAGATTGCACAATAATATTAGTTTTAAGCTGGTGACATAGATACTGCCCCAATTTCATGACCCTAACATTGAAATTTTCTGCCTGTGACTAAACAATGTCAAAATAAGCCCTCAATATGGCAAGCCTAAGACAATAAGGTATAGTATTTTCAGATAGGTGTACAATCATGAATCCTCCTTACTTCTAAAAAGGTTGGTCTTTTGAAGATAAAATTTCACAGCTGTAACTGGTAATGAAGACACAACAAAAGGAGGAGCAAGCAAAAGGCGTGATGGTGCAGCCTGGGGTTTGGTCACAAAACTAAGTACCATATATACTAAAATTCAGTACTTTAACAGTCTTTAATGTGAGTAACTTGGCTAGGAAAGGTAGATGACACAGTCACCCTCCTTGCAGATGCTAGTGCAACCTAGAAAGCAGCTTCCTCTATACACTCACATATTATGCCTGAAAGGCATTTTACAACAAGAGATAAGTCCCATGGTAGTGGTTCACGGCTTCTTGGTAGTGCCTCTTTCTTAAACCCCTGGCACCTTAAGGTCATTAAGAGAACCTCAAGTCCAAGCCCCTAGTTTTAAAAACTTATGAAAGAGTCAACTTTAAAGGCCAGTACAGTACTGTAGATACTGAATTATGAGAAACACTCAAATCATTGGTCTAATATTTAGAAATGTACAAAAAATTATAATAATAAGCTTCACAAATAAAGTTGGGTTCCATGACCACAGCAGCAACAGAGATGTCTTGACTGAAGTAAGCCAGAAGAAAAACTAAGTGTTGACAAGGGAGTGAGTGGGCAATAGGACTGTCCTCACACCATCATTTGCTTATTCTAAAATTAAGATTGCCATATGCTGGCACTGTCTCAAGCTCCGAGAGCAGATTGTAATTACACCACTGGTAAATATAATGGAGAGGGCCGCACAAAGATATCATTTATTAATATAACTTTTTGGCTTTACAACATAGAAATGGGTGTATATAATACAGTACAAGTGAGATCATCCAAGAAATTAACCAAGACAAGGAGAAATTCACCATCTTTTGTCTGTTTTTACATTCATCCCCGAGGGTCTGGTAGCCCACTAAACACAGCATCCCAGGGAGCTTTTGCCATGTTAAATACCAGCCACTCGTGGATGAACATAAAAACATGAACAAAAGATGGAAAATTTCTCATTATCTTGGTAAATTTCTTAATCATCTTGCCTGTACTGCATTATATACACCCTTTCCTATATTGGTTAGCCAAAAAATTTGATTAATATACGATATCTTCATGCAGTTATCTCCTTTATATTCATCTAGCTGCCTCTCCTTAAGTACCTTCTTGCCAAGGATCAAAGACGGCTATTTGCGTATAAGGGGCCCTGGAACCATATGAAAGATGAATTCCTACATCGCCATAGAAAGAATTCAAGTTTGGAAGTCTAAACATTAAGGAAGGATGTAAAAAGCTGGGTATGTGGGTTCCTGATGAACTAATTTTTGTTGTCAAATGGCAGGTCATTCCGGTCAAGGGAATAATAGGTTATAATGAAACGAGATGTTTGGCCCAATCGCCTAGGGTATTAATGGTCAAATGTTAGTAAAACTTTTAAATTTTCTAAAATAATGGTCTATATACTTCACGTTCTTGTTAACATATGAATCTGGAATACTATTACTTATTGCTAGCCTCTCACCTTTGATTGTAATTTGCTAACAAGCACACATGATGAGAACTTGGCAAACAAACGTCAACTTTTATTTACGTACAAAACTATTTCAGAGGACCAAACAATGGCTTGTTCTATAAGGCTTAAAATGTCAGATATAGATCTAGGTGAGCCAAATTTATCAGAATTATAATTATAAAAATTTATTAATTTTAATATGAAAAATTTCATTATTATTCAATGAATACTGAACTGATTTTTGTGTATAATTTATTTTTCTCCACTAGGAATTATAGGAAACAGTCCCATGAAAACATAATAACGTCTTCTTCTCAATTTTAAGAACACAAATTGAGAGGTTTGGGTTGTAATAACGGGTGCAGTTGATTAACGTACAGTATACTGGCTACGTGGTTAAATTGTAAGTCATTATTAATATTAAATGAACAATTTGAATAGTCTGCACCATCCATGGATGCTTTCTAGTCCTAATCCAAATAAGTCTGGGGCAAATTTGGGCGGTGATGTACGCGAAGCTTCTTTTTGTTTCATTAAACCAACCGGTGCATATAAAAAAAAGATAGAGCATGTTGCACAAGGAAGCCTACAAGGGTTGCCTTTGGTGGTACAGTTTTCTGGGAGTAAATTTAGAGTATGGGGTAAGGGCTGCTGTAGTAGTCATAGGTAATATGACCTAACCAGGCTTACCTTTACCTAACCTAACCCTGGAAGCCTTGCCTTAACCTGGCGCTGGGCGGGGGCCGGGTGTGCGTGTGGATCATTCCCCCAACCCACAAGTAAAACGTAACCCCTTACTCTGCATTCTACACAGTTTTTTTACGATTAGATTTTACATTAAGCCACTATTGCATTTTGGACCTGAAAATATTTTCCTCTTGTTTCCATGTGTGCTATGAACGTTATGTTTGTTACAAAAATATGAATAATTATTGTACAACTTATGCAGAGCAGCGGAAATACTGTATAATAGTACACATGTTAGTATAATATCCCTCCAAAATTTTTTGGTTGTGTCAAGAACTCCATGATAAACTACTGTTTTGTTGATCTCTGCTCCTTGGCAGAAATTATTTTGTATACATTTCTTTTCACAACAAAAAATTATGGTTTTGGTCTCAACTTAGAACTAAATGATTTTGATTTATTGTTGTATCTATAAAAATTGAAAATTATTTCCTTACTTTTTGTAATTAAGAAAAATAATGTAATTTATAAATTCTTTTTACACCAAAAAAATACCTTCAATTTTCTTTCAAGTGATTTATAAATTAGTGCTATTTATGCCAGTTATGACATAAAAAAATGGGAAGCTAGGAGCTAAAGATAAACTATCCCAACACTGTGCAGACATTTCCCAGTGCTATCCAACAGCAAAATATTTATGGATAGTTTTGTATTTTGTTTTTACAGATGACATCATATGATGTTATCAGAATCTCAAATGGTTAATCTATATTATCAGTAAAGCTTAATGATTTGTTTCTTTACAGGAGAGGCTGCATAATGTTCTGGTTAAGGAGTGCAACTGTCAGCAGAATGTACAGCTTCCAAGTTTCTTCGTACTTAAGTAGAATGCTTGGATGTCTTCCTGCATCAAGTCTCTCCCAGGGGGAAAACAGGCAGCTCTCAGTGCTAAGCAAACATGAACCAAACATTACAAGGGCCTTCCCTGGTATCACTTTCCAATGTCAAGTACGAAGTTATGCAAAGGGCAAAGACAAAAAAGGAAAAGGTGGGTATTTTTAATGCAGATCCTACTTCAAATTGTTCTCTTTAGAGAAGTACTCATGACAGTGTGCCTTGTATGACACTTACTGGTACCAAAGGTTCTTTGCAGTATCATTTTAACCTGGCTTGATTGCTTTTCAGTTTAGACTTTTCATGTTCTCTTTGGCCTCTGTCTGTTAAGCTGTATAACTTCTTAAATTTAACCCTGCTCCAGTTTTCACCTTTTTTTAAAAGCAGATCCTTTAAGTGATCCTTATGAGTCTTGAAATAAGATACTGTGATCTCAACTAATATATAATAAATATTATATGTAGTGTTGTTGAGAAAAGCTATATTTTGTGCACTACATGGATCACTCTTCAGTACAAATAAAGACAGCATGCAGATTGTCTATGTACCAATGGTGTGTCTGTCCATGCCACCAGGAGAGGTAAAGTTCATGGTCCTGATTAAACTATTTATGCTCTGTTACAATTCGGTGTTGTGAAAGACGAGTATAATACTGTACTTCAAAATTATCGTGGTTATTAGTAAAACTCTTGGAGCCCGATCATAATGCAATACCTGCTTCCCTTAAGGGCAAGCCAAGAACTGCTAAGATCACTAGGATCTAGTTAGCCATGCTATTTTTCTTTTATTCCATTTAATTTTTCACAGTTCTTTATTAAACATTTATCTTTTACGTGCTGATCGTTTTTTTTTTTTTACACTTTTTTCATGTTTCTTTTTAATAATTGAAATTGTGCCTTAACATAACATTAACCTAAATAGAAATTGTTCTTGATAAAAACCATGTACAGTATGTTTAAATTTCCAGATTGATAGAAATTAGATAACCACATACCACTTGTGGCATTTGAAGGTAAAGGTAATAATTAAGACTGCTGTCTCATTACTTTTTCAAATATCATTATTCTCTAGATTTATTCTCTTGTATGATTCCCTGGGACCAAACCAAATTTTTCAAGAAAGCCCAATTTTTTCGTCTTAAAGACAAAGAGGCATTATGGTACAGAAATACAGTGATAGTTTAAAGTACTGTAATTAGAAAAGAGTTGGTTGAAGTAAGAGAAGGCTAGATATTTAGATCACTGAAGACAAGAATTTCTTGAAGGGTAATACAGTATATGTACTTAACTTTCAAAGATGATGTAATCTTGTTTCAAAGTACGATATACAGTTGTTTGTACAAGAATACAAACTGTCATTTTTTATAGAGCAGTAATCCTGGTCCCTCATCCTCTGTAGGAAGGCTAAGAGGTTTTGGAAGAAGTTCTCTCACAAGAATCTGGCCAAGCTTCACACGAATGTTGTTCTCTACTGAAGAGCTTATCACAAGAGCCATGGTTAACATGGAGGTCCAAGTTCAAACTCTTGACCCTATATCTTTTGATTATTCTCAGGAGAGGGAACTGTGTCCTAGACTCTTCCCATGCTGTTCAAGCCTCTCTAGAGCTTCAACAAGGAGAGTCAGCTTTGCCCATAGGTACCAGGTGTCCGGGTTTTATGAAACCTATCCACAAGGACTAGGGGTACACATGCCCTATCACTATTACATGATAGCCAGTTAGATTCTGAATTTCAACAGTCGAGTGAGCTGGTAGTACCCCAACCTCCTTTAACTTGCATGCTGTGAGTTAACTAGATTGTTACCAAGCTTCAATGGCCAGACCAAATTTTGCCGAAGGTATTCCCACATAAAAGAACTCAAGTTTGTACATATAGGAACAGTGCAAATTATTGTTTGTACATCTAGGAACAGTGAAAATTTGGAATTTTTATAGGCCTATGTGACATCAAAACATGTACACTATTTATAATACAGTGTGTAGCACATGCATAAAAAGTCCTTAATATAGCTCTCATTATTATTGTTTCCAGGAAAACAAAGCAAGGTTCATGTTTCGGATGAAGAAATGACAGAAGTGGTTAACGTTTCTCAGCTAAGAGAACAGTTTGCAAACATAATAGAAAAGCTGAAAGAAGAGTATATAAAGAATCTCACTCTTAGGACTGCTGTTGGTAAGATTTCAAACCTTTGAGCATCATGTTGTTGCAGGAATACAGTATATTGTACTGTACTGAAGCATCTTTTCCTTGGTTAGTTTTTAATTTATTTATTTGAGAACAGCATTGAAATTAAATTCTATGCAACACAGTCAAGCATTAGGATATTTTTGTCCTTTGAAACCTTATGTTACCTTAAATACTGAAGTATTAAAGTATTTTTTACCCTTTGAAACCTACCGTTACACGATTTTAGAATTATTTTTTAAAATATTTTTAAGTACATGACAACTATAGTCATACTTTTTAGGTCATTGGTGGGTGAATATTTTCTCTGGTTACCAGAGTTTGTGATACTGTAAATCAGTCTGTGTACAATTACAGCTTTTTTCCTTTTAGTTAATACTGTAATCTTAGCATACTATGATTTTACCACCCTTTTTCTTTGTTGTTAGATTCTCTGAAGATATATACAGAACTTCATCAGTATAAGTAGAGAATATGAATGTCATGCAAATTTCCCAGATCAGTACACCATGATTTCAATTTCACACAGTTTTGTATTCCATTATGAAGATATCAATGCAGAGGAATTATAGAGCTCAGTATCAGAGATTAAACAGGTTGTAGCATCAGTGCATTGTTATTATTAACTTAATTTAACAAGACCATCAGGTCACATTTCTGCTTGTAAATAAAGTGAAAATTGGAACAAAGTGAACTTGAGTAAGTTGGACAAATATGCTGAAAAGTGGAACAAGGGGAACTTGAGAAAGTTGGACAGCCAAGTAGGAAGAAATTTAAAAAGGCAATACGGTTGAGCTTTAGTCATATATTTTGAATATCTGTTTTGGAATCTGTAAGGCAAAATATCAATTTTTCAGGTGGTATCGAAACTCTTCCAGTTGAATTAGAAGGAGATAAATACCCACTGAACGAAGTTGCCCAGGTTTCTCGCAAGTCCCCACAGATGCTGATCATTAATGCAGCATCTTTTCCGCAGGCAACTGTTGGAATAATCAAAGCAATCAGGGAGTCAGGAATGAATCTTAATCCACAGCAAGAAGGAACTACAATTTATGTTCCTGTACCCAAGTAAGTAGCCAGGCATCATAAGTAGTCCTTGCCCTAACTTGAATACAAAATTATATTTTGCATAACTTATTATCCAGCGGAGTTCTTTATAGGCACTGTGCATTGTTGATACATCTACAGTAAATTCAGTTGATTTGTAATGAATCAGTTTCCATTAGTCAAAGTAACATGAGTGAAAGTCCTTTAGGGGAGATGTACATACAAACACACTCACCTGCAGTTTAGCTGCCTGCCTTACTATTGTATTTGACTTTCAGCTAAAATGAGTTATTCTGTGGCACACATTGTTGTATGTTGACAAGAGGTATTCTTCAGATTCTTTTTCATTTTCTATTTTAATTGTCATACGAATGCTGTTGGAAGAAAATACTGGTCCTCGCACATTCATTAGGTGTCAACGTTCTGGAAATTAGTGTTTTCCAGATAAGTAGATTTCATGTAACTATCAAGCTGTAAAGCAGTTCCTTAGACTGTTATTGTGGATAATGTCATTGTACAGTTCCTGTTAGTGATTTACCAGTTTTGCCTCTTCATAGGCCTTTAAAATTTCCATAACCTAATGTTTGTATGTAAACCAATATATGAAACTTGTATACTGTATATTGAAGTGGTCTAAATTTCACTAAAGAATTCTGTAAGAGGAAACATTTTTAAAATGTGATTAGCTATAATACAAGTTTACTGGTTTGTAATATTTTCCTTTCAGAGTGACAAAAGAACACAGAGAGAATCTGGCTAAAAGTGCCAAAACTTTATGTAATCGATGTAAAGACCAGTTGAGAGAGAGACAAAATAATTTTATTCGAAAAGTCAGAACTAAAGAAGGCCAGGTTTCTGAAGACCTTGTGTATAATGTCCAGTTAAAGGTGAGTTACTTCAGCCTAAATTACCTTGCTACTGTAGATTTTGGATGCAGGTATCCCCTTTCAGGACACTGAGCATTGAAAAACTATAAATCCCTTAAGGAAGGAGGATCCTTATTGTAGTAAATATTATTAGAATGCAGTAAGTTTCCTTTTTTTTATACAAAATATGGTGTAATGATAATGAAGAAGCCTTTAGCCTGGTACTGTAAATTTTTTCACATTTTTTCCAGGTGAAGGAGACCGAAAAACTAATATAACACATTACAGAACAAATATGTCACAAACGACCTAGCATTAAATGTATTACTTTTTATCTACAGATTAGAGAAATAGCAGATGATCACATGCAAGAAGCAGAAAAACTTATGGCTGCAAAGCAGAAGGAGTTACTAAAGACAAGTTCATAGTGTAAGGAGCCACTGAATTTTTTTTCTTTTGCTTGTAGTTTGTGTTTTCAGTGAAAATTACAGTTAACATTTTGAATGCATACCGAGTAATATAATTTTGACCCTCTTACAAGGAAGATTATCAGTTTGAAAAATATAGGCATTTGACAAGTGTAAGACTTTTAATAAGGTACTAGGAAACTTGAAAAGATAACTTAATATTCAATATAAGCCTGTGTGGGATGTTTAATCTGCCATCAGAAATATGTTAAAGTACGGAATTTATAGTCAATGAAAATATATAAAATTTTAAAAAAACAAGTGGTATTTTTCCTGGGAATACAAATCAAAGCCTTTTATACTGGATATCATCAACACAAGCTGGGAATAGTCACTGAATCTTGTTAACAGGGTGGTTGATTGGAGGTAGGCAGGTGCTGTAAGCCAGCTTTTTGCCTTTGGCATCATGGACTGTGCAGCCCTTACGCTAGTCACCACATTAGGCAAGGGCCATACAGAAAAAGGCATACTTTGGGAAGGAGATACCCCTAACATGCCTAAAAATGCAGGTTGGGAAGTGACCGAAGATTATGAATGTGGGTAACTTTAATTTTTCGAATTGTATGAAGGCAAATACAGTACCTAAAGAAAACTCTTGTGACAGTGCAACACTTTTGACAATGAATATACAAAGACATATCCAGGTTTTACGTCACATTCCCATAATTGTTACCTTTGGTTATAAAAGTCATTGTGAAGCATAACATTTAATTTTCAGAATCAATATCTATAAAAGTATATGTACAATGAAACTGAGAATCACAGGATCATGGTCCATTTCCCATTACACCTGTAATTTTTAATACACCGTAAACTGGCTAAGTTTAGAGCAAATGATGAAATAATCGGAAACATTTCCAAAAAAACAACACAATGCATTACAATGCATTTACCATATAAATACAAAATAAAATATTTAAGTTTTAAATACTGACAACTTGCAACAGCATGTAAACGACTGTATTATGCCTTGATGAATGGAAAATGGAGACTTCACTACAGTGATAAGGAACAAATTTTTGTTATACAACATTTATTTACAACACTGAATAGAGTATCTGGATGGTTTCATCTTGGTTTTCACTTGTATCAATATTAATACATGACTAGCATGGATGAAACTCCAAGCTACACATATGTAGCTTACTTAAAATAATTGCAACTGTGCCACTGATCACTGGAATGTTCATATTCTTTACATTTCAATTTAAGATAAGGTAAGGTTCTTTCTCTATAATCTCAACAGTACATTCACTTTGCAATTGGTAAGTGGCCACACTACAGGAATTTGAGCTCACAAATATATCACATAGTTTACATTGAGCAGTATCCACCCCCGCCCCCTTGCACTGCAAGTATCAAATAGAAAGCTATTCACAGAAGATCTGTACACCTACTTACATGAATACATACAGTACATACACTGTTTTAGTTTCTGAGTATTCAGTTTATGTTCTTGCTGATTTGTAAGAATTTAAGGAAAAAAAGAAAATAGCTTTGCTAAATGCTGAATTTCCCATGACATTTCCTGAGGTTCACATCCTTGCTGTAAGTTCATTTTCCTTCACAATAATCATCTCCATAAGTAATGTGAAAGAGGAAAATTTCAGAAGTATAGTTTTAAACATTTCTAGTGATGGTAAAAAGATATGCCCTTTTCTTAAGCACTCACATGGAAAACAGAAATAACTCATCTGCATTTTCACTGCAACACATCAGTAATTACCAGTTACTACTTTTATTACAATATTCTAAAAGAATTCGTCTCAAAAACTAGCTCATGCTGCTGGATAAAGGAAATGATGGTAATTATTTACATTATAAAAATAATGATTCAATTTATGGTTACAAGTACGTTTCATTACTGCATAAGTAAGAATAAATATTTCAATTTTCTCAGGCATCATTTAACCCAGTGTTGAACCCTTTCCACTTTTGATACAGAATGGTAAAAGGCACTGGATGTTTTCAACCATACAGCGTGACTAAAATTATAAGCAAGCTTGTAAAAAATATCTGATATTTGTTGCAAGTTATGATAGTAACATGAAATGGAGTTAACATGAAAAACTACCTGCCAATTTTTAAGCAAAATACTTATAGTACAAGAAATTTTTAGATGTAATCTTGTAATCTTTAAGTCTATTAATGTACCACTTCAGTGCTAATAATAATTATTTGGTACTATTACCTTTGCTGTTATTTTTTGTTATTATATTACTACAGTATTACTTGCTATTATTTACTCGTTATCCACTAAAAATCAGAATCTCCAGTACTGGAAGAAGTACTGAGTTATGCATAAGAATTGTTAATATAATTTACGTGGAAATATGTCCAAGAATATATCAAAGCTGGCTACACTGAAATTGCCTTAAAGTTACATCATGAGTAAACTTCAGTAAGGCCAAAACCTTGAAAACTTTCCCTTTGTTTAAATTTCAATATAAAGTAATCTTAACCCCACGAGAAAGGTTTAAGGAGTAGTTACATAATTTGCTCATTAGAGAAATGGTTGGTTAACTTTACATATGAAATTTATACCACAACTTATGTGCCATGCTAAATTTCATAATTTATTTATCTTATTGGCTTATAACTCACTGATGCATATAGCCTAAATTGTAATTAGGGTAAAATTATGTTTACTAATATCATCATCAACTGACAGTGGAAATGGAAAGTATGGTGAAATACTGTACTGAACATTCGAACTTATGTTTACAAGACAGACATGCGTTCATTTAGAAGCTAAACATAATAATTATAAAAGACAAGAATAGTCATTTACAGAAAATGGGGTTCATCATAACTGAGATACAAATGCCAAGCCATGGAACCTAATGGTCATTTAGCATGAATGCAATGGTATCCTATATAACTATGAAAACAGACTATCAGCCAGGGAGTTTCTCCACCAAGTACATGATGTGCCCCACTGAATTTCTAAGATCTTTGTTTTTTACCAAACATTAAAGTTTGAAAATTGACTTAGATCTTTTTCAAAGTAGAGTATACATTCACTGTTTTAGTATAACTTATATATGACTTTCCTGCTAAACTTGCATTTTAAATAAAATTATATTATTTTAAAATGCTTGAGATGTTCTGAATACAAACTGTCCTTAATTTCTTGCAGTAATATTAGCACGACATATTCAATTTTTTGAGTGAAATGTTGCATATCCATATAAGTGGAAGGAAATCACTTCAAAGTACAAATGAGGGAAACACGGCACGTCACAGAAACTTGCATACCTAACTTGTACATTAAGCCTAAGTGATATGATATACCTTTAAAGTTGTAATGAGAACTTAGTGAGCTTGTTATAGCTATCATAAAATTTCACAAAATGTAGTTTAACTTAACTGAAAATTTTCTTATACAGTATTTCAAAGAAAATACAAATGCCTGAGAAATTACTAGTAATACAGCTATCAATTTCTAGTTGAACTTCCCCATGAAGGCTTCTGTGAATCAAGAGCAAAAATGAAAAGTTTTCTCTGCATAATCATTACTTAACAGGATGGAACAAATTCGGCAAGACAATTTATATGCCATAACCCATGAGGTACTGCCAAGAATCCTCATGGTTTTATTTACATATTGCATCAATAATAATTACAACTTTTATTTACAATGTTAACTAATTATGACTTTTCTTAGGAGTATTTGCAGAGGGGCCCAATTTCCTTAAAGAAAATACCCACAGAAATTTTTAAAATTTCCTACCAACTCAAAAATGCCTCTTGATATATGAGATGTATGCAAAAACTTCTAAAAAGTAACTAATTGACAGTAACCTTAAATACTTCAAATTTTACATTCTATGCAAACATTCGACAACAAAAATGCAATTAGACCTTTATACAGAACTTCTCAGACACATAATCACAGCCATGATTTTTATGGCAGGACCTAATTTTATATGCAATAAACTTACCAAGTCATTCTGAGTCATCATAAGTAGAGCTTCTCCATCTATTTGTTCACTCATGAAAACAGATGACACTTTTTCACAACCAGGTATTCTTGCCACCATCTGTTGAACCTGTTCAGCATTCCAAGTTTCAACATCAGATCTCTTGGCATCACCAAGTGGTGCTGTGAGATGGCGATGTCGCTCCCATGAGTGAGGCACGGGAGCCACAGGATGAGGATTGTAACCAGGATTAAACACTGACTGATGAACTATCATATCTACTCCTTGCTCAGGTGGCTCATCAGGAGGCTGTAAAGGTGTAAGAGATTGTACAGGATTAGTTATGGGTTGATTTGATGATGTCGATGGTGTTGACGGGGTACCTGACATGATAGGAATGTCTGCAGTTACAGCAGGAGACTGCATGAGACTTGTGACAACATGTGGTTTTGTCTCCTCTATACTCAGTTTTTGAACTTTGTGCGCCCTGTTAGGCTCTGGCGGACTAAGTTCATCAAAAAATTTTCTCCTCTTCCTGACACGCTTTTTCTGACCTTCTGTTTCTTCTACTTCACTTGGACCTTCTTTTTTCGGAAGACCTGGTCGTAAATCCAGTCTGATTTTAGGAGCCATCTTGCCCTTTTTCCTTTCTGAAGAAATATGTAGTCTGTCTGGAATGACAGAGTCTGGATCTTTATTTAAATTTTGTAAAGAGTATGGACATCCAAAGGCAGTGTGATGGGTGGTGTAAATAGGTCCTTTAACATGTCCAATTCCTTTACAGCCAGGTGTCCCACAACTCATCCCAGACTCCACAAATTCTGCTTGCTGTTCAGGTGTCAGAGGAACCTGAAGGCGATAACCTGTTTTATTACACCAAGAAGGAGGATGCAAGTCACTTGAATCATCATCAACCCAATAATCATATTCATCACCCCAACCATCAAAATGAATTTTCGCTTGATAATCTTGGATATCAATAATTGTAGCAACACGTATAAGACTAGGATTTCGCTTGTCAACAGCTTCAACTTTCATGTTCACTTTAAACTCCCGTCGAGGTCTTGTCTTAAATGCTCTTGCTGGAACTGCCATGGCATTTGTTTCTTGAAGGTATTCATGCCAATTGAAACTTTCAGGATTAGGATAATCATTAGGAGGATGAAGAACCCTATTATTGGCTGCACACCATCCAATTGGGTGAATGTATGGTGAAGACATTTCATTCCAAACATCATACGCCTTATCCCATCCATCAAAATGTATTAAAACACGATTATCAAGAACATCAGCAACTGTTGCCACACAAACCCACATGTTTTTCCTATCTTCTGCTTCTAATTTCATTCCAACACGAAAATTATTCGGAGGGATCATTGTTGTGTGTCCTTTATTCACAAATGCATGTCTTGGTGCAGCTTGAGCTTTACAGTGCTCTAAGTAAGCTTTCCAATTAAAACCAATGACTCCAAGAGGTGGCTCTAATTGCCTACCATTTTTCTCACACCATCCAGCTGGAAATAAATTTGGGGAATCTGCATTTACCCAATAATCATGCTGATCTGAATATCCATCAAAGTGAAGTCTTAGTCTAAACCCTACAGTTTCTGACACAGTCATAACACAAAACAATGCCTGATGAGCAGGATCTATTGCTTCTAATTTCATTCCTGGTCTAAAAAGATTTCTTGTAAATGGGAATGGTTCTGGCCATAACTTCAGTGGGGCTGCTTTTGCAAGTCCTTTAGAGCGCCCACAGTATTCCAAGTATTTTGTCCATGAAAAATTATTTTTCCCATCTTGCCATGGACACTGATATTTGCTCACACTAATGTCTGATCCAACAGCTGTAGTTTTTGAAGATACTGAATCTTCATCACTAGGTAAATTGGATTCTTCCAGGTCACTTGTACCCTCTGCAACCATTTCTTGGTCACCCAGTTTTTCTTGCTTGAGTCTCTTTCTCTTTTGCCGCTCCTTTTCTTGTTTTAAGCGTTCTTTATCCCATTCCAGCTCACGTGCATCATGCTCCTGCAAAAAAATGAAATAGGATCACACACAAGTAAAGCTACATAGAATGACAAACTGTAATACTCCTATTACGTATCTAGTTTTTCTTTCCATGCACCAAGTGAATCTAGGCTGGATAAGAGTTTCATAGCCTTGGCTAACCTAGCTTAGGCCAGCCAAAGTTAGAGGAGTACTGTACATGAATATTGTGACATGAAACTATAATAATAGGCTATTATGTATAGTGGTAACTAACGGGAAATAATCCAGTCCATTTCATTTCCCTTAAAGTGAAGGATGTTTGTGGGAAGACTGGGTGCCCCGATTCACTAATTAGGGAATGCTTCCAATTTGCTACCAACCTGCACTGTATACAAAGATTGTGTAAAACACAACAAGCTTATCATTGCTCAGTGTTTCATATTCTATACATAATTACTTATGCTAACTATTTCAAAATAGATATAACTATAAATATTACTAATACAGCACAGCACTCTGATTTTTTAAATAATTGTCCTAATCAGTAAATTTACCTCCCTACTCAAAAGACACTTTTCAATTTTTATTACTTGTACAAGATGAGTGCCTGGCAATGTAGTTTCATATAAAAATATTCTTTGAAAATACTTCAATCCAGTACCCTTGGTTAGAACAGCCTAGGCCATGAAATTGCTTACTATAACCTAGTCTATGAGACTTTTCACAGATATTCACTAATTTACAATAAAGGAAATGTATCAAATTGTATTTACTCTCTTGTTTTTCTACTGGTTTACTAGGTCAAGCATGTTTTGAAGTAAGCTGAGTAAATTGCAATGTTAACCCTTACAGGATGGGCTAAATATATATTAAGCACACCCCTCAACCAAGAAAACGTTAATGTTGGCCAATTTAAGAAAAAAAAAAACACAGAATGGAAAGAGAAAGATATGCAAATGCCCAGGAGCTTTCTGTTTGTCCATATGGTGAACAAATCGATCACTTGTGATTCCCATAGCTGGAAAAGCCTAACACACACACAAGTATTTAGCAACCACTCCATCACCAAAATCATGCAACTGCCTTGCCAACTGACAGAGGAAGGGAGCAACCAACTGACAGAGGAAGGAAGCAATCACCCCCACTGTTTACTGATGAATGCCACCTACACTAACAAATGCACCAACACTCATTCTTGGAATGCTTGTGGTGCTAGCAACATTGCCCACACCTCTAAAACACTGATGTACAGAGGAAGGTTGTCTGACAACCATACACACAGAGCAAACAGGTCCTCTAGTAGTGCATTTCACCTGTTCTTCAATGCATCTGAAAAAAGAAGTATCTCAAGAGGTGGGTAGCTCTACAGAACTCCAACATATTGATATCACATTGTCTAACCACTATGGGAGACCGCCTTCACTTCCCACATGAAGAGCCAGGGGAAATAGGGAGGATCTTTGTAAGAGGGTCACGTTCACACACAGACTCTTCTCTTTTGAACAGCCTTCCATTTTCCATTATTCTCTTTAAAGCAGTAATAAAAAAAATATAGGAAAACAAGCCACAATTAAACCAAAGTTCATCTAACAGTCACAGATATTCCCAATGTATGGAAAATGCATGCGTAGCAGCAGAAATCTTCATTTTCATCCCTGTAGGGGGGTAGCGCCATCAGTGCACCTCATGCGGTGCAATGTAGGCATTACTTAAGGTTCTTTGCCGCGTCCCATCAGTCCCTAGCTGCAACCTCTTTCATTCTATTTACTGTACCTCCGTTCATATTCTCTCTCTTCCATCTTACTGGTCACCCTCTCCTAACAATTGTTTCATAGTGCAACTGCAAGGTTTTCCTCCTGTTACACCTTTCAAACTTATTCACTGTCAATTTCTGTTTCAGCACTGAATGGCCTTAGTTGCCCCAGTGCTTGGCATGTATGCCTAAAATCTCTAAATTAATCAATCAGTCAATCTTCATTTTCATAATGTGTGGGAAAGTTTGAGAGTAAGTGATGGGTAGCAGTGCCCATCTCTCACCTATCTACCACTGGTTAAATATCTCTTTAATAGTTTTCAATTACTTTTCCAGCTGCATCTAGAAATACTCCTATATAAATGGTTTGTATTCTCATAGGAACAAGTGCAAAATATATTACAAATTAGTTCACAATAAATGTAGCTAGACAAGCAAATTAAAATATAAATTTGTTAAGATACTTGTTGGTGTTTTAGAAGCAAAATTACATGCGAGTGTTCTAGTGAAAGTCAGTCTCTGACTACCCTACAGGCAAGGAAGGCAAGCATGAATATAATTGCAGAAAGGGTATTAACAATCTTCACTCAAAGCATAACTCATTCACATAAAAGTGGAACATAAAAAGTTTTAACCCTAGAAATCTAGATATAAAATATCCCACTTCTCATGTTTCTGAGTTACAATACTTCAAAATAGATTTTAAAAACTATCTTGTATTGTAATGTAAAATAAGTAATACTCACCTCTCCACAAGCAAGAGAACAAAAGCTACTGTCACGAAAGAATTCTGAGCTGAGGCCGTAACAACCACAGTTCTTGCAACAGCATATGTCATCAGATTCTCGGGTGGATTTGTTCCCTTGAGGTTCAGAGTCTTGAGAATTATCTGAGAAGATTTCTTCATCCTTAACAAGGTCACGAAAGTTTGGTTTTCTAGCATGGTGTCTTGAAGTTGTAGAATCAAATTTCTTATTTTGATGATTTTTTATTTCTTCCAGTTCTCTATCCTCCACAATCTCAACAGCATTAAACTCATTCATTCTAAATTTAAGACCACTACCATCGAGTTTTCCTACACCATTCTCCCATTTCAAAAGATCTGAGAATTTAATTTGTTCAGGCTTTATATCATCACAGTCTACCTGAAATTCTGGAGAGGTAATGACGTTTGGTTTTTCTTCAATTACTTCATCTTTGATCTTCACTAAGTCCTTTCTTTCATCTTCAATTTTCACTTGATCAGTGTGAGGTTTATCATCTTTTAAATCTTTGACATTACTTTCCTCATTATTATTGTCTAAGCTGACTGGACTTTGACATCTAAACTGGTTTTGTGGCTTTGCAAGAAGATTTCCTAATACTTCTTTCCTAACTTCTTCATATATCTTGCTTTCATCATTAGCTTTTGGCTGCAGCTGTTTATCACGAAGTTTCTCATCTGTATCCACAGAACCTGCCTCTATAGACTGGTAGAGAGTCACAGGCTGATGGTGAATGTTAGGCTGTGGCTGAGGCAAAGTGGATGTCACAGAATGATGGGCTGTCGTGAAAGTTTGATGAGTGCTAACTAGTGGTTGCTGATGAACAGTTGTCACACAGTGAGGAGCAGTTGAGGTTAGCTGATATCGGTTACTCGTAGGGTGTACTGATACCACAGACTGATGCAATGTAGTGACACCTTGAAGTGTACTACCAAAGTTTGCTTGCTTGCTCTCTGATGACTTGACTTCTTCAGCATTAAGAGTGTCAAATTTGTTTGGTCGACTAGCATCTACCTTTTCTTGTAAGTCTACAGTCTGTATATTGTTGAAATTTTTATCCCTGTAGAATAACAAACACCATATAGCAATAAAATAAAATAAAATACCAATGATTATACTCTACATCTAAAATTGTTGAAATGGATCTTTAATTTCATTTTAAAACATTATCATCAATAAAAATAACAGACGGATTTTTCATTTTAAAGCACAATTATCATAAAGAAATATAACAAAGAACAGCAATGAAAAAATCTTACTCAGAGGCTCTAAATACTGCCCGCGGGACAGTTTCTGATGATGATGCTTCTTCTGAGTCTTCAATAACGGAAGCTAGCACTGGCTGTTTCAAAATACTGACCTCTGGCTCTGTACACTTGGGTAAAGTCACTGGACTACATAATGGGGCAGTGACTGTCAGTGTTCCTGCATTTATAGTGTGGGTAAGTGTGTTACTTGGAGTAATTATTGGATTTTCTTTCCAGTCATCTGTTGACTTGTTACTTTGTGCAAGTGGTCGGGCTTCACGTAACACTGCAAGAGATAAGTACTTTTATTGATGATTCTGACAAAAATGCAAAAGATAACACCAATTAATATTTTGTACATTCTAAAATCTGAAGAAATCCCTGCTCCCCAAACACATTCTTGACCCAAGAACGTGTAAACTGGTCTAAAGATTACCTCCCCTTCAGCAATTTTTCTATTATGTGGTTAAGTATCTGACACAAACCTAATCATAAATCCCCCATAATGAATGGTGAGCAGCTCTTCAAGAAGACTACACTCACAGACAGGAATCTGATAAAGCCTCCTTAAAGTGGCTCTGCTGAGCAAGTTCTCTCCCTCAAAGTATTTTTTCTTACAGAAGGGAACCAGTGTTTCCCTCACCTAAAGTGCCTAATAAACAGGCTTCATCTAGATTACAAAATTAACATTCTTTGTACTTACAGTACATCTGTGCTTATAGCCCATATTTTTTTTAATAATTTACAAAAGCCAACAGAATGGGAGAGAAAATGCCCAAAGCTAACCCAATACGAACAAAAGTGAAAATAACTGTACTGCCAAAGCCACCTTAGCCACAGACCTGCCTTTACAGAAGGAAAAGTGAAGCACAATGAGATTTCCTAAGCCAACCAACAGCCTGGGGACTGAAAATAACTGATAGAGCAGTTCATCTGGTGCTATGGAGCTGTTGAGAGAGAGAGAGAGAGAGAGAGAGAGAGAGAGAGAGAGAGAGAGAGAGAGAGAGAGAGAGAGAGAGAGAGAGAGAATAGTGCAGAGATGGATGACAGATTAGCATCATTTTGCAGTAAAAACAAAGAGGATCCACAGAAAGTCCATTTTATATATAAAAACTGTAATCACTGTTTCTTTATTTCTTCCTTATTCTTTATTCTCAATCACATCCACTATGAAAAATATAATCTCCAGAGAGTCAGAAGCTACATAGCAGATATCAAAACCTTGAACTGGAAACATTTTGTGTTAAACTTACCATCTACTTGTTGTAAATTATCAGCCTGAATTTGTCCATTAGATATCTTAAAATTGATCATGTTAGGTTTATTTTGACCAAGATTGACAGAGAGCATATTAAGAGCATTATTATTTGTTCCGGTAGTTGTACTCTGCTTGTTGCTCTGAAACAGAAAAAAAACTGTTTAGTCAAGTTTTCAATATGTGGTCAACATTGAAAACTACAACAAAGAAAAAGAAAAATGTATAAAAAAAAAGATGTAAAAACAGGCTTCCAAGACAAAGTTACAGTGCATGCTTTTCTAGCATTTCTATGTAAAAAGATTTATCTATCAAATATTTGTAGTGCATTATCAACAATCATAACAGTAATGCACAATACATAAATACACTTAAATCTAGTTCACACATTTATGTTTCTTATTCTTATCAGGTTTTTCCATAACACTGCACTAGTACTTAAGGCTTCTGCATTGTTACTGGCACATCATCTTAAAATTGTACAGTATTTAATTTTATCTGTACCTTCAATAATAATAATTTGCTCAGTTTCTCCTCCAGAGGACACTGATTTCATAGAGTACTTAGCTAGACTCAACTTGCTATATGCCTCTCCACTTCCCAATTCACTTGCTACTAGTCAGGTTTAAAATTAGAAATAAGTAATATATCCACATTAACCCTTTGTACTTCTATAATTTTATTCCAAAATGACTGACACTTCGAGGACATAAATTGATGTTGTCTGTTGAAAATCTTCAGCTAAATTCATCTAATAGCATTTTTTACTTTTAATCTTTCTTATTCACCAGTTTTAGTCTAGTAATGAAGTAATAAGAATCAGTTTCAAAAGGACACTATAACCAGCATGCTATCAGGAAAAACAGGATTACAGCAAGCAATGAACGGAAAATATTGCTACATCTTTAGGTACTCGGTGTGATTTGCCACAGATGAGTTTTGGGATTACTAAAGTAATAAGGCTAAAGTAAACAACCACGGCAGTACCACACTGTTGAAATTAAAGGGAACCATTTTGGAGTATGTGGTACCCATGTCAATAAGATTTGGTACTACCACAAGTGCATTACTCTAAATTGTGAATGGTGCTCAATGTTCTTCCCAGCGCCAGTACCAGGCCAATTTCATATATTCATTAATCATTCATTCTATATTGTGATGTAAATATTGCACCTTTTCTACAAATTTCTTAATGCTTTATTCTAAATTTATGCACATGAGAAAATCACTGTACAGTAGTTAAACAAGAACAAGTTGTATTTCTAGAATTTGACAGGACTCACCCAAAGGGCCTAATCTTGAATGAGAGATGAAAATTGGAACAAGGTAAAGTTAAAAAAGCTGGAAAGCTTACTAAGAAAGGATCAAAGGGAATGGATCAAAAGAAAAAAAAAACAGAATTTAATGATCTCAGGGCAAAAGGTCTCTGAAAAGTGTGCTTATGAGGTTCCCTATAAGCAGCAATCCCCTACAGGGAGTAATTATAGTTACACTAGACAAATGATTCAATATAAAGATTCAACACATTAATTATTAATTATGATGCTGTTTTAAAATTAAGGAAAGATAACCCAATCTTACTATGAAATGACTCAGCAGCATGATAAAGCAATAAAATATATTTACAATATTTTTACTTTAGTCACTGTCCAATAGCAAGATAAAGTTTCTACAAAACAATGGAGAAAAAGGGTAAACAAACCAGCCAATGACAAAAGCAGCTGCAAAATGAAAACATATCCTCATTCAATAATAAAAGTACAACACAGTTACTTAATACAAAAAGGTCACAGCTCTAATTTTACCCAAAAAACATTACCATTAACTTGAAAAGTGAAACCATAAGCATCAAAGGAAACTGCATAGCAAACACAGCAAATTATAGACTAATAACTTCTATGCAAACAATAAAAGCATCACACAAATTAAAATAAACTTCCCAATTTGATACGAAAGTTGTTAGTATTACCAGTGCATAAAGCCTTAATGATAAGCACAAGTCATGGCACAAAATCAGTTTTCTGAAGATGCATCCTGCGAAACTAAGCATATGAAATAAAATTGCAGCTTTTATAAAAAACTTTTTTGTGCAAACCTGTCAATCATATTTAGCCTTTATTTGAAGCATTGAATTCCTGACATGCAGCTTCTTAAGACTTGAAGAGAGAAAGGGAAGAATAACTAAAAAGCATTGTAATGAAATGACTGTATGCACCTTTGACCTATCTTGCAATTGCCAGAACTGTCATCTAGGCAACTGCTTTGGGGACAAGTATCGACAGCCACATCAAGAGCTACTGGGGAAAGATGAAAAATGGCAAAGCAAACACAAAAGTAAGCAATAACCACTCAAATAAGATGCATAAGCTTGTAACCCAGAATCACAAGGACAAAAGAGATTACCAGAGACAGATAATGGCTCCTTTTGGAATGAGCAAACAAAGCTCCTTTAGCCCCTGAAGGAGTATTACTCAAATATGGCAACCAGTTAAGAGAGGGAAATGAGTTACTATAAGTTCCTTTTCATAAAGTGTGGACCCAATCCTGAAGTAGGCTACTTGCTGAGACTTAACTTCAGGGCAAAGTAGCTAAAGAGAGATTGCTAATCACTGAAGAGTCCAACCTAACATCTCTACGGTGTTCATGACTGCTGAGTACCACTGAGAATCCTTCAAAACACCTCAGGTTGGCAGAGCCTGGCTCTTTACCTGCAGAACAGCTCCTAAGTACTGAATATACTGTATTGGACATAGTTCTGCTGTGAAAATATAATTACTGCATGGTAAAGAGAATGTATCTGTTTATTTGTAAATCCTATGCCTGACAGATTTAAAACCATCATACTAAACTAATAAACCATAAATGGTGTCTACCAGTCAAAGAAACAATAAAAATATACAAAGCAAAACTATACTGCATATAAATATACTTAGGGTAAAGAGCCAATTATCACCACTAAAATAGTTAATATACACAACTGGCCAAAGACAATCTTTAACATACAAATAACTTGTATAGTACACAATAAGAGTAAATAAAGGAATGGAGATAACTATATTACTGAAAAAATAACAGTAGCAGTAATCCTCAAAATACTTAAGAAAAGGGTAGTCAAAGTAGTTTGAAAGTTAAAACAAAAAGACAAATGAGGTGAAAGGATATTTATTTTCAAAACATTACTACGTACTGGTGAACTCTTGTGGCTGATGGATCTCACAACACTAAAAAATGAGGACACATGCCCTTCTCTACTGGTGGGTCAAAAGTGCACAGTGCTTAAGAAGCTTTGTCATATGAATTTGATACTGCAAATAAAGACTACTGATATTTGATGTTTTTGAAACACCAAATCTTTAAGAAATAGTTACAAGACACAAACTGGGAAAATTACCTTTCCTGTAATAATGCTGATGGTAGCAGGTCCACCTTTTGTTAGAGTAGGGCTTTTTACAGACGTT
The DNA here is from genome assembly GCF_040412425.1 of Macrobrachium rosenbergii. Taxonomy (NCBI): domain Eukaryota; kingdom Metazoa; phylum Arthropoda; class Malacostraca; order Decapoda; family Palaemonidae; genus Macrobrachium; species Macrobrachium rosenbergii. The sequence goes on along the minus strand of NC_089791.1, from coordinate 50,776,802 downwards.
GGGGACGAAGCCCCTTGCAAAAGCAAAGGTTGGGACTGGAGTGATGGGGTTATCTTTTGAAGCAATGTTAGTTGTGGTCCCACCTCCTCCTCCTCCTCCTCCTCCCCCTCCCCTCCTCCACCTCCTCCCCTCCTCCTCCTCCTCCTCCTCCACCCTCCCACCAGCTTGCAAAATGGCACTATAGGACAGGACTGCTTTATTTGTCACTCCTCCTGCTCTTACCTAAAGGAAGAAAAAATAATAATGAGTAAGAGTGTCTTACAAAAATTAAAAAGTTCAAACAACTAAGTGTCTTAAGAGATATTCCTTAATGACAGCTATACAATAGGCTACATGTACAGCAAGATTTTAGTTTCAGGACACTCATTTTATACCAGTACAGTACTGTATATGCAATTACATCACTTACAGGAAATAATATATCTTATTTCATTTGCATTTCATACTGCAGTTATAGGAACTTGACTTTGCAACTCAATCTGTATCCATTACATGATGTATAGTTTAGACAGAAAATTAAAAGGGGGTACTATTGCCAGGCATCACATGATCAATAATACTACCTAATTAAAATGACACAAAAATCTGAACTGTCAATTCAAAATGAAAACCAAATCAAAGCAAATTAACTATAAAGCTAAGATCAAGTTTCTAAGTAAAAGCAACTACATATAAAAATGCTTATCTGGAAATAACAAATGTCTTGTCCATATAAACCCACAGCAAAAAAATACTAGTAACTGCCATAAAAATTATAAAATGCTGCATAACTATTTCATATACTGCAGATAACAATGATGAACTTGCTAGTATGAAGCAATGGTAATACAGTACAGTATTTTACAACTTGAATTTCTTCAGTACAACTCATTAATCTTAAGATGTTTTATTCAATCTATAACTATCCCAGTCCCACCAGAATACTTAACCTTGAACAGAACTCTCCTACTACATATGGAGGTACAGGTACAGGCATTTCATCCAGTGCTCCACATCTACCATCATTCCAAGAATCTCTTGTCTCGCTGCTCTCCCAGCTTGCCATTGTAAATTTAACACTGTGCCACCCTTTGTCTTGGTCTATTGTAAATTTAACACTGTGCCACCCTTTGTCTTGGTCTAAGTCTTTTTCCTTGTGTTTTCCTTCTTGCATTTTACAACTGTGCTATCCACTTTTTGGAGTAACCATAGAACACATTATGCATTGACCAAGGCTCTTCCCTTTTATTTTACTATTATGACTGAGCTCTCAAATAGGGTTTTTCTTAGTGTTACATGTTCCTGTAACTTTTCTCTGACCATACTAATCTTCTTACATACATGTAACGGGCTTTACACTTGGTTTATATTAAACTGTCACCCTTTATTAATGGATAGGAACAGGGAGTCAATTCACTTTCTCCAAGTTGTGACTTAGGGATGCAACTCATAAACAGTATGGAAAAACTGGGGAAGATTCCTCCTTCCTTTGACATATCTCTACTTCCTGGCACCTTCAAGATACCACTATGCCCCCCTTTTTTTCTTTTATCAGATCAGGTGAATACACAAGAATTATGGATTTCTCCCTCCCCTGCAGAGTACACACCACACACTCACTGCACAAGCTCTCACACCTGTCCCTTTTACAATTCAGTGTATGCACTCACTTCCACAACCTACTAGAATCTCCTCTCTTAGGTTTTACAATAAGACATGCCCTCCTTCCACCCATGCACTCATCCTATTCAGACCTTATGAGCACTATGGAATGAAGGCAAATGTGGCACTCCCAATAAAAGTATGGCCATATACAGCAAGAGCATTAAGTTTAAGCTAAAGCAGGTTAGTGAAACTGGGATAGTGGGATAGTTGCACATGGACTAAGTCACCTTAAGGATAATGAGTTTATAAACCATTACACCTGCATCTCTTTGTGTGGCAAGTAGTAATATGTAACAAAAAAAAAAAATTAAATAATATATAATCAGTGATACACCCAATCTAAGCTGACTGCTTTCGGGACTTCAGTTTCAAGATGAACTAAGAAAAATATGGTAATTCAAAAAAATATAAACCAGAACTTTATTACTGTTCCAGCAATTTACCATTATTAACTTCTGTGTTGTTCCTCCTCCTAGCAACCACTCTATTCAGTAAAACACGGGCTCTAAACTTCTGCTCTACTGAATAGAGTGGTTGCTAGGAGGAGGAACAACACAGAAGTTATTAATGGTATAGTGCTGGAACAGTATTAAAGGTTCTGGTTGTCATATTTTTTTCTTAGTTCATCTTGAAAACAGAGGATTCCCCCCCCAACAGTGGTCAGCTTAGATTAAGGTGTATTACTATGAAATTATATATTATTTAATTACCATTAATGGCAAGTTTAAATGAATCCAATGAACAAAACCCTTCTCACTTTTCTAAGCATAGTATGTTATTTTTGCACTCAAGACATTTTTCTAACTCCACAAAAAGGTTAGCTGACTAAGGACCACTCCCAAGAGTTCCTTAGTATACAGCATTAAAAAACATACCTGAGAAAGTGGCATTGGCAACAACCTTGGTGACATCTTATTGGTGCCAGAGGCAACTGACACAGGGGCTGACACTTTCGAAGTGTGAAGGATGACAGGGCCATGAGGCTGAGCACCCTGATTGCCAGAGAGAGCAGGACGGTACACAGTTGTTGCCTGACTGTTGCCTGACCCAAGGACTATGGTAGCACCACCAGGTTTATTCATACCTAACAAAACAAATTCATACATTAATAAAAATGAATACATAAATAATTCCAAAATAAAATTAGGAAAAATATCTTGCTTAGTAAAATTTATAGAGTGTATGTGCAAATACATTAATAGTTTTATCATATAAATGAATGTAGAATGTGTGAGGAAAATTAGAGTTAGTAGTGAATTTAAATTACTAGAAGGAGATGCATGTTAATATTCACTGTTCCCCCCTCATCCATCACAATGCCTGTTTTTAACAGTGTTATAAGTGGTAAACTATAGCTTAAAAAAAAAACAGTGTTATAATAAGTAGCTGAACACGGGTATTAACTTTCGCATGGCAAGACATGAGGGTATTTGTTATTATATACATTATCCAAATTATATGCGGTACATTCAGTAGTAAGTACTACAAAGTGACCTTTTACTTTATAAGTTAAATTTAAAATCTGGAAGTCCTGAAAAGCCAGTGACTATCATAACAGGAACACTTGGAAGAACTATATTCAATCCATGAATTTAGAATCTGTGTCGTCTTAAACATATTATTAATTAGTTCAATGACAGCCACATTTTTATTTTTTCACATGGTTTAATTCCGAATAAAGAAAGACTATTGTATCACTGTATTATTGTTATCCTACATTAGTTTTACAGGATTAATGAGTAGCATTTCTAGACCCATAATACTCGCCCTAAAGATGTTATGAAATGAGTTAAATATTAGAGCACGGCTAAATTTTAGAAGCTGGACTGCTAAAGAACTGATAAAAAGTAGAAGGCAGAAAGTTGTGCAGTTGTGATCATAGGTACACAATAAAAAACTTTTAGTACCATCTACAGTGTGCCATGAAGGACACACTAAGAATCTACTATGGGGAATAGAGAGAGTAGCATTACCTGAGCAAACTATTTTAATATTATAGAAAACAGTTTTTGCAACCCAATGTGCCAGAGTACTGATGGATTGCTCTTTTTAGTTTAAATGTTAACTGTCATTTTAAATGTTGTTATTTTAATAGTCTGTTATTGTGCTGATTTTTTTTATTTTCTGACATTACCTGTTTCATGAGACCTTGACTAAATTAACAAAATCTGTAGGCAGTTATGGTATGCTTCTCAACAAACAATCAAGTTAATATGTACTTTAGTACATTAGTTACTCAATGCTACAAAACTAAAATCTTACCAGACGAAACCACAACACTGCTGGTTGTTCTTCTAATGGCACAGGTTCCTTTGGGAGGTTTAGGTGCAATAGTTGGTACAGGTGAAGCAATGACTGGCCTACTCCCAGACACAGTGACTGTCGTGGTTAGAAGAGAACGTGTAGATGCCACTGACACAGAAGACGACACTGCAGGTCGAGGTGCTGCTACACTGACAATTGGGCTTCCTTGACCCTGCAAGGAGTCAAACTTGTAATGGATTTTATGCATTTATTGGCAATATAAAAAAAACTACAGATAGATGAGGAGAGGGTAAAACATTTCCGTTACATGACAATATACTAGAGTGTGAAAACTGGTGAGGGGGCAGTACAAAAAGAGACAACTGGCCTGATGGTAAGTAAAAATGCAGTACTCTATTAGTGAACAAAGCATACATACATGGTGCTTATAAGGACTAGATGAGGTTTTTAAGGGACTAATGACATACTAAGGTCATATAACAAATGAGGAATGATTTGGAAGTTACTAAAAATGTTGTATCCAAAATATGGAAAGAAAGACCAAACTGAATATTTAGACAGGCTGGGCATATGATAAGAAAGGGAAAGGACCAATTATCCTGTATTTATAAAAATGACAGATTCTAAAGTAACAAAACAAGACCAGTAGGACAGTCCATGAAATTATGGAGAAAGGGAACAGGTGAGAGCATATACCAGACGGGAATCAGTGCCCAAGTTCACAAATGATAAGAATGCAGGGAAAACTTATTCTAATCACTCCCATATCAAAAAATCCAAACCAAAATTTCTAAAGTACTTTCTGACTGCATGGTAATTATCATCTGACAAATACTTACAAAAAACTGTTATGTTATAAGACTTATGATGAAGCATGAAAACCATCTGAGGTCATTATGAAATGCATATTGTAACTGGTTTTACATCAAGAATTAATTCAGTAAAATTATCACTTCCTTTTTCAACACAAAGTACTAGCAATAAAAAGTTTTTAAAGAGACAACCCGAGAATTAGAGCTGAAAGGTTACTTACACAGTCTCACAGTGTAATCTAAATTTTGAATTTGACAACAGTGGCCTTATCAATTTCAAGACTTTTCGGCCATGTATTCTGCTAAACTAACAATGAAAAATCAAAAGAAATACCTGTTGCCTTGGAGTAGGTACAGGGACAGCAGCCCGGGCTGGTCTTGTACCAGATCCTACAACAGACAACTTTGCTGTAAGCGGTATAAAATGAGCCGGGGCAGCCGAACCACGGCCAGGTACAAGTGCTGTAACACGTCCATCACCAAGCTGAAAAATTTACACAGGTTAGGCAGCAGGTAAAATATGAAAAAAGTAATTTCAGTAACAATCTGAAGGGCTAAAAAGCCTTCATAGCTATGTACAAATTAGTCTCTCATGACTAAATTCATTTTTCAGTGCTAGGCTATTTGTCTGACAACAACTTCCCTCTTCATTCCTCATAAGAGTTTCAGCTTTATAACAATTTAGTAATGCTTCAAGATGAGATGGACATAAGACAATCTTCCATTTTTAGTGCAATGAACATGTATTGCAGAATCCAAGATATTTTCCATTAACCTATCCATAAGTATTTCTGGAGTAATAACTGTACTCTCGTCTCCAATGGGATATACCTCCCCACCCCTCTTACTGGTTAGCATGCAAAACTGCTAGAAAAGATGCAACTAGCTAAAAGCTCCTCTTATGCTTCCTTCTCACTGCCATTCAGCAGACAAGGAAATGATGTTGATTTAAGGTCCTGTATTTTACACATCAATTCATTAGCAAAGCACCTCTCCATCACTGCAACATCAAGAAGGAATAATCCATACACCTGAACACTAAGTTCTCAGACAGACACACTGATCTCTTCTGTCATGTCAAGTAAAAAGCTGACATCCAGGAAAGGAAGGTGGTATTCTGTGTTCCTTTTACACATAAAACAACTGCTTGCAATGCAGTGATGATAAATATTATATGCACAATTAAAAAAATATTGTCGGCAGTCAACCATGTTTTCCTTTCTCAACCGTGGAATTTATTTTCTTAGTGGCCCACTCCCTCCTAAAATTTTTATCTTTTAGTGTCCACAACTTTAAAAGATTGGAGATGTTGACCATAAGTATCTCATAATCTCTTAAAATGACTTCAATGCAATAATTCCTCTAGTAGAAACCCACAAGGGAACTACTAAGCTGTTGCTAGGATCAAATACTTAAATAATCTAAATGAAAGAATTTGTTTACACCAAGATGTAAACAAAGAAATGGTCTTCAATGATTTACTATCAAGATAACCAGACCACCCACCAACATCAAATTTCTCATGACAATAGCCCAGCTGGAAATGTTTCTGAGTGCTGTTGTATTCAAGAAGTGCCTGGGCTCATCTCACAGAGTGAAGGACACAATTAGCAAGAGGTCACAAAATAAATCTGGTAGTTTCACTTTAATTTGCATTCTGAAAACCTGAATTATTTCAATAAAGGTATTTCCTTTCGCACTTATAACTAACAGTGATCAAATCAGCAAAACATCAAGACAAAGGAGTACAAAATTTCAATTTGAACTCTCTAACTTAAGAAAGAAATACTTTAAATGGCTGAATATGAAACTGTTCTATAAACCTTACATACAAACAATTGCTAAAATGACCAGATGAAAAACTACTAGTACCTAAGAATATATTTCAAGTGCAATTGCATGGCTTCAGCAAAATAACTTGAAATATCCTCATGCACCCATTCTTGGGACCTAAAGCAATAACAGATTATTACAATTCTGTGTTGCACTGTATCTTGTATGTCCAATATGAAAAAAAAAATAACTCGCATACAATAAGACAGTATATATTTCATGTACTTTGAAACTTATGCTATTTATTCAGATACAGTATAAATCTTTCCAAGTATTTCTATCATTTCAAAGATAATTTCTTTCTGTACAAAAATGGTCATAATTGCAGTTACTGAGATTACGAAGGTTGCCATATTATTAGGGAGTGTTCTTCATGTTGTGCTATCCTCTCTTCTATTTTGTAATTACAGTTACCATTAATCAAAGACAAATGCTTTCTCTTTTTTCATTCAACCAATTACAGTATATTTGTATTATATTTTGCCCATTAGATGGTGTTCACTTCATAAAATTCCGACTTCATCGACCTGTGGCTGTGCCACATTTAACCATACATCATGAAGTGGCTTACAAATATTTTTTTTAGATTGCACAACCCCATAATCATTTATGCTTCCTCTATCCACATTACACCTTCGACTGCACCCTTCTCAGAGCAACTGTGTGCATATAACAAGTCGCATTAACTGGCAACGTGCAGGATATGGTCATACATGCAAGAAGTTGCAACCAAACCTATATGCTGTTATTGGATTGTTTCAGGATTTGCTAGCATTAGTATTAGGAAGATAAAATTAGGGAAGAATGTTAGTGGATGAATAACTGTTATGAATGACATTTAGCTCATGTGGTTACAATGTTTTCAAAATTTCACTGAAGCTTTAATAGTTTTGCTATAGCACACTATTGCAATGTTGTCACTGATATGTTTGCCATGTGGCTTTCATAAATTTCACTAATTTTTAGCAATAAAGTGTATACAGTAATAGAAGGAAAAAATTGCATCATACATATGAACAACAATATGCTGTACTAACAGAGAAGTTATAGACTGTATTATACATTTATATTGGGCATTACTTACTGACTTTTAATACAAATGTAAACACTTTTATAATGAGTACAGTGAAAAATAAAGTAAGAATACTACTCATTACAGTGCATAAAAAAAATCTGCAACTGTCGCATGCTGCTTTGCTTCATCACTTCTACTAGCTGCAGTTAGGTGTTACTCATTAGACAGCATTTTTTAAATACATTTTTATCTATTTATTAATTTATTTTTTCTTTTTTAATAAGTGAGATCTATTTCTTCTTAATTCTTCCTAATGAACACCATAATCTTTGGAAGCTAAAGTTACAAGTCAATGGCCCCTGTGGGATTGTTCCATGTGAACAGGTTTCATCTTCTGAATAATAATAACAATGATGACGTAGGGTCACTAGCAGGCAGAGGTGGTGTAATGCCTCCTAACTACCACGATCTACATGGGATAGTGCCTTCAAGCAAGCACACAGATATATCCACTTTGGTAAATACCCATTTCAGTAAGTGTTAAAACTGCTCTCCCTTGGTAAAGATGTATATAAGGCATTTCAGCATATACTGTGCATGTAATTTTTTTTAACCTGTATTCTATGAAAAACTGTACATTATGTACAGCACAGTACCTATGATTAGTTAATGACGAAACTACATTAAACCATATGTACAATACTATACTGTAAACAAAACAGCATTGAAAATATAAATAACGGTAGTCAGGCAAATATGAAGTGTACTAGCATCGCACTTAAATATTTTACTTTCATTTTCCTGTTGCACTTGTACATATTTAGCAACAGTACAATACCTAGAGATGTTTGTATTGGATGATAGCAGTTTCTTGATCATGAATATATAGTTTTGGCAGGGTAAGCTACTACGACAACATTCTTATATGAATCATTCATATTTCTATGAATTATTTACAATTTTTTAAGCTAACCATGGTTACAGCAGGATTTTTGGTTGGCCGTATTTGCGCTCCCCTTGGATCCATTAGTGCAAGGAGTCGGGAGGTTCCTGTATTTTAAGAATGATATTGCTTCATTGAAATTTATAAAAGAAAAAACTGTCTCTTTGGTCAGTTACAGACTTTAGTCCTCACTGCAAAGCATACAGTCTATTCAATAAAGAATCCTGTATTTTATATTTTGGAGGTTCTCACAATAACAATTAACTTACTAATGAAGTAACAAAGTCATTTTAATGTTCAATAGTGTCTAGCTGTAGTTTTATGAGATTTTGACATACTTGACATTACTGTCCGAAATGTTTGGGTACTCTTTTACAATCCACTTCTGCTTAATAATAATGGAAGACCAGACTAGGAAACCTTAATCTTGGGGTCATGGTGATGAACAAGGAAAAAAATAACCAATAAATATGAGCAAACAGTTTCCCCATGGCTTACAGTACCTAAGACCATGTTAGGTAGGGGAAGGGGGTCCAAGGAATTCTAAGCAAGCCCTATGATTGCGTAAGGCATGGAATCTTACGCTAAGATAGTACAGTATGTGTTTATGTTTTTTACTCTATGATTTACAGGCCCCATAGGTCAGGTTAGGGTGAAGATTCCCTGGTCAGGTAAAAGATGGCATTCTAGGTTAGGATACGTTGGGTATGATATTTCATCAATTTTATTTTCCTCACACTCAGAATATGGCCCCCAACCCTTTCCACTGTAGTCACCCATCATTGTTTGACATAGCTAGTGTGTACTGGATTAACCAAGAATTATTTCTGATTGATAGGATTATAAAATTTACCCATATCACACCCGAAAACTTTAACAAATTATATTTTCCATTTGTAAAGCATTTCGGGTTTAAAACTAACATTAAGCAAGTAAACAGCATCAACACCTCATTAATGAAAACAACTTAGGCCATATCACTGAAACAAATGCAAATACTAGTAACAAAATCAGGCCTAAACAGGCATCAAAAGCCTCAGTAACCATAAAACTGTTTGCTTTATTGTTTTTGACAAAATGTTTTACATATAGCATCACACATCATGCCCAAATATAGGCTTAATTACTGTAATTCCAATAATCAAGGTATCCAATCCTCACTTACAATATAGGCTGCATCCCAAGGGCACTGCTTTGTCTTTTACTTTTTACACCTTTCCTTGGATCTCTTTCTGCATGTCTGCCGGACTTCAATTTTCTTATTCCAATTTAGTTATGTATCATTCAGGACTTTTAAATATACAACTCAACAGTCTTGTTAAATTACTTTTGGCAATGCAAAAGTTTTTATGCTGTGCTCTCAAGTCTCCTTAATATGCTTAATTTGATTTTGTTTGTTTTAATATTAATTCCCATGGGGCTGGTACTAACCATGGTATTAAAGTAAAAAATTTACCCTTCTTTATATTAATCAAACTAAAAATCATCCAACAGATACTATGCAAGTATGCAGCACTCATTAACGTACGTACCCTCTCCTGCTGTAGCTGCAAGTATACAAACTTCTGAGTTTCCTTTGTTTTACCCTCTGATTTGTCTGTCATTGTGGTTGATGTTATGCTGCAAAATAGAGAAACGACATCAAAATATAGTACAATGTTAGTGATTAGTAGAACAGCATCATCAAAGTATCAATTTTAGACAAGTTCTATACGTATTTTATCAAGGACACAAATATGTTCAACATATCGATGTCTCAAGTATTGGAGAATTTAATTTGTTAATATGAATTAATATTTTCCAGTCTGCTTTAACTTTCTTTCCTTTTATTATACAAAATGTAATCACGTAATAGGCCTAATTCAGGTATGAAATATGACATTAGTATTCTAAGCTGGAAAATGGTGATTGATATCAAAGAAAGAGACACTACACATATTAAAGTATGAAAGTTTATCCAGTTCACTGCATAATTTATTCCGTGATCGCCTTCGTGTCATATAGGTTTATTCCTCTTAAAAAAAGATTTAAAGGTTGGGTGCTAAATAAACACGAGCCCTTAAGTTACCCCTACTGTCAAAAGTTACTAAAATTCTACAATAGACATCAAAAGTTAGCCTCAATATCCGATTAAAAAAGGCTCAATTGTTAAAAGTAAAAAACATATTTTTCGTGATGATCTGAAGAGCATGAAAATATTTTTCCTTTCGAATCATTTAGGTTTATTTTTTCTCCTAAAGATTTAATGGTCGACCACTAAATGAACATGAACCCTTACAGTGCCAGCGCTGTCAAAAGTTAACTTCAGTTTTGCAATAAACGTCACACTTTTGCCTTAATATCCGATTAAAAAAGTCACATCCGTTAAAAATAAAATATATACATTTTTGTGATGAGTAGAAGAGCAAAATAATAATTTACATTTAGCATCTAGCCACGCACAAATCGTATTCCGCGCCGCCCCAATAGACCTGTATCAGCTGATCCCGTAAGCGACACAAGCTCAACGCTGGAGTCCATTACACATTTGTTCTCCAAACAACAAAGAAATGGGGTCGCCAACGTCACAAACCTAATTTCGGAGACGGAAAAACATTCATGTCACTAAAACGACGAGGTAACACACTCAACAAAACACACTTCCAAAGAATATGAGTGAAGAAGTGCGGAGAGACTTGCTCACACGGTCTCCCCAAACCTTTCCTCTCTTTCGTATGAATCTGGGGAGGTAAACGAAACAGCCAAGGCGAACAGCTTGCCGCCACCCTCAAAGTAATTTCCACTTTGCTTCCTTCCTTTGGCCTGTACTAGGTCTCAAAATTTACGAAAAAATATTTCAGGCATGAGAATGACGAATAAACAAACCTAGAACATTGTTTACAGGCCGATTCACGTGAAAAATGTACCTTATTCTCTTGCGCCAGCGTAGAGGCATTTGCCTCGCCAAGAGAATGGCGGGTTCTGCTGGCAAAGCTTTACTCGGCCATAGGCAAATTTTAAACGCTAGTTTTATAATTAACCACGCTTTATTTTTCTCTTATTTCCACAAAACTACAGTCTCCTATCATTATATCCTCTTCATCCCCAAGTGCAAGAGTTACGTAGTCACTGTACTCATAAAAATGCCTCGAACATGAAGCCAAAGCATGGAAATGAAATATAATCTTTGCATATGGGTTTAACATAGAATAATGAGCGTTTAATCAGCCGGCTTTCTTGTAGAATTATGTAGCATGTTCTGTTAATGTAAGCCACTATGATTTTGATGTAATTTATCAATGTAAGTACTGCAGCTTGATGTTACGGATGTGATTGATTGTTACGTGTAATGCAGAGCATTTCACAACAGCCATGGATATTTAAATATTGAAATGCCACGCTAATTGGTTTCTAGAAAGACACAACATCGCTTTGTAGAAACAGTAAACTACGGAAATCTGAATAAGCGTAAAAATGCCACTTTTGTGAGTTTTGGCAAGGCTGTTTACAAGATTTCATAGGCCATCAAACATGTCGAAGTACTTTTTTATGGATTTTAGCTGGAAGATGCTTCAATTGATAAATTGATTGGCTTTCTTAGGTAAAAATGCAACTATCAGACAAATTAGTGCCAAATTTGTTATTTATGTACACGGCTACTATTATCATATGTAGTCTCCCTTGATTTGTGAGACCGTTAAAATCGTGAAAACTTGATGTTCTCCACGTTACAGAATTACCAACATAACCTTGAAACATTTATGTCATGCACTCAAACCACACTCATTGCTGTATACTGTAACTAAGGTCATTCAAAATCAATGTATATAAAGATCATGATACTACACATAGCCAGCGGCAATTAAAACTCACTCGATTTAAAGAAATTCTGCTATCGTGTATGACGTCATAAAATATTTCGAAACGAATATAAAAAAGAACTGTCAATTCGTTTACATCTTTATATAAATTGACGATTCAGTTATTCAGGAGAGCTTATGCCATATTATGGCAAAATTATATGATTCTGGTCATCACGGGAAACTAAATAGCAAATGGACACCGTTGACCCTGATTTTTGTCCAGTCAAAGTCAAAGGGATGACTTGACCGCGATTTTTAAAATCCTTCAACTGTAAAATAGCTTAACGATTTGAGCATGAGCCTTCCATTTGCATCCTTTGTTTGTACATACTTGTGTTAAATCCTTTATAATTATCGACGTGTGGCAAAAATGATTGATCATAAAAGTACAAGAAACAGTTAATACGCAAGCGTATGAAGTGCGTATTATAAATAAACACCTACAAGGTAACGTTCATTTGATATTTATATATATATATATATACATATATATATATATATATATATATATATATATATATATATATATATATATATATATATATGTTTGTGTGTGTGTGTATCCTCATTCTTGTCTAAGCCTTCACGGTTATTCTCCCCCATCAATCTTTATTTCAGATATACTTTCTCAATCAAAATCCTCATAGTGTCTCCAGTCACCTTTACCCTTACATAGTGGAATACTTATTTATGCCTACATCTATTACTCCTCGAGCCTTTTCCATCATCCAAGTTTAATCAGGCAAGGACTGAGACTCCTAATAAAGGGTTTCTTCAGTCTTATACTTTTCCATTCCTGAACTATAGTGCTGGAATAGCATATTAATTTGTACTCTTCGATATAACTCCACCACAGTTTTTGGTGAACATGGGTTAATCCCTTCTCTTTGCCCTGAACCTCTCAGCCAACCCAAACACAATCATTTGTTTTTCTCAGTCCTGTAAACCCTACCCTTTCATGTTCGTACTAGGTGCTAAAATATCTAGCTTTCTCTCTGCAACAATTAGCTATTATAGATAGATTTATTCCCTCCTACATCTCAGATTTACGTAGGCCTCTTCGACTCCGTTACTTCATTCAGATATGCTTTTCTTCTTTCTTCCACCCAACAGCTCTTCTAAACACTCACGCAATCGACAAGCGTCCTTTTCATCACAAAATTTTCATTATCTCTCTCAATTTACCAGAGACTAGCCTATTTGTCCTCCTTTATATCTCTACACAATCTGATCTGTCCGGTGCCTGCAGTTCAGACAATCTATTTTTTTCTTTTACGTAACTTTTATTTCGCTATTCTACTAAGCTGTCTGTTCATAAGAGCTATGGCTTGATATTTTGTTCCATGGACAGCAAGCTGATAGTCGTTAAGACATATCCCATAAGAATGTGTACAAATGAAAAAATAAAGCGCAATGTGCGTCCATATTAATCATTTTTCTGCTCTCAAAATAAAGGCACCTTAATTCGACCTTCGAAAAGACGTCACTATGGACAGACTTGGCTTAGGCCTAGACCGTGAGCCACCTCAACCCATTCATATTACCATCATTTTGAATGGTATTGGTAAACCGATAATGATTATAATTATATTGAGATTTGGAGATGAAGGAAACAGTGGTATAACTACTCATATATGATAATAATAACTGAAAAGGAATAATTCTCCCTGACAGAACCATATTTTACATCGTGCCGATGTTATCGACGCGAAATGAAAAGTTGCAAAATTAGTCCGTGACTTCAGTTCACGACCATGAGTTGCCTAAGTCACAGCTAGGACACGACCTGTTAGTTGTGCAAAATGTTTCTCCCTGATTTCGAAAAAAAAAGCATGGCAACGCACCCTCGTGAATATGAAAAAATGCTAAATAAACCAATGGCAAGTCAACATTTCTTAGACCAGGGATGACGCTAGCTTCGTTCTTCAACTGCGCAAAGCACCTGCACGGAGTAATGGCTCTCTCTCTCTCTCTCTCTCTCTCTCTCATGTGGGATCGTCGTAATTTTCATCATCTATTCGTATAAAGTCTATCCACGAATGACATGACTCGAATGTTCCAAACAACAAAAGAATGGGCGCCAGAGAATCAAACGCCAACATCCCACTTCTCTAGATCATTCATAAGGGACAAGTCCTACCGTATTACGGTTGTTAGTAACGTTGATGTTCCCGTAATCCTTCGACAATGATCTCTACAATAAAATGTCTGCTGTATCAGCAGGTTCGTTTATGCCGGTCTCACAACTAAGTTACATCTTCAATTCAACCTCCGGTTTCGCTGGACGTAAACATTCCGATTGCCGTTCGATGTGAACGTTGGTCATTTGCTAGGAACCACGAGTTTGTTTCATCTATACGGAACATTCTCTGAAGCAAAAAAGGGGGGCCTCGTTCTTAGAAGGTATTCAAAAGGCTATGGTGCCTCTTAACCTTGGTAATCAGCTACACAACATCCTAATTAGCCACGAGTGGGAAACGAGTGTACGATAATGTTCCGCCATCTGGGATGAATTTTAGAGAAACCAAAACAAGGAAGTGTGTGAATGTTGAGACAATAAAAATTAGTGCTTGGACACCAAACAGCCTGCAGAAGACGGCAAGGTGGAATCGACTTTTTCCTTATTACTTTAGCTAAAACGTTTTATTTACACAAATAATCCCGAAGGCAAAATGAGACGTGATTGCAGCCAGGTGAAAGATAGTCATGTTTGGTATGGTGGAGAAGCACGTGAAATTTGTCGTTCGTGGAGGTAAATATCGTATATCATTTTGTCGTTTATAGAGGCAAATGTTACTTTTATTATTCGGGTAAGAGAGAAGGCTGCTTGGAACAGCTTATACGTATTTCAAGGCCAGATGGCGTCGCTTCTATGATCGTGGTGGGAATGAATGAAAGAAATTGGTGCGGGAAGCTTCCTTCAACAGAAAACAACAGCATGAAAATTCAGGAGGGACTTAGCTAAAATAGCAACTAAATTTCATCGCTCTAATACCTATAGGAAACGGGACCTTTGGGTTTTGTCAATTTACTAGTACAGCGTTTTGTTCGAAATATTGGATAAATATAGGTAAATTGTGCATAGGAAAACATTAATGAATAGGAGATGTAAATTGTATACAATTGTATACAATACATTTTAGACAAGTATACTTTAATAAATAGTTTTACCATTTAATTTTTTTTTTATTTTTGTATGCGCTTTTGAAATGTAGTAATATCTGAGGGTATTATCCTCCTTGATGTAAGTGTGATTTCATAGAATTGTTAAAAAAACAAAGAAGCAGAAAAAACACGTATTATCTTGTACAAATTGTATAATCTAGTTAATTATTTAGCATTACAAAGAACTTACCATTAATCTGTATATTTAAAAACAATTATTAGACTAAGTACGTCATGCATGCAGGCCACCATTTGGACCCTAGGCCTAGCCCCTATTGAGAATTTTGGTGGCCTAGGAACATATTCTAATTTTGATCCGACTTTTACTCTCGAATTAGCCTGTGTAGAACAAATGTATTCATAAGAAAACTCCTTTTAAACCTTCGATATAACCCTGTTGTTGAATATCTCGTCTTGCTCTTTAGGATAGTAAACATACAATTAGTTTACATTTTTTCGTCTTGATTTCGGAGAGATATCATAAGATGTCACTGATTGCATTTAGAAGGCTTGTAATCAAACTAAAATAAAATAGAACTGCTTTATTATTCAATTTAATATTATTAGTATACTTTCTATTATTATTATTATTATTATTATTATTATTATTATTATTATTATTATTATTATTATTATTATTATTATTTCATGCTAATGGACACGTACTTCCTCTCTGAAGCTACTAGGTCATTGGAAACCATATAAGAAAAATGTAACATCACCTTACTGTATGATAAAAAGAAAACAAATTCTGACTTGCTGTAACTACAACAACTTATTTCAAGGTAGTTATATCCTAACCTTACTCTAACCTAACCTGACCCATCCTAACCTAAGAATGCCCTAATACTGAACGAGGCAGCACCTGGCCTTGGAGTATGCATACTGCGTGGCACTAGTCTCATTGGTGTAACTCCAGTATATTGCCGTCATCATGTACCTCTTGGGACAAGCAAGCCAAGATGTCCAGACCGAAGTGTCTACGTTGCTGAAAGAAGGTCGTGATCCCTCGCCCAAACTGACCGTGGAGCAGGATGTAGTCAGGAAGTGAGGATCAGCAATTTTGGAACAATACAACCTCTGGTCGTCTTTCTCTGCACTCCCGGTGTTCAATGGACCCACGCCGTAGAAGGCTTGGTCTGAGTCTGGGCAAGTCTCAACTTTGCCATCTTTGGAGTCGCTGACAACGCTCGTAACCACAGGAGGCTGCGACTGGGTGTCGCCAATGTTCTGGCCATATAGTCTCAAGAGAGTCGTGTCGTTTATGAAGCCGCTTACAGTAACTCCAGTGCCTCCGTTGCTGGTCTTTACAGGTTTCTGAGAGGTGGGGAGGTCTGTCGTCTCAAGAGAAGTTGAGCTAGTGGTGCTCGTAGGGGCTGATGACAGGACTTGGGAGAGTTCCCCTGTTGACAGGGAAAATGCAGTGAAGGTAAAGATAGTGTTATTCAGTAGCCTTATTTCACTGCACCATTTTTTATACTATTAAAATTCTTACAAATCTGGCACCAACAGTGATATCCGAAAATCACTCATTTCAGACATTTTCTGAATCATATTGCAGTGATTCAGATAAGCTATTTTCCATGAACAGGTCTTCAGAGTGATTGTATCGCATAAGCACAAAAATAACATAAGTTTTGCCTGTATGTTGAATGATAAAATTATTTGATGTTAAAATATTTACACCGAAGTGAGTCTGTGACCTTAAAGTGTCAAGTGGCAAGGTTCGATAGAGGTCCCTACATGTTCAATATAGTCAAGATTTAAAGACAGAAAATGAGGAAAAGGTAATAATAATAATAATAATAACACACACACACACACACACATACAATCTCCTTTTCACTGTCTTAAGCGCTGAATGGCCGAAAGTGCCCCGGTACTGCATGGGCTTGACAGCCTAACTTTCATAAAATCATTCATTTTACTTTTAATGCTTTATATTGCTATTGTCACTTTACTATTTATGCTTTATATTGCTGTTGTCACTTATGGCTATGTTACTAATTAAGCTTTACATGTATCATCTCTGTAATAACTGTGTAAGAATATTGTTTTCTTTATTTTTAGGTCGTAAGTGATCACGACTTTTAATAATAATAATAATAATAATAATAATAATATAATAATAACTTTCATTACTAACAACGTAGTTATGTTAATTTTGCTTACCTGTAATGTAACAAAGCCCATCTGCACTGGAGTCTACTGAAAGGGTTCGAATCAATTCGCACCTTTCCCTAGGTAAGGTTTTGGGAGCGACAGTAAAGGCTTGGCATTCGGCATCTGAGAAAGAAAGGAAAACCATATTTGTTGGAATTTAGGCAAGAGATATATTTCCAGTATGTCTCTGAAGGTATTATTTATGACGCTGAAATTTTCATCTGTGAAATTTGCTTTGTACTTATTAACGTTAAAATTTCGAGCTGTGAACTCTAGCCACGGTGAATCTAGCATATTTCCAGTACATCCTTTGAAGGTATTATTTATGATACTAGAATCTTCACCCACGAAATTTGCTTAGAACTTCTTTGCATTAAAATTTCGACCTGTAAAATCTAACCTACTTCCAGTATAT
This sequence comes from Macrobrachium rosenbergii, assembly GCF_040412425.1. NCBI lineage: Eukaryota > Metazoa > Arthropoda > Malacostraca > Decapoda > Palaemonidae > Macrobrachium > Macrobrachium rosenbergii. Next base: position 50,758,705 of record NC_089791.1, on the reverse strand, counting down.
CCTTTGAGGTTATTATTTATGGCGCTAAAATTTTCATCTGCGAAATTTGCAAAGTACGTTTTGACGTTAAAATTTCGAGCTGTAAAATCTGCTTTGTGTTCTTCATTATGATATCAACAATAATATCTGTAAGATTTGCTTGTTATTTTTTTTTTAAGTTAAAACTTTATTACTAAGAGATTCAGAGCAACACCTTTTTATCAAAGCATCGGATAAAGGTGAAAGTTGGCAAATGTATATTTTATAACCCTACCTAATTTTTTGCGAATATTATTTAGCACCTAAGTTCAATAGTCCTGGTACTTATCAGAGTAAAAGTGCGTTTCCTATGCCAGAGCCATCAAAATCGCATGTAAGGGTTTTGAACACAATAGTGACAGTAACCTATGACGTCATGAAGCTCCACCCACAGTGAAGAGAAGTTTACATGCGGGAAAAACGTCTCTTCACTGTGGCGAGAAAGGATTTGTCATCGTCCCTTTGATTGCATTATCAATCCAATATTATTATTATTATTATTATTATTATTATTATTATTATTATTATTATTATTTAGTGGCGGTTTCATCGCAACTTCCACAGCAGTTGTTGGGACTAAGTTGTTGGCTTGGAATTCTTCCATTTTCTTGGTATTCGTATTGTTTGTACTTTTCAAATAATTCAATGTCTGTAATTCATCCACATAATGAACCATCTATAGCTCATTTGTTAGATCTACATTTATTCAGGGTGGGAATACAAAAGACAATCCGTTTTGTTTTACAGCACCTCAGGTGTCGACACGATAGCCTTCTATTTGCAGAAATTCACGAGCGGTCACTAGGAGTAGAATTCAAATGAGAAGCAATGATACCTCATTTCCTTCCATTGTTAGAGGTGTAAAGGTCAAGGCAATTGTTTTATTTCATTGAATGTAACCCACTGCTATTTTTCTTTGTTTGTTTTTTTTTTTATTTATCTCATATCTCAAACAGTTTTATACTGCTGCAAAATAAAAGGTAATGCGGTGTTTATTATTTACCTACTTAGTGTCAATCAAATGTAACACGCTTTATACTGATATGCATGGAAAGGAAAGTATATTGAAATCAGTTTGAATGAGGACCATATTGTTATATTCATTGTGTTTTAATAAATATGTTTTAGATGTACAAATAAAACGTCTAACACTGTATATAATCTATTTACAAAACGTCTTCATTGTCACTTTCGAGGAAGAGGTCATCATTCCCGTCCTCATCGTCGCTAGCGATGATGTCAATGATGGCTGGTTCCACGCTGTCATGGATATTGTCAGACTTCCAGTACTCCTCCTCAAAATGACGGGATTGCCTCAAGGCCAAGAGAAAGAGGTCTGCTCACCTCCCCCAAAATCCCCCTTGTAGGCGGAGCTTTGTCTACCTCCTTATTACGTCAGCAGGTGAATTGTCATAAAAGAAACGAAAAAAGGAACCTTGAGCAGGTATACCTACAAGATATGTCATCGCCTACGTAGTTACCCAGGTGGGAGGCGATTTCACCCACTTGGGTAGACCTTGTCTCTCTTGGCCTTGCTTGTCTACCAGCTCTTGCCCACACTTCTGGGGTGGCCAAGTAACTATTACATAGTTACCCTCTATAGAAATGATTACCTATTCAGGTTATAGTAAATCTTGTCACGGGTCTTCTCGCTTGTATAAAAAGTGGCAAGCTGTAGCACAAATGCAGTCTTGCAACCACGGGGACAATTCCATATCCTGCTGGACATTATCGAATTTCTTGAAGCCTAGATTGTAAGCATATCCATTCACTGCCTACCTGGTGGATGGGCGGAGTCTCATGACGTCATATTATATTTACGTCATGAATGGTTTTCGGATCCTTTTCTGTGTTGTTTTCGGTTCCAGCATCGGCAACTTCATTTTACTCTATAAATATCAAAACTATCGAACTTAGGTAGTAAATAATACTTGCAAAAATTAGATAGGAGTATAAAATATACACTTGCCGACTTTCACCTTTATCCGATGCTTTGATAAAAAGGTGTTGCCGAAAAACAGTGTGTCATCGGCTCTGAATCCCCTAGTAGGTAGACTTTGGTTAGCACTGTTGATACGTTCTAGTTCATGGCGTTAAAATTTCCAACTGTAGAATTTTCCGTTTAACTAGGTGTAACTTCAGATGTTTTAAAAGGCTCTTGTAACTAGGTATACACAATACATAGTGTATGTATCAATTGCCGCTTTATTCTAACAAAAGTAAGCTGCTCTGCGAAAACTGAAATTGCTTTATATTTACAAAAATGTGGGCATGTATCTATTCATACATACATACATACAAACACGCACACACACACACACACACACACACACACACACACACACACATACATATATATATATATATATATATATATATATATATATACATATATGTGTGTGTGTGTGTGTGTGTGTGTGTGTGTGTAGGTTAACTGAGTCACAAAAATATGGAACATGATGAATATATAATAAAGGGGGTTCATGGAGAAAAGAGAAATATCGGAGGCATATGCCTGACTTATAGTCCTTTACTGGCAGTCTGCAAAGGACTGTAAGTCGAAAGGCCTTGCAGCACTCCACTGTTTCTCTTCCTTCGTGGATTTTGTCTTTACACACACACACACACACACACACACACACACACACACACATACACACATATATATATATATATATATATATATATATATATATATATATATATATAGAGAGAGAGAGAGAGAGAGAGAGAGAGAGAGAGAGAGAGAGAGAGAAAGTCGTTATAAGTTACATAGACGTATTTATTTCCATTATCTATAAAAGTTAAATCTACTTTCCTTTCAGAAATGCTGATGAGTCCGTAACTTTCGTCCATCTACCAGCAAGAAGGAATCCTGACGAAGAAAAAAAAAACTAAACGGAGATGGGACGATAAAACGTCATTAGATAATGGGGAAATTGGATGACGAAAGTGGTTATCGAGGCAATTTGGGCTATTATCCGAGCTAAATTGGGCCCAATCCAATTTCTTAGCCAATTATGGGTTACCCTATTAGAGCCCTTGAACTTCTGCCATTCAAAAAGGAATAAAAGTCATGTCTTTTCTCCCCACTGGAGTATTTGGAGCTGATTAAAGAAGGGGAAAGACTGATTGAGAATGACACAGAGAACGATGGTTCCGCTGAGGGGGATGCGTGGAACAGGTTCTTCTTCTTCTTCTTTTGATGATGCTGATGATGAGACCTAAACGAATATGGTTGTCAGCTACAAGCTTCGTTACGTTTTTATCCTAATTTTATCGGACCCTGGCTGAAAACGGGCATTTGGTTGTTCGTCTCTGAGACTGTTTTCCGAAACGATCTCGTTTCTGATGGGAAAATAATTATGTGTTGATGGAGTGCTTTCTAATCTGAATACAATTACAAGCTTCTTTATTTCTCTTTTTTAATCGGGCCTTGGCAGAAAAAGGCCATATGGATACGCGTCTCTGTGACTTTTTTTTCTTTCTTTATATAAAACAAGCTCTCTTCTGAATGGAAAATATGTGTTAATGGAGTTCTCTCGAATATGAGAACCAACTACACGCTTCGTCACGTTATTTCTCCTGTTCTATCGAACCCTGGCTGCAAACGGGCATTTGGTTGCTCGCCTCTACGACTGGTTTTTAAGACAAGCTCGCTTCTGAATAGGAAATATGTGTTAATATAGTACTCTCGAATATGAATGCCAATTACAAGCTTCTTTATTTCTCCTTTTCTATCGAACCTTTGCTGCAAACGGGCATTTCGCTACGCTTCCCTGTGACTGTCTTTTACAGTAAAGTAATCTCTCTTCTGAATAGAAAATATGTGTTAAGGGGCTTTTTCTCTTAGGTAATGACATTGTAGCCTCTTAGATAAAAATACACGAAATGTGAGATTATAGATTAATTCAGTGACAGGGGCAACTAGCGTCGCAACGCAGGAATTCAAGGCAACAAAAATAAATGGTGCAGGTTGAATCACTCCTCAAGTTTTAGAGCCGTCTTGTAGCAGTTATCCATTTGACTTCTCTTCTTTAATTGTTTATTTATGTCTGTGTTTCCTCTTTTTCGATTTTGTCACCTGTTTGCGTCCGTTTTACGGTAATGGTCCCTTTTCGCTTTATTTTTCTCTTTTCACTTATGATTAGACTTGATAAATACTCACATTGAGATGACTGGTAAAACCTGGGCTTTTATAACTGGTACATCAACAGTTAACACACACCCCCGCACACAAATATATCTATCTGTCTTTTTATTTATTTCCCTGTCTATCATATATATATATATATATATATATATATATATATATATATAGGCTATATATATATATGGGTGGTAGAGTAGCCTACTCGTCGCGGAGGCCACTGATGGTTATCGCCGGTGGTTCGAGCCCGTCAGGTGACTATCAGTTATAATTCCTTCGGTATTTTTCCGAGGTAAAGCGAACTGAGTATTATAACATTTGTGGCTTAATGTTTGTGTATAAAAACATGTCACGGTGATGATAAAAATCCATATTATATATATATATATATATATATATATATATATATATATATATACTGTATATATATATATATATATATATATATATATATATATATATGTGTGTGTGTGTGTGTGTGTGTGTATACATACATACATACATACATATATATATATATATATATATATATATATATATATATATATATATATATATATATATGAAACTTAATTCATTTGTAACTTACAAAATAAAAAAAAATGAACATCACCAAAGGTACTGACCCGAAGAGCAGATCCCTGCACAATGAACAGTCGAGGTGACATTTACTATCTTGTATTGCTGACCACAGTAACCGTCTGCGTACCACTGAAACAGACGGATATTGGTACCCAACCCGTCTCCCAGCGCCATCCACATTAACATTGACAGAAGCTTCAATGCCCACAACATACCTGGAGACCTAAAGAAAAATTCAAATTATTATTATTATTATTATTATTATTATTATTATTATTATTATTATTATTATTATTATTATTATTATTATTATGCTGTTGAAGGCTGTTAAAACCTGGTTCAAGAAAAGTTCAGTTTTCTGGTTGATTAAGACTATGAAAGATAGAAAACCCGCATTATTATTAAGCTATTATTATTATTATTATTATTATTATTATTTATTTTTTGGTCTATCACAGTCATCCTATCACTGGGTGGTTTTATTGATTCGAGCATCCTGCCTTGAACATTTTTATTATTTATTATTATTATTATTATTATTATTATTATTATTATTATTATTATTATTATTATTATGAAAAAACCAGATCACTATTTTGGAGGCTGCCACAAGTTACAACTGAAAAAGGGTAACAATTATGACAGTTGAAGGATTCCTGAAGAGTGTTGAGATCAAAGTGCCGAATGATGTAAATGAATTTACCAGTAACTGGGTTATTACACAAGAATAACCGCACTCAGATTAATGGGTTTTAACTTCCCATTATTGATTAATTGTTCTAATATCCTATTGAAGACATTATTATTTATTATTATTATTTATTATTCGGTTATATATAAGCTTGTATTATTATTATTATTATTATTATTATTATGCACAATTGTTTACACGAATAGCTGGTTTTGTTGTGCTAATTATCAACCTGGTAAACCATGCAAGATACATTCAATAGAACATTATTATTATTATTATTATTATGCTTTGCTTCTTTATTATTATTGTTTGAATGTATTATTTCAAGTGTAAATGAATTGTTTACAAGACAAGCACAACATCATACTTGTCCTTAGGGACCGCAAGAAACCCGTCTGTAAATAAATTATTATTATTATTATTATTATTATTATTATTATTATTATTATTATTATTATTTATAGATGTTTTTTTGGTCAGGATCACAGTCAAACAACAGGCAATTTGGTACTGGGTTTTTATCCATTTATTGTTACGCCAGTTTGTATCTCTTGGATACATCCTAGGCTGCATCCAGTACTGTGTATTAACACTAAAAAGGTATTCCATTAATTTTTGTTAAATGACAATTTATTAAAACACTTATTATTATTATTTTTAAAAAGGAACAGAACAGCAGAAGAAGTGTTATTACCCACACCGGCTTATTGACACAGACAAGCAAATTATTATTAGGTTTAACAGCTTATTATTCTGATTAAACCAGCACTTAATCATAATTTTGGTTAAGGCTTCCACGTATCGGGTTCTCCCCAACTGAAATACTGTATGTGTCTCCTGTGAACCACATGCTCATTGTAATCGACAGCCTGTTCTTAACCTTGATGAGAGACACGGACTTTTAGCAGCCTCCTGGACAGACTGATTGCCGAGAAAGACTTATATTGATTCCGGTAAACAAGGTAATCTTGTTTGACCGAATGAGGTTCCTGGGATTAAGAGATTGAGAGCGGTAACGTTGAATAGCCTATGCATTTTTCCGAAATTATTGTCATGTAAAAAGGGAAATACAAACATAATTTGTGGGGCACTCATGGATAAAGGTGGGGGTATTCAAATTAACAATTTGTTGAGATTGGAAAATCACTGATGGGTAGTAATTGCTTTAAAATAATCATTGAGGATAATCACCTCAGCATGAAATGCGGACCAAACTTGAGGTCAGGTTAATGGTCAAAGAGTGGTCAGGGAATTCATTTTAAAATTGTAAAACATGAGCTATAAAAGTTCCAAGGCAAAGGTGTTCTTCGGTATAAATACCAGTATGTTTCATCTTTAGTTACCTTACGTCCAGAAAGGGTTGAATTATCGGATCAATGGTAAATTTATGTGTTATGTCATTTAAATGTTCCAAAATGTGTCAGCAGCAGTAATCTAAAAGGGTAATGTATCATCAACGTAACGTTTATAAAAGATGGAGATCAATGACATTCATCGATAGCCATCCAGGATATAAAGATGTTGACAAAGGTTGGTCCTGCTGACCGCCCATTGCCATCATTTGTTTAAAAACAGTACCATTGAAAATGAAGGCTGTGTCCAACAAATTCTTGATTTAAACTGAGTTTTGCTAAATTGATTAAAATAAGAATTATCAGTTGGAAATAACTTTTTAAAATTATGTAGTCTCAGCTACAGGAACATTTTGTGATTCGACGTCAAAACTTGCAGAACAAATCTTTGTGCTTAATGACTTTGTCTGTTCTGTTCCTTTTAAAATACTTTTAAATATTTTTTTAATATATTGTGAATGTTTTTAAGCTAGTCCCTTTTGTTTCTTTTAAACTGTCATTTAACATGGTGTTTATATAGCGAGTAACATTTAGTGCGCAACAGTACTGTTTAATACGTTTTTCAGCCTAGAAGATGTATCAAGAGATACGAAAAATGACGTAACAATAAATGGATAAAGAAGGAGAACGTCTACTCCAATTTGCGTCTATAGACAATATATATATAGGTTATATATATATATATATATATATATATATATATATATATATATATATGTGTGTGTGTGTGTGTGTGTGTGTGTGTTTGTGTATACAGTATATTGTATTGTATATATATGTAAAGACTGCTAAGTAACCAGTGAGGGATATTGCCAAGAAACAAAAAGAATATGATCATTTGAAACTGATAGAAAAAGCATGACCAAAATAAGTAGCAACTTACTGAACTGTGTAATTTTACACAGTTCAATCAAGATAAATTAATGGCTATAAAGACAGGTTAATTTGCTGTTATTATTATTATTATTATTATTATTATTATTATTATTATTACTGAAACCAAAGATGGAAAACTAAAACGTGGGTAGATCGATCCGTAGACTTTTTACCTCCTGAAATCTGAAGACATCGGGAATCCTTCATTCTTAATGAGGTTTTGTGTTTACATCGAACGCTACTGTTTTTTGAAAATCGTATTTTACTGAATTTCTGATGTGAACTGCTTTCAGCCTGAGTTTTGACAATATAATTATTTTTATCTGAGCTCGGAAAAGAAAACTATTCGTAGTTAGTCTGAGCTTTGAAAGGAAGTAGCCTAATTTTGATATTTAAAGAAAGTTTTCTTAGGAAACTGAACTAAAAAACATTGGAATTTTATAAGAAACTTTTATAGTTTGAATCTTTGGACGCGAACTATGTTCACTTAAGTTTTGTAATGAAACTTAAATTTTAGTTATGAAAAGATGTAGCCTAACTTTGTTTCAGACTAATTTTGCAAAGAAAGAGATTTGTCGAGTTTCGTAAGAAAATAATTCTCTTACAGTTCATTTTAGCGCAGCTTTGTTAGTAACTCCAGCCAAATTTTTG
>NC_089791.1:50697882-50745382 GCF_040412425.1 Macrobrachium rosenbergii | reverse complement strand
CTAGAGTGCCCCACCTCATCTTATGTTGCCATATCGAACATCGGCCAAGCCAAACTATTTGACGTGATGCGTGTTCCCACTGAGCTGATTAACAGCCTCTAGGCTGGCCCGAAGTAAGATTCATAAACTATATTGACTGCTCCAAGGGCAAGGAAACAGATAACAGGCTTACTTACACACGAGCTTGTATTTGGCAGGATCAGTCCCCGTGAAATTTGTTGGGATAAGGAGCACTGATACTCTATTAGAAGATGATTAAAATGAGAAGGAGCCACTTATCTGAGCATGCTGCAACTGTCAAAAATTGTAATATACTAAATTTTGATTTGCGTAGCAACGTTGGTCATTAAATAAATCGCAAGACGCTGAAAATTTTTCATTTTCCTATCTCGAAAAATGACATCTCAACAACACTACAGCAACAATAGTACTTACCATTTTTATGTTAGGCAAATAAACCTTCAGATTAACGGTTCTTTGTTTCTTTTGATCGCACTTTCATAAAAAAACTAACTAGATGATGCTTAAGTAATAACTGTAATGGAAGTATAAGCTTTAGTAGCAATCGGTGTGCTAGTACTCGGTTAATTACGTGAGTGATTTGAAACCGGTCAATCATAATATAAAAAAAGGCAATTGGTTCATATAAATCCATTCTGTGTAACAAAGATAGTCTACGGGTAATAAACTTCTTGTTTAGATTTGCCATTGTCTGTCTGAGCCCTACCTGTTGTCCGCTGACTCGAGCTTTGCAGTCTTGTATACTGTAATACCTAAATTATAACGGCATGGCATTCTAGTCAAGCATTTGCTTACTCGCGCACGCACGGTAGAGGTAAACAAATGGTCAGCGTTGTGTTTAACGAGATATGTTTTGATGAGGTGAGGAGGGATCAGTGAATTGTGCTTTTTTATTTGCTTGGATCGGCATTGGGGCACGGAGTCGTTGTAATATATAAATTATAACGGCATGACATTCTGATCAATCATTTGATTATTATCCGCGCACGCGCGATCAAGGTAAACAGCAGTCAGCGTTGTGTTTAACGAGGTACTGTATGTTTTGTTGATGTGCAGAATGATCAATGAATTATACCTTTTTTATTTGCCTGAAGGTACACTGGAGCACGGGTTCGTTGATAAAATTGCACAGAAGAGCCGAGTGTGTCACTCACGCGGCCACTCTACTACGGTAGGTCGGCAACGGCCGGGTCAAGGAGAGAAGAGGAAGAAGACAAACTCTCTCGGACAAGAGCGAAATCCGTCAGTAGTGAAATACCATCCGAGTAGGGTGCACGCTGCTGCTCTGAGCACCTCTTGCACGTGTGGCGGCGAATGACTGCAATCGCGGCCGGTTATTTGATGCCGCTTTGTGTTGGTGATTTTATGTTCTCTCTATCTACATATCTTTATCCATACTCACATTTTAATTTAATTATGTCGCTTTGAAAGAGTGGTGGAAAAATAACGCTAAGGAATCGAATGGAAATAAAGTGTTTAGATGTGGTTGCAATGACCATTCAGTCATTCCACCCATTGAAGGGACAGGTGTTTCGAAATCACTAAGTGTGCTAGTCAAGAGGAATTGTTACACGTTTCAGCTTTCCCGTCAACAACACTAAGCGACAAGAAAAATCATTTATATTAATTTCACAATGGATTCCAAACCCAAATTACCAAGGTAAGATCGTCAGTTGTGTTTTCTCGACGTCTGATTGCAAATTTTATTTTTGTTAGCTTAGCCTAAGCTTACTAATGCTGACCCTATCGAAAATGCTAGCCCATATTTCATTATTTAAAATTAAATTATATCGTGTACACAAGGAGCAAGATGAATAGCCTACTTTCCACCGGTTTACCCAATGTACAGCATTTACGAGTTTCCTAGGACTAGGCTACTTAGCTAAGTTTATCTGAAGTTTTCAGTTTTATTTAAGCCTAACAGGTTCATTTATTATCAAATAGTCCACTATAGGTCGACTCGTACATCGATTGGATTGAGTACGACCTATAGGCGTAGTAGTAGGCTTTAAGGACACTTGAGTAAATTATGGCAGAATTGGTTGCCATCTTACCCCGGGCAAGCTCATATTCTCAAAAGGCAGATAGCAGGCAGCCAGAAATGGCTGATGGCAGGTGCACACAACCGAAAGGGGAAAAGGTTTTCAAAGAAAAATGTATAACTTTGACATTTCCTTTAGATTTTGTTTTGTCGGAAGTGATGATTGCAGCCTTGGAGAGCTTCGGTTGCGATATTTATGTTCGTTGTTGACATTCCCTCATGGATATTACCCTCGTGCATTAAAGAACTTTATAAGGCAGGTTTATTAGTTTATTACGCTAAGAGTCCATAATTATGAACCCCCGTTTCAAAACAAACGTGACGTTACGTATGCTGTCATAGCCTAGAGTTTTAAAGTTATCATTTATCAGAGGAATTTAGGTTAATTTGTGTCTGCTTTGTAGAACATTACCGCAAAGTGGCTTATGAAGAGGATATGCAGTAAGTCATGGATAACACACACACACACACACACACACACACACACACACACACACACACACACACACACGCTTGCACACCAACATTATACCGTTTTCTTGTTAGAGGGTGGCTCCCTACATAAAACAGTGATCACCATCACATTCAAACTTCAGCAGCCAAAGTATGGATGAAACCCCTGTTCAGAAAACTTCAACAGCACTCTATTAATTATATCTGCTTTATACACATACATAAAATGCTTACCAGCGTAGTGTCGAAGTTCCTATACACACAGCGCATGACCGCACCATCTCAAAACAATGAACCATCCTTCCATCAGTGCGAAAGGTTTTATTCTATTTTGCTTTTAATAATTTTTTTGGAGATATTCATATTCTCATTATAGTTTCCAGAAGTCTTCCTTGACCCGGCACAATAGGTCGCCGTATAAGAATTAATATCTTTAACAGATATTTAATATTTGAATTTACAAAGCGGGAAGAACCCAATGATCTTTGTATGTATTTATAGTCGAGAATATTTTAAGAGGCTGATTCACGCATTGTTAAAATTTAAAAAAAAAAATAGTGTTTTGAAAGTATATTATTATGTCGTAGATCAGATTAGAAAATTGACATTTTCCTAAGGTTTTTATAAAAATATCGAATTTTTAAATCAGGATCATAATATGTAAGAATTTTGCCTTGAGTTTTGAATATCTGAAAAAGCTTTGATTCTTCAAATACACCCTGGTATCGATTGGTATATGCTCAGATTTGGACCGATAACTCAAACTGCATATGAATCCAGTCCTTTGTTTTTTAAGATTTTTATAAATATTCCCGAGTCTTGTCAAAATCGTTTCGTGGTCTCGTTTTTCTTCAATTACACCCTGGGTGTACTTGTGTGTTTCTCTTCTTGCTGTTCTGGTATATGCTCAGATTAATTTGAATAGATAAACTTCATATATAGGCCTATAAGCAATAGTTAATCCAGCCAGACGTGTTTCTGTTTGGTTTTTAACGATGGTTTCCCAAGGAACTGTCCTGGTGTATGCTTGATTAATTTTAATCGATATGACGTCATATAGGCCTATGTGTAAGGGTGAATCCAGCCAGGTATGTTTCTGTTTGGCTGTTAATGATGTCTTCAAAGAACTGTTCTGGTATATGCCCGGATTCTTTTGAATTATGACGTCATATATAGCATATACGTAAGGTTTAATCCAGCCAGGTGTGTTTCTGTTTGTTTTTTTATGATGTTTTTCCAAGGAATTGTTTTGGAATATGCTCACATCAATTTGAATCGATATAATGTCATATAGGCCTAAATGCTAGGTAAAATTTCAGCCAGGACAGTGTTTGTACTGCTGCTTGGCTTTTCAAAATACTGATGTTTTTGTAAATTTCCCATGTAAATGTTCTGGTGTATGCCCAGATTCTTTTGAATTGATATGGCGTCATATATAGGCCTATACATAAGGGGTAATCCAGCCAGGTTTGTTTGTTTTTGTTATTATGTTCTAGAGAACTGTTCTGATATATGCTCAGATTCATTTGAGTCGATATGACGTCTTATATAGGCCTATACATAAGGGTAGATCCAACTAGCAGTTTCTGTTTAGTTTTTAGTGATGTTTTCCCAAGAAACTGTTCTGGTATATGCTCAGCGTTTATGTATTTAACCTCGTTATTATAAGTCGATAATCACTAAAGCCTTTAATATTGTGTATACGAATATCTTTATATGTTTTGTTTAAGATGCATTTAACTACGCAGCCCTTAGATCTGCCTATAATCTTCGCTATTTGATTTCAGACACTAACCTTGATTGTTAGCTTATGATACACTGTTGTCTTAAATGTGTTATCTGATATATACTGAAGTTAAGTAGTGTCTCCAAGGGTCTTACGTAACTGATTAGCATACATAAATACGGAATTTTTGTGTCAGTATTTACTTAATGTGTATATAAATTTGTATGTATGTATGTATAGCATTAAACCCACTTCAACATCCTAACATGCCAAAGCTTATCACGGAATGACTAAACGCTACATTGTAGATACATACAGTTAAAACCATTATACCTCTATTAATGTAGCTAGTAATTAGTCAGTTGCGGCTTGTAATGGGAATAGGCACACGGACACATCTTATGATATATTTTTGCATCTTGCTGCGAAATAAAATAACTCTCCCCAGAACTTCTCCAACCTAGTCAGACTACCCATCTTAACTCGGGCCCGTTCATCAAGAATACCTTGAAACAAATGGACAACCCTCTACATTAGCCTCTAGATAACAGCTTCAGAAATCGATGACCAGAAAAAACACTCATAAAACACCCTGTAGTAGTAGTAGTAGTAGTAGTAGTAGTAGTAGTAGTAGTAGTAGTAGTAGTAGACGGGTCCAGACCACCGTGGGCCGTGGGGTCCTCCCACTTTACGCAAGACCACTGAGAGACAGGTCTTGCTTTACGTCCCAGGCTCTCAACACCCTCTACAACGGCGCACCCGCTTTTAACAAGCCACATTGAAGGCTTTTATGTTGGTCATCTTGTAGCCTATGATGAGCACCTTTGTGCTGGGAGAATAGTCTATCTAGTATGTTCTCAATAGTATGTGTCAGTGCTGTCACTTTTGACTGTTTTAGATTTCGTGATTAGGTACTATCTTCACCGAAGTCTCTTGCATGACCAGCGTTCCTTTGGCATACACATTTTTAACTGCTCCTCAATGTCACAGCATTCGGCAACAAGAATACTGTTTCGTCACAGTACATTAGAAGCACGGTTGTCTAGTGATGAGGCACATATTATATGACATTCTTGGAACGAATTATTCTTTTAATTACTTTGTCGTACTACAATAGTTGTCGGATGAAACGTGATCCTGGCCTATAACATGCAGGCAACAAAATTTTTAACCCAATAAATTTAGGTTAAAAATTTTGTAGACAGTTGTCCTTTAAGCATAACTTTCTAATGGATAAAAGCAGTTACGATATAGTATTAGATATGGTGGTCAAGTGGGTGCTAACTGCTTCCCAAGGAAAAAAAAAAGCCTGTTGACGATATATTGTTATGAGTTAAGCGTTTGTATATCATCATCATCGCTTCCAACACCATGTGACGCAAAGAGCATCTGTGAAATTCCTTCACTCAGGTCTCTCATAGGCTTTATCTTTCACAAATCTCCACTCATCTCCACCCTCCCTTCTTATGATTCTCATCCAGGTAAGTCTAGGCCTTCCAGCTCTTCTGGTTCTCACAGGAGCCCAGCTGACACTATAACATACCATTCTCCCAGGGGTGTGCAAAGGACATGTTCGAGCCATCTCCGTTACCCCTGTTTTTTATCATTATCTCATCTACATGTGGAACTTCCGTAATTTCCCTTATTAGTATCATTTCTGACCATTCTGCCACCTGAGTCCTAATAGTCCTCTTAAAACTTTATTCTAAATCGACAAAATCTTTTTAGGTGTATTTTTACTGTCATACACTAATACGGGTCGTACAAGACTTATGTATAATATTTCTTTCGAATGCAGTTATAATCTTTTTGATTTCCAAACCTTTTACAACAACCAGCCCATTGTTTGACTGGGTTTTTAATTTTTTTTAGTCTTTCACTAAATTCCAACTCAAGAGAACCTGCACTTGATGTCAGTGTTCCTAAATATTTGAAAGAATGAGCCATATTAATCCTCTCTCCATCCAATGTTATTTTATTCCTTTGTGCATAATGTCTCAGTTATTACTGTTTTCTTAGACTGCTTTTGAGTCCCATCTCTCAGATATATGATGCATTTTATTAACAAGCTTTGTAAATTTTGAGGGTTTTTACGGGTTAAAAAGCATCATCTGCATATTCGAAGTTTGTCAACCTTCTACCGTTACTCCAGTCTAAACCCCCTTCGACCACTTTTTAGCTATTATGAAATCCATGAGAAAGCCAACTAGCAAAGGCGAAATAACATTCCCATGTGGTATCCCACTACTCACCGCGAATGAAGTGGACGGGACTACTATTAATTATATGAAACCGATATTTTAAAAACCAGGCTATCGATTCAGTTATGAACAGTTAGCCTATACTTGACGCTCAACACGCCGTACAATGAAGTTGCAACACGAAATCATCGGTCTGCAAAGTAGCTGAGATATGATTTCGTAATTACAGAAATCAGCAGGCAATATGACGTACCGATTAGGCTCTATAAAAGGGCTGGAGATTAAACACCCACCACTTTGACGAATCGCTGTTCTCTAAAACATAGCGTTTGAGCGGTGAACAGCTTCTTCGGCCACGTCAGCTAGGTCTGACAAGCTTGTCTCGAGTTCAGCGCCGGCAACGCGTTGCCTATGTACTACAGATTGTAACAGTACCGTATTGCTTGTAACGTTTTATTTATACCTCTGAATTTGCGTTTGTAGTGAGGAATTTGTATTAGTGTGCGAGAAATGTGTGCGTATTACTTGTGATGCACAAACACAGGCAGTGGGTAAACGTAACTGGTAAAGTAACATTGTCACACCAATTGTAAATCTCTAACCTGAAATACATCTCTTATCTTTGTTAAACCTTCATCATCCTGGAGTATCTACAATTTCGCATTTAATTTGGGCCTTGGGAAAAGTAAAAAAATTTGTAGGTCGGACATGATTTTACCTTCAATATTGAGCAATCCCAATGCCCCATATGTAGGCCTAATCTGTGTCAAGTATAAGTAAATTTTTCAAGAGTTCTGTTACTATGGTCTCTGAGTACTTGTGTGTTCATGTGTGTTTTCTAGCAAATTTCTTTTAAGATGTTATCACACGGACGATTTTTCACCAACTTGGGATCCCGCACAGCCAGTAATGGCACAGTTCTCATACTGTCTTAGTGGCAGAACCATTTCTGAAGAAAACTGGCATTTAAACAAGTAATAAACATAAGCATTTCGTAAATAAGTTGAGCAGTAAGACCGATATATTTGCCAGCTTTCTATAGTTTTGGCTTGACAAGGCTAGCCAAAATGCTAGACTATTGGTCTAACTTAATCATAAATTGAATGTTTTCTTTTCATGGCACTACTGACTTCTTTGAGTAAACTCTAGCGGCATTAGGCAAAAAAAAAAAAAGGAAAGAAAGAAAGAAATAAAATATGCTTGGATTGACAGCGTAACTTATTTTTTGTATTGTAATGGTTATCATTATTTTTATTATAAGACTAATATAATAATAATAATAATAATAATAATAATAATAATAATAACAATAATGATAATAATAATAATAATAATAATAATAATAATAATAATAATAATAATAATAATGGAGTTTGGAATAGAAAAATGCGCTTTGGTCAACATACAAAAAGGCAGAGTAACAAGGACTGAAGGGATAAAGCTACCAGACGGGAATAGCAGCAAACACATAGATGAGACAGGATACAAATACCCGGGAATAATGGAAGGAGAGGATATAAAACACCAGGAGATGAAGGACACGGTCAGGAGAGGATATATGCAGAGACTTAAGGCAATACTCAAGTCAAAATTCAACGCCGGAAACATGACGAAAGCCATAAATACATGGGCGGTACCAGTAATCCGATACAGCGCAGGAGTAGTGGAGTGGACGAAGGCTGAACTCCGCAGAATAGACCAGAAAAACTAGAAAACACATGATAATACACAAAGCACTACTCCCAAGAGCAAATACAGACAGTCTATACATAACATGAAAGGAAGTGGGGAGAGGGCTACTAAGCATAGAGGACTACTTCAACATCGAGAGCAGAGCACTCGGGCAATATCTGAAAACCAGTGAAGACGAGTGGCTAAGGAGTGCATGGGAAGAAGGACTGATAAAAGTAGACGAAGACCCAGAAATATACAGAGACAGGAGAATGAAAAACAGAACAGAGGAATGGCACAACAAACCAATGCACGGACAGTACATGAGACAGACAAAAGAACTGGCCAGTGACGAAACATGGCAATGGCTACAGAGGGGAGAACTCAATAAGGAAACAGAAGGAATGCTAACAGCCGCACAAGGTCAGGCCCTAAGAACCAGATATATCCAAAGAACAATAGATGGAAATAACATCTCACCCATATGCAGGAAGTGCAATATGAAAGACGAGACCATAAACCACATAGCAAGTAAATGTTCGGGTCTTGCACAAAACCAGTACAAAAAAGAGGCATGATTCAGTAGCAAAAGCCCTCCACTGGAGCCTGTGCAAGAAACACCAGCTAGCTTGCAGTAGTAAGTGATGCGAACACCAACCTGAGGGAGTGAAAGAAAACGATCAGGCAAAGATCCTGTGGGACTATGGTATCAGAACAGACAATAGACCAGACGTGACGTTGATTGACAAAATCAAGAAGAAAGTATCACTCATTGATGTCGCAATACCATGGGACACCAGAGTAGATGAGAAAGAAAGAGAGAAAATTGATAAGTATCAAGATCTGAAAATCGAAATAAGAAGGATATGGAATATGCCAGTGAAAATTGTACCCATAAACATAGGAACACTAGGCACGATCCCAAGATCACTGAAAAGGAATCTGGAAAAACTAGATGCCGAAGTAGCTTCAGGACTAATGCAAAAAAGTGTGCAGCGCACATAGTGAGAAAAGTGATGGACTCCTAAGGAGGCAGGATGCAACCCGGAACCCCACACTATATAAAAACCACCCAGTCGAATAGAATGACTGTGATAGAACAAAAAAAAAATTATTATTATTATTATTATTGCTGTTGTTGTTATTGTTGTTATTGTTATTAGTATTGTTGTTATGACAACAGACCATACTATTCATTATAGAACTTGTAAGCAAAAGTGAAGCAATTTCATTGTTAACATACATACACATAGTAAAATGGCGTAGAATAAGTGACAATGCATGAAAAATAATAATAAGTCATAAATGAACTGGAAACATATTTTAAAATAAATCAAACATGCATGGAATATTCAGAATTCATAAAGACTTACGAAATTTAATTCTCAAATTGTTGACTTACAACATTTCCAATATTGGAGACAGCTTATTTTTAAGACAAGTCCTGCCTTTATTTTACAAACAGTGTTAGCAATTTCTTACAGCTGAAACATGACATAACCATCTTGTTAATATTTATAATAACTATAACTTTAAAAATCACTTGAATGGCAAGTCAAACCTTACCTCACTGGTTACTAATATTCCATTCTGGATTCTGTTTGGTCCATCAAAAATGGACATCATAGAGAGATTAGTATCGTATAGTATATGAAATCATACAACCATCGTAAGGGTACGTTTAAATGTATTAACAAACGCAAATTTAACCGTGCAGGTAACTGCCGGAATTTCTAAACCTTAATCGGCTCAATACCACCTATAGTTATTCCCGTAGGGGAGTAGTGCCATCAGTGCACCCCATGCGGTGCACTGTAGGCACTACTTAAGGTTCTTTGCACCGTGCCCTCGGCCCCTAGCTGCAACCCCTTTCGTTCCTTTTACTGTACCTTCTTTCATATTCTCTTTCTTCCACCTTACTTTCCACCATCTCTTAACAATTGATTCATAGTGCAACTGCGAGGTTTTCCTCTTGTTACACCTTTAAAGAACAGCAACCCCAGAGTACCGTTCCAGGGTTGAATGACCTCACTGGTCCCAGTGTTGGCCTTTTGGGTGGCTGAATTCTAAATTCAGCTCAATTCTGATACTTACTAATAACCATATAATAAAAATACCTGGAACCAAATGGAATGTCTTTCTACTAGTCGAACAGACTTGGGGTGGCTGATGTTAACAAGTTCAAATACTGAGAATGTTCAACGAGCTTGAAACATATAAGTGGGTACTACCTGAACACACTTTGCGGTCCGAAACGTCCGTAACAGCTTAGTTAAACAATCATATACATGAAACTTATTTGTGCCAATTATTCTTTCAGAGGAAATGACCTCTGGTCCCAACTGGTTAAACCCTTTGTATTATTTCTCTTTTTATGTGAAGATCAGCTCAGTTAAATAACCTGCACTATTAAAAATACCTGAAAGAGCCTCCTATAATATTCTTTTATCCAAGTTCTGAATATACCCTCATTTTAGAAGCAAAGCCACAAACCTATATATACCTAAAATGTTCAATGAGCTTGAAACATATATTTCAACATATCTGAACACCCATAGTAGTCTGTCATCTCGTTAATAGCATTGCAAAACAATTTTTCACATAACGTTCTTTGTGTAATAGTATTCCAGATTAAATATTCAGTGAAACCTAACTACCAAAACCTTACCTATTATTTCTCTTTATATGTATAATAACTCACTAAACTTCTCTGTATAATAATTAAGTATATACGAGTTAATAATTAAGTATAATTAAGTCCTCACAGTAAACCTTTATCTACTAGGAAGATTCCAGTAAAAACATTCGCATTTAAGTCCGCTTCAGTCTTTTGCTGGATAGTAGGAATTCATCGGAACATTAATTTGATTTACTTTCCTATCAAAAACAGACTTGAAATACAGTTAGCTGGTATGGTTTCAATACATCTTGCAGTTTTTACTAACCATTTAATAGTAGATATTGGTGTTTTCATTGTTATTTCATTCTTATGCATGAATCCTGTTGTATCGGAATACTTACCGGTGTCCTGTAACGACGTTTTTACGTTACCAGCAATGCGGGAAGTAACAGTTAAATGCATAGTTTTCTTGTATTTCACGATCGTTTAACTAATGCTCAGATTCAGAAACATCTGTTCCGGAGGATGTTATTTTTGTCAGTGAGTCCATGCGTACTTAATCCGTTTCAGGAATAAATGATGTGGTTAATGATCGCAGAATTTCCTTGTAATTATAGGTGAAACACAAGTTCTTAAAACGAACATTTCATTTCATAACATGGTATCATTCACATGGTTTTACCTGGGATCAGAAGTAATAATTTTGATGGAATTATTCCTTTTGAATGTAACATGCCAATTTCATGGTTTATCACCCGCCAAGGTACGGTAACGAGTACGGTACGGTACGGTTGATATTTAGTCTATATGTACGGTACGGAATTACGGTACGATAATTTTACCAAAGTACGGTACGGTACGATTCAGGTACGGAAAAAATGGGCAAAATTCCGTACTGTACCATACCTAAGGCTTGGATATATCACTAGGCAATTACTAATGTATGTTTGGCCGCTTACGTGGCTGCACAAGGAGATCATTAAGGTACTTAACATTTTAGTTTGTAACATACCATGCATGTGTATGTGTGTTTGGAATTCTTTAAGTAATATGCTATATCTGTGTTTAATTCTTGAAGTAACACGTTACAAACGTTTACAGCATCAGCCATATAATCCCATATTGTCTCATAATGATTTATTATTATTATTATTATTATTATTATTATTATTATTATTATTATTATTATTATTATTATTATTATTACGACAACTGAATATATACACGTATATATAAAGTCCCTTTGCTAATTTACACCTGTTAACATTGAAATTTTCTTAAAGAGGGGATTTTACTGATGTTGATTGAGTTTGCTTATAGTACGATAATAGTACGGAGTTACGGTACGTTATTTTTACCGTAATGTATGGTACGGAAAAATAATTGAGGGTACGGTACGATATTTTAGCCAGGTACGAAGTACGGACAAACACTTCGTACCGTACCGTACTACCAACCTTTTGACCCACCGAAGTACTTTATACAGTTGTTAACAATAAATAGATATAATATAGGTTTTCAATCACTTAATGTTTTATTCTAATAAAGCATACACATTTGATGGACGTTGAGGTATTTCATTATGCAATAATAATTGTTGCTAAGAAATCTTCTCCAACTGTGGAAGGCGAACAATTTCTCAAACCAATTAGCATTCATTTATCCACTAAAATCCCTAATATTCATGTGAGAGAGCATTTTGCAAACCCGTTATATAAGTGTCATGATGTTTGGGAAAGGTGTAATTAAAAGTATTGAAGTCTTTAATAATTATATCAATTGTATCAAATAAGAGCCGAACGGGAAGAGCTGTGTTAGTTTTGCATACTTATTGCAGAGTTATACCGAATACCGTTGATATTTTATTGGTGCTAGGTAATCATAGCTATTTTACTTTTCGTATTTTATTGGGTAGTTTTCATCGAATACCTTTGGTTGATAACTGTGGCTAGTATACTGCCTGTTTGGGTGGAGATGTACACAGATCACGTTCGCTGACATGATAACTTCCATTTTGCCGGTAGGTTATGTGCAAATGGATGGTTTAGTTGTTTTCTCAGTGCTTGGGAGTAACATTTAGTTATCTAGTATTGTTTTTGCAAAGGTTCTGGCAGTTCGATTTGAAGTAAGGGTCTCTTAATGTAAGACGTGTCGTCTTAATAGCTGGTTTGAACAAGTTAAATAACAGTTATTGTGAATTTCCAGGACTCAACCATAGTTCATGGTGTCCAGTAGTACTTAGGGACACACTAATTTTGGTTTAGTAACACACGGGAAGTTGTTAGAATTTTCATTAAACAGTCGTCGAGATTCAAACATTACGTAGCATATTTTGGTTAATACAAAGAAAGGCTTGTTTGCGGATAGATACGTCTGCTTAGGTTTTAGATGGGTTTTATACCTAGTATATGAACTCACTGTGTTCAAATTAAGTGCAGGGTATTGCATTTATAATTATATATATGTGCTGACGGTTTCAACTTGATACATTGACAGACTGATAGGTTTTACTGATAAATGGTATACGGATTCTTATATATTTACTATTGTTTAGGGTACAATCTTTAGACCCACTCTTTTATCCAGTTTCGACTTTTTTTTTTGCATTCAACCAGCAGGTACATCTGTCAGTATTCTTTACTACATTGGTTTATTTTACTGATTAGAATACCAAGAGTTACGTAGAGTTCTTAAGTATGTATCACTAGTCTGCACAACTGTAAACCCTTTGCTTATCATGCAGACAGGTAGTAACTTTAGCAGTACAATAAGGCGTACCTACAATAACTTTTACAATATACGTAGTGATGTGATTGGTGAAAAGTATTTTTATATATCAAGCATTGCTAATTTAATAATAATTTTCAAGATAAGATGATTTTGAGAATTACAACGTAATATACACGTTAGTAGCGAGGACAATGGTTTATCACACTATAACGTAATAGGAGTTTCCTGAAAGTAAAACTGTCTTGGCTGACGCATATTTGTTGTTACAAACATAGTTTTTAGTAGGCCTACTGCTCGATCATTGTTATGAACGCAGTGAAATGGAATATGTGCAAACAGTTTCAGACACAGCTGTTCTAAGATTTTACATTTATTCTCTTAATGATATCATTTATTTTCTTACATATATATTCTTTGGACGGTTCTTTGTTTTTCAAACACTTGATTCGCATAGTTGTGTGTCAATAGACAACCTACTCTCTTACAGTTAATATTTCGGGTCACTGCAATAAAAAGTGCACCACTCCCTGTCCTTACTCCATAAGAGGCTACTGCTTTTGGGATTCTTGGTCAGTTGCAGAAATTTTTTTTCATGAGTACTATACTGAATTCCTCCTCTTTTTCTTTTGGTTCTGTTATCTCTCTTCTTTGACATGTGGATATTGTTCTCTTAAAGCCAATATGTTCTATTAGAGCTATTGGCTCTTATAGCTTGTTACGTAATCATTAGCTTGCACTGTGCACAGTTTGGGTATTTATGATCATCATTATCATAAAGTAAATTAAATTTGCCACAAGTTAATATTTTTTTGTGTTCCATATAAATAAACGAACTTATGAATGGCAACAATAAAGATAATTATAGCATCATATTACTCAGGTGTAATTGGTCGCATCTAAGGGCAGCTTGTTTTTCTTGTGTTAGGCTAAACTAGACCAGTGAATCAGTGTTGAAGAATATATATATATATATATATATATATATATATATATATATATATATATATATATATATATATATATATATATATATATATATATATATATATATATATATATATATATATATATATATATATATATATATATATATATATGCGTATGTATATATTTATATTATACTGCGAAACTTGTAAATAAAACATTGAGACATCTGAACCAATACTTTATCTAACACAATTTTTATTCTCAATTTTCTGTTTCACATGTATATTAAAAATACATTTTTAACATATTTTCACAAGACATTCCGTGTTCGAATACTCCGGGAACTCCATATATGCTCACAACATCACCTGCTGTTGCATTTAAATCGCCTAGCACGACCAGCCTTTCTTGTTCTCTTAACCCTGCAAGAGGCGATTCATACTTTCCCAAAAACATACATTTTTCTAATTCTGGCTCATTTATTATTATTATTATTATTATTATTATTATTATTATTATTATTATTATTATTATTATTATTATTATTATTATTCAGAAGATGAACCCTATTCATATGGAACAAACCCACCACCGGGGCCATTGACTCGAAATTCAAGCATCCAAAGAATATCGTGGTGTCCATTTGAAAGGCGTAAGAGAAGGTAATAGGAAATACAGAAAGAAGAGGTCAGGTCAGTTATTAGAAAAGGAGAAAATAAATTAAATTGATAAATAAATAGATAAAAATGTAAGTAAATTATTGAAATACAAGGAGAATTGTTTTAGGGTAGTAATGGCACGCATGACTACAATAACTTCAAACAGACATGTCTTCCGTCTTTCATTTCACATTAGATTTAATCTCAAAATCCCAACATCCCATGAAAGAGGGAGTTATCAAGTGCATGGATTACTGAAAAAAATAATCATTGAACACTGGAGAGGATATTCTATTCCCCGCTGCGCTAAATTCAAACGCTAAATTATTTTCTTTGCCTAGGCAGTTCAGTTCCTTCCTTCCCTCCCACTTCCCAGAGACGCCATAAGGGCGGAAAATCAAGCTGATGCCATTTGATATTTTTCCCATCTTATATGTGTTCCGCCCCTCTGACTGTGTCCCAGATAATGCGTTAAATGATACAACGTCTTTAAGCAAGAATCACCATAGTAACTCGCTTCGGCTATGGTAAAGCTCACTCACGCCTACGTAGAGCCTGCTGAGAACTTGCATAAAATTCCTGGAAGGAGATATAGTCTATATACTCTATATATCTATATATATATATATATATATATATATATATATATATATATGTATATAATATATAATATATATGATATATGTACACTACCTCGCTCTAAGCTGATTATATGAAATACGACCTCACTTTAAGCTAATGATGTGAGATACGACCATAATTTAAGCTAAGTATATGAACTGCGACCATAATTTAAGCTACTGAAATACGACCTTGCTTTACGCTAATGTATGAAATACGGCTATAATTTAAGCTAATAATGATGTGAAATACGCCATTGCTTTAAGCCAATTATATGAAGTACGACCGTCATTTAAGCTAATGAAGTACGACCTTGCTTTAAGGTAATTATATATATGAAATACGACCATAATTTAAGCTAATGATGTGAAGATACGACCTTGCTTTAAGCTAATTATATGAAATGCGACCATAATTTCAGCTAATGATGGAGATACGACCTTGCTTTAAGCTAATTAGGCTATATGAAATACGACCATAATTTAAGCTAATGATATGAAATAAGACCTTGCTTTAAGATAATTATATGAAATACGACCATAATTTAAGCTAATGATGTGAGATACGACCTTGCTTTAAGCTAATTATATGAAATACGACCATAATTTAAGCTAATGATATGAAATACGACCTTGCTTTAAGCTAATTATATGAAATACGACCATAATTTAAGCTAATGATATGAAATACGACCTTGCTTTAAGCTAATTATGTGAAATGCGACCTTACTTGAAGCTAATAGCATGAAATACGCCCTTGCTTTTAAGCTAAAGATACGAATACGACCTCACTTCAGGCTACTGATTTGAAATACTACCATGCTTTAATGATGTGAAATACTACAGCACTTTAAGCTAATGATATGAAATAATATTTAATTTAAGTTAACTGTATTAAAAAGACCGTTCTTTACGCTAATGATTTGAAATACGATCTTACTTTCAGCTAATCATATGAAATACGACCTTACCTTAAGTTAATCGTATTAAAATGACCTTATTTTCAAGCTGATAATACGAAATACGACCTTGCTTTAATCTAAAGATATGAAATACGATCTTCGTGATCACTTGATCAGAAGAGAATACGAACAAAACAGGATCGTAGCTTAAATTTTTAATGTCTTTAAGAAAACTTGAGAATTGACGTATGCAAGGACTTTGGAGGCTGTTTGGTGACTTTGTACCAACTTGGCAAAGAGGCCATTAATCCTAAATTCCAGTCAACAATACTAGCAACTCGTAGATACTTTATCATGGATATAATGTGTTTCTCTTCTCCACATGTGTCAGAATTCAAACTCTGCGGTCTCAGAATGAAAACCAAAAATTAATATGAAGAAGTCTTATTAAATCTAAATCCTTCAGCTAGTGAATTATAAAAGTCTCACAGAGTTGGAAAATGGAATAGAAAGCTTCGAGAGCTATAGAGAAATTAATTGATCAAAGATTGATAATAATCAGAACCGAGTTATACTGATTGGTGTGTACCATATAGGCTTCTTTCGTAATGAGTGTCCCAGAGTGGACGTCTAAACTTTCTGCAGTTTAAATTTTCATCATCACAGGAAAACCTAATACCGTAAGAAAACAGAAAGACCAGTTAGGGACATAGAGGGATTTTGCTTACATAATGAAATTAATGTCTAAAATGAGCATTATAAATCTGACTTTAGAGTGAGGTGTCCTTTTGTATTTATATATGGGTATGTATATATATATATATATATATATATATATATATATATATATATATATATATATATATATATATATATATATATATATATATATATAAATGTGTGTGTTGTGTGTGTGTGTTAGGATAATGAATCTCTTCTGAACGCACAAGGAGATAATTTTCAAGTTATGAGGGAAAACACTTTGTAATATAATGGACTCAAAAGGACTAAATGCCTTCGTAGTATCAGCTTCGAAGAGCAAGAACCCTGTGCCTTGAAATAAGGTCATTTGCATCCATCAGTGACAGGTCTTTGTCTTCTGCCTTTATGCAGTAAGAAATCTGGATCTACCGAGTGACCCTAGAACAGGTGCCGGGATCCCATCGGGAGCAACGCCCGTGCGAGTGCTTGCTGCCTGAGAGAGAGAGAGAGAGAGAGAGAGAGAGAGAGAGAGAGAGAGAGAGAGAGAGAGAGAGAGAGAGAGAGAGAGAGAGAGAGAGAATCATCAAATATAAACCAGCTTGCAATCAACCAATATAGGAGAGAGAGAAAAAGAGAGATGCCTGCTACAGATTCTCTGTGGTGGGAGGAACTGTAACACATTACTTATTGATCAAACTGAAAGATTGTTAGGGGAACGTTTGCAACAAGAGATCTCCTCAATTTAGAGCCGTTGTCACTTTTGGAAAAAAAAAATGCTACGAAAGGATCATGGTAGAGAGAGAGCTGAGAACTTTGACTAGATTATTAGTGATTTTATTTATCAGTTTCGGCCCTCTAACCAGCCTTACAAATGAACTGTGACAAATAACCGGATGATAAGAGCTAGACGTACATCACTGGTTTAATCATGATTTGCATGGTAGCCTTGTGAAGGAAAGGATTAGCACAAGATTTTGCAAAAGGAAAAAGTCACGCATCCTGGTTGAAAGTTATAATAAATATTGAAAGTTGCGTTAGAATATGCGTAATCAGCGTCATTATCGATTAAGAGTTGATTAAGATGGCAGTTCTTGTGTTCAGGTTTGGACCAAAGTAATT
This sequence comes from Macrobrachium rosenbergii, assembly GCF_040412425.1. Taxonomy (NCBI): domain Eukaryota; kingdom Metazoa; phylum Arthropoda; class Malacostraca; order Decapoda; family Palaemonidae; genus Macrobrachium; species Macrobrachium rosenbergii. Next base: position 50,726,990 of record NC_089791.1, on the reverse strand, counting down.
GCTGAGGCTGTGTGTGTGTGTGTGTGAATGTGCGTTTTCTTTAAAATTCATGTATAGGTTTATGTCGTTTAGAATTTGTGCATGCTAATAAATTCAGATTTTGACTGTAAAATGTGTTAAATTAAATTTATCAGTTTTTGCAAAAATATTCTTACTTGTAGGGGTAAAGTTATAAATAATGCAACCCCTACAAGTAAGAATATTTTTGTAAAAACTGATTAATTTAATGTAATTTAATACATTTTAGACTAGCAACCTGAATTTCTACATAGGACGCACAAATTCGGAAACAGTGTAAATTTATACAACTGAATTTGTTTGAACTCTCAAATGTGCATAACTTAAACAGCTTAACCATCAATACAAGCCATCCACTTTAATAACAGGGTCAGGGATGAATAAGCGCATGCAATAAATAGACTGTAAAATGTATAAAGGTGCTGTTCGCTTTGCATGACACTCGAATGAATCGAGAAATTATTACTCAGGCCAAGCAGATTGTGAAATGAAAGGTCAGAGTGAAGCAGGGGAGTTTACGCAGTGTCATTAAATGAGGAGATGAGGTCGCCATATCCTAAAGAGGTATATATATATATATATATATATATATATATATATATATATATATATATATATATATATATATATATATATATATATATATATATACAGGTGCAGCATAAGTAACGCCCTTTGTTTAAGTGGAACAAAATTAAAGCTTTTTTTTCCATTATCACTTTATTTTTTCGAACATGAATGTATTGCCATCAGGTTAATAGATTAATATATATTAACAAAATTAATAAAATGCTTATTCGGTTTAATAATGTTAAATACAAAATGATATTTCGGCTTTGCACCAAATGATATTTCGGCTTTGCACCCTTGGGATGTTAAATTCAGCTGATAACAATCTTGCGGTTTCAGCACCATTTTTATTGTTTTGATAGTACAATTGAATTGCTTTACTCTCTGTTCCTTTGTTAATCTCATGGTTGTATAAAATATCGGAAAAAATGAAGATTTAGCAAAAATTAATTAAAGAAAATATACATTATAAGATATAAAATTAAAAAGGGCGTTACTTATGCCGCATTATTAAACCGAATAAGCATTATATTAATTTTGTTAATATATTATATTAATCTATTAACCTGTGCAATACATTCATGTTCGAAAAAATAAAGGATAATCAAAAAGGCTTTAATTTTGTTCCACTTAAACAAAGGGCGTTACTTATGCCGCACCCTATATATATATCATCATCATCATCATCCAGGTGCCATATCCCCAAGGACGTCGGCAATCATGGCTCGCCACTCCTCTCTATTTCCGGCTCTCTGCAGCAACTGAGCTGCAGACATTCTTCCTCCAGTCATTCTCACCAATCCATCCATATATTTTTGTCTAGGTCTTCCTCTTGGCCGACTTCCATTGATTTTACCAGTGAGAGAGAGATGTTCTAGTTCTTGTCTTCTCACTATGTGACCCACAAACCGCATTTGTCTACCTCTCACTGAAGCCAAAAGTTCTCTCTCAATGCCTACTCTCTCTAATACCTGCTCATTAGTTTTCCTTTCTGTCCATGATATTTTCAGCATCCTTCTCCAAAACCACATTTCTGCAGCCTGTAATCTCTCCTCATCTGCCTTCCTCAAGGTCCAAGTTTCACAGCCATACAACAATACAGACCAAACAAAACATTTCACAAATCTTCTCCTAAGATTCATCGATATTTTTGAGTTGGTGACTAATTTCTTTATCTTACCAAATGCATCTTTTGCCATGGATATTCTCTTCCTGATCTCTTTTTCGCATTTTCCATCACTTGTGACAGTGCATCCTAAATAATTAAAACTATCGGTTTGTTTAACTGTTTCAGCATTAATTCTTATATCTGTTCTTGGGGATTTCATCTTTGGAGATAACCATAACTTCTGTTTTCTTAATATTTATTGACAGACCTCTTTCTCTGCTTGACTCGTGTAAAGTACTGACTAAAGCTTGAAGTTTATCATGAGAGTCTGCAACAAGTGCGGTATCATCAGCATATCTGATATTATTAATATTGACTCCTCCAACCTTAATTCCTTCCATATCTCTGAGATCTCTCATTATCATTTCACTATATAAATTGAAGAGATCAGGTGATAACACAAAACCCTGTCTTACACCTCTATAATTTAATTTAAATGAAGTCGAGAGGTATAATTTACTTGAGCAGCAATGTCATGGTAGAGCAAAGGCTATGATTAGTTCCATAAATGTGTCCCAGCAAACTTTTGGTCAGGCTAAACAAATTTTGATCGTAGCATTTGCTGATGAAATGCCTCAGAAGTTTGTCCTCATTAAAGAGTTAACTGACTTGAGGTTTGTTTGGGGTAAGGATGATCCATATATTTTTTATGCTCATATTAAGAAGCTGATTGATGCAGTGAAAGACAATGCTATTGATTTGGACACTGTTATGCTTTATTTTGTGTGGTCTTCACTGCCTACTAAATTTCAAGATATCATAGTTGCGATCATAAATAAGTGTCATCCTACTTTAGATGATGTCACTGGTAAATTTTTGGAAGCTAGCAGCAGATATAACGCTCAATTAAACACTAATAAAGGAAGTCCATGTAAGACCGCAGTATTGGCTACTAGTTTGAATACTAGTATAACAAGGAGTACATGTATGCTTTGTAATGCTAAAGATCACAAAATTGCCAGTTGTACAAAGTACTTGGAAGTATCTGATAAAATAAAGCGATTGAAAGAATTGCACAAGTGCTTTAAATGCTTAAAAGCAGGTCATAATAGTAATGGGTGCAAATTTCAAACTTCAGGTGTATGCTTCAAATGCAAAAAGGGTAAACACTGGAGTTTTTGTGTAGCTCAAAGCCAACAGATTCTAGTAATAGTAAACAAACTACCACAAAGGTGGTTAATGTTGTCGAGAGTGTTAATGAAATTCCATCAACTGTTACAGCATCCAGTCATTTGGATATTGTTGATTCTTTATTACCATTACTAACAGTGACAACTGAACATGATCGCGTAAAAGTGGATACAGTTTTGGATTCAGGTAGCCAGAATTCCTTTATTGAGGAAAGTTTAGCAGATTTCTTGAACTTAAAGGTAGTAGATCCTAAGATACATTTGATTATCAAGGGGATTAATACTAATCAAAAGATTTGTACCAAGTCAGTGAGTTTTCCTTTTAAGATTGGTGATGTAAGTTATGAAATTACTTGCATTTGTATTCCTAAGATTAAAATTCAGATGAAAGCTCCTCATATGTCTAAATTAATAGAACTGCTAAGGCAGAGTGGTAAAGAGGTTGCTTATGATAAATTTAATGGTGTAAACAGAATTCATGACATTGATGATATAAAGCTACTGATAGGTGCAAAAGATTGGCATTGTGTGATGAGCATGGAGAGTGGAGTACTAGGTCAAAAAGACAGACTGACTTCTTTTTACAGAGTTGATGATAAACTAATATTGATTGGTTCTATTTCTGACTGGATAACGAATCTTTCCGATGCAGTAGATACGTCTTTGACGTCTGATAGGAAGATTTCTGAAGAAATAGAATCTACTACTTCATGCATTGGCACTATGGAGATTGATTCTGATGGATTTGACTATGAAGTGCCAACACTTGATGGAATATGTAATTTTGAAAGCATGCCAGATATAGCAGAGGTTGCGGATTATTCTCAGTTGGGTCATAATTGTAAGATATTCATAAATATGGAAGAAGAAAATTCTATTGAATGTGTTACTAATGAAACTGAGCAAGAAGTGACGGATTTTATTTTATGCAACATTTCCAGAGATTCTGAAGGATGTTATGTTGTACCAATTCCTTGGTTGACTAGATATAAAGACCTTCTTGGATCAAATGAGAGACTTGCTTTCAAGGTTCTGTGCAGTCTGAAGAAGAAATACATGAACAGTAATGTTCTAAAGCGAGTTGATGAAGTTTTCCAGTCACAAATTGATTTGGGAATCATTGAGAAAGTTGAAGATTTTGAAGTATATAAAAGGAAATTTCCAAAATATTTCTTCATTAGCCACAGTCCTGTAATTAAAGAAGAAAGAGATACTACGAAAGTAAGAGTTATTTACATGGCGAATCTTGCAGAAAAGAGACCTGATGGTAGTAAAGGCATTAGTCTGAATCAATGTATTCACCCAGGTTACAACAAGAATTTTAAAATAAGTGATGCATTGACCATGATGAGGTTTGACAAGTTTGTACTTGGATTTGATATTTCAAAAGCCTTTCACAGATTGGCCATTGATGATGAGAATTCCTCAAAATTTCTCTTTTATTGGTTTAAGGATGTTGAATCCAAAGATTTTACACCAGTTGTGTATCGCTCAAAGCGAGTAATATTTGGGATGTCTGTTTCTCCATATCTGTTGCAGTGCAGTCTTTATAATATGCTAATATTGGAGACAGATGGTGATGCTGAAGAAATTCAAGAATTGAAAAAAAGAATCTACCAAGGCAGTTATGTTGATAATTTTCTGATTGGTTGCGCAGATGAAGATGAAGTTGAAATGGTTCACAGGAAGCCAGTACAATATTTGAGCAGCATAAATTTCCATTGCAGCAGTATGTTACTAATTATTCTCAATTTCAGTATGAGATTGACTGTAAAGTTGCCACAGAGACTCCACAAGAGGTTAAAATTCTTGGCATGTGCTGGGACAGATATAATGATGTACTAAAGGCCAAATGTGTAAAATTAAATGTTGAAGCTGATACTCCTAGGCAGATTTTGAGTTCAGTAATGAGTATATTTGATTTGAATAATGCTAACTTGCCTGTTTTAAACAGGTGTAAGATTTTCCTCAGGCAATTACAGTCGGATTATGTAGATAAATGGGATACTACTCTTCATGGTGCTCAGCTAAATGAATGGAGAAACATAGCTTCACAATTCAATAATGGTGAAAGGCTAGAGATACCAAGATATATGGGTAGCAGAAAGTCTACTTTTGATATAATTGTAATGAGTGATGCGAGTAAAAACTTTATTGGATGTGTTATTTACTTGCAGGAGAGAGATTCTAAGTTGGTATCCTTCGTATCTGCCCATAACAAGATTCTGAATAAAAATCTGCAAGGGCGAACTATGCCTGTACTCGAACTCACTGCAGTAGAGTATGCATTGCAAAGGGCTTTTGAGCTGTATAAAATGCTCACTTCTTGTATTGTGCCTATTGCAGTTAATGACATAATGTTGTTTTCAGATTCTACGATTGCCTTGAGTTGGCTAGCTGATTATGAGAACTTGAGAACAAAGCTTCAAAAGAGAAGTGTATATGTGAATAATAAAATCACAAATATTGTCGACCTCTGTAAGTCTATACACTCGGTGAAGTTAGCTCACGTAGGATCAAATGAAAATGCTGCAGATTTCACTACTAGATTAGTATCTTTCTCAAAGTTGAGAAACTCTTGTTACTTGACCGGACCCGAGATGTTACGGGAGGATTTAAGTTTACTGGAATGGCTTGTAATTCCTAATCCAGGCATGATTAATGATGTGGATATACCCAAGCTGGTTGTAAATAAGGCAAATGTTGAAGATATGTCAGTTGGTACAGTTGTTGATATAACTAAGTATTCTTCACTTGACAAAGCGGTTAAAGTACTAATGAAAGTTAAGCTTTTCATAAACAATATAAGATTAAGAATAAATTCTAAGAGCCAGCAGTCAATTGCCTTATTAGATGCAAGCTACCAAAAATGCAGTAATGATTTGCTAAAGCTTGATCAACAGAAATGCTTTCCAGATTTACATGATTTTTTCACTTCAAAACGGAAAGCAAAAAGTCTATTCCTGAGCTAGTTAGTAGAATGAATGTATTTTGTGACTTGATGGTATTCTTAGAGTAAAATGTAAGATGGGAAAGATGTCTAAAGGTATGATGTCGAGAACTCCAATACTCATTAGTAATAATAGTGATTTCGGTAGAATACTGATATTGGACACTCACTTGAAGTTTAATCACTCAGGTACTTACTATGTGCTACATAAATTGAAACCGGCATTTTTTCTGCTTAAGGGATTTTCAACAGTTAAGAAGGTTGTGAATGAATGTTACCACTGTAAACGTTTTAATAATAGACCAGTTAAAGTTAATGCTAATGACTATAGAGAGTGGAATGTGAATCCCATAAAGAGGTTTTTTTCTGTATGTTTCATTGATTACTTTGGGCCATATTTCACAAGGCATGGAAGTGACAAAGTTAAAACCTATGGGGTAATCTTTAAATGTATTTGGTCTAACATGATTAATGTTAGTAAACCAACTGATTCTAAAGTTTTATTGGCTTTCAAAATGTGTTTACAGCTGTAGTTTTGCCTAACAAAGTATTTTCAGATTCTGGCTCAAATCTTGGTGGTGCATTCACATGGATTGAGAATGTCTGACAAGTGAAGTGCAGGGTGCTAATCAGAGGTGTCGATGTCACTGAATTTCCACAGTATCCTCGTGGTTCTGGATCGTGGTATTAGGTATCATAGGGGTCGGGTTGGTCTGAGTAAGAAAGTTAATACAGGAGCAATCCATAATAATATTCTAGATTTTCTGGAATTTTTCTCATGTAATTAAACAATGCATATGTTGTTACGCTAATAAGAAACCCATTTCTGAACTTCGGCGCATTGAGGAACAGAATGTGAATGATGATTTTCAGGTGCTGTCACCAGAGTTTTGAAGTTTGGATGATACACAGGTTATGGAATGTATATATCACGAAAGGTCAACTTGATGATTATGACTCTTCTGATTTTGGTAAGGACTTTCAGCGTTTAATTCATATTAAAGAGAAATTGCGTAATAGTTATCACAAATGAATTTTATTTGGATTGCAAGATCAGGCAACTAAATACAGAGATAAATATTACCTAGAGCACATTAAAATCTCAAAGGTGACATAGTTTTGATAAAGGATTCAATGGTTAAAATACAGTATACCTTTAGCTAAGTTCTTGATGTTATTTATAATTCTCTTGGTAGGGCTGTTCAAGTACAATTGGTCAAGGGTAATAAAGTGTTGTCTTAGGATATATCGTCTGTTATTCTTTTGGTTAAGGTGATGGGTTAAGTGATTCTCATATTGAGTCAGTCAGATTTAAATCTTATACCTCAAGTGATTCTAATGTTTCTAATGACAATGTGCAAGAATTCAACAGGAACCTGCTTTGATTTGTTCTGAGAAGAATAAGCAGCTAGCTCAATCTGGTCTTGTATAAAAATTTAATTTAAATCACGGGGGCAGATTGAAAAAACTTCAAATTATTAATTTGAATAGTTCAGTATGTTATACATTTGGCACCACAGGAAGTGTCGCTAATTGCCTTTGCTTTTAAATAGTAACTACTTTGGTAGTTATATCTGCCTGCCATGATGTTTTTGTGATTTTTCACACAGTTAAGCAGTCTTGGCATAACCTCATACGGGGTGACGAAGACGCTCTCTTCCCTCTCTCTCGTTATTTAAGTGGATTGGGATTTACACTCGCTGGATTTATGACTCCGTCCTGGATTTCTACTGTGTTTAGTGCTGGATTAATTACCATGGATTTTCCTCCTAACATGGACATAATTACACACTAATTCATCGAGACGGGATCCGGACGCTCTTAGCGATGATCGTCTATTGAATGATTTTTCCACACTCGCCAGAACTGTTATCGCAACAGGAAGTAAGCATAAGGGGCTTTAATGCTTGTTCTTGCGTCACATATTCTATATGCCAGTGTTTTGAAAATAATTTCAAGTATTTTTAATTTATTCTTGCTAGATTGAACCTATGATTTCAATACAGTCTATAATTTTATTTCTTAGGTATTTGACTACTCGTTGAATTTGCTATTTGTTTACTAATAATTTGAGCTTTTGTGATTTAGTGTTGATTTAAGCAAATATTTACGTAAGTGATTTTTCGTGATTAGTTAATTGCTGTTTTTCGGTGATTCGTTGATTTCAAGATTTTATTGGTTATATATGAAAATTGTGATTTTAGTCATGCGATTGCAGTAATTGATATTTTTGATTCGTGTTGATTTTTTGTTGGTTTATTTTAGTTACTTTTTGTTAGTGTTGTATCTTTGTTTCTGATTTTCCCGTAGTTGATTCTCCTTTACTTTGTATTTTTGGATGAGTGAAAGGAAGAAAGTTTAAGCCCTCACAGTTGTGAACCTTAATCTCTCGTACAAAGAAGTGCATTTCTTCGTCCTCTTGACATTTCAATCATTCGAGGACTCGTTTACGTCATTCCACCACAGCTGCTACAGTGAAATTTATCTCATTTTAAATTATATGTATTCATAAATGTCTAACCATTTAAATTTAAATTTATTAAATATTTAAAATGCATTTTCCATCTCTACCTTTTATTCAAATACAAAGTTTAATGATATGATCTGGTCATTTTCATATTGATTTTATATTTATATTTTAAACACCCTTTTTCCGCTCTTGTGACAGTGCATCAAATAATTAAAACTATCGGTTTTGTTTAACTGTTTCAGCATTAATTCTTATATCTGTTCTTGGGGATTTCATCTTTAGATAACCATAACTTCTGTTTTCTTAATATTTATTGACAGACCTCTTTCTCTGCTTGACTCGTGTAAAGTACTGACTAAAGCAAGTTTAGCATCATGAGGAGTCTGCAACAAGTGCGGTATCATCAGCATATCTGATATTATTATGTGGACTCCTCCAACATTAATTCCTTCCATATCTCTGAGATCTCATTATCATTTCACTATATAAATTGAAGAGATCAGGTGATAACACAAAACCCTGTCTTACACTCTCTTGATGTGCCGAGTCTCTGATTCGTCATTTTCTACTTTCACTGATACTGTTGATTCCAATATAAATTCTTTATCAATCTTAATCTTTCCATCGATATTTATGTTCCAATATCCTTATAAAAGGTCTACATGTCTAACCCGATCAAAAAGCCTTTTCATAGTCAACAAAACAAATATATAGATTTTTCACTTCTATTGCTCTCTCATCAACATTCTCAAAATAAAAATTGCATTTCTTGTCCTTTATCTCTCATAAAACCACATGTTTATTGCCAATCTCTGGGAGTATCTTATTTCTTATTCTATTCAAAACAATCCCTTAACTCTTATTTTGTGATCTGACTCATGTACTGATAGTCCGGTGTTTATTGCACTCAAAGTGTTCCTGGTATTTTGGCATTGTGTGATAAATGTTGATTTGTACATCATGTTGCAGGCTCTCCATCTTCATATATTCCTTCCCACTATTTCCATTAATATATCAATGATGTATTCTCCCAGAGCTACCAACATTTCTGCTGCTATTCCATCATCACCTGTTGCTTTATCGCTTTCATTTGTTTTAAAGATGCCTCTATCTCTGATCTGATTATGCCGGTCCCTCTCCGTTGTCATTAAGTCACCGATGTTCCTATTCTATCATCATCAAACAATTCTCCAATATATTTCAAATCCATCTTTCCAATATTTCTTTTGACTCCATTACTATGGTTCCATCCCTTTTGATACCAGTGCTGATACTTCTCTTCTTTTTAAAAGTAATTTTACTTTCACCTTATCCTGCTTTCTCCGTTCATCATATATATATATGTATATATATATGTAGGTATAAATATACACACATACAGTGCATACATACATAGTATGCATATATATTTATACACATATATAACATATATATGTATACACATATATGTATATGTGTATATATATATATTATATATACTGTATATATATATATATATATATATATATATATATATATATATATATATATATATATATATATATATATATATATATTGCGCATTGGGACATGGCGACCCTAGCGCCACCTTTGGAAAGTATGGTCACCTGAAGTGAGTTTCGTGGCCGATTGGTGCAGCACTTGCCTCAATTTTGCTAGGTCAGTGAATCGCCCGTCTAGGACCTACTAAGTCCTACCGCCCACCAATCCACCTGGTTGTAAATAAGTATTAGCGTTTGCTGGCATCAAGGAAAAAATCCATGGCCCAGCATCTTCACCCGTAAAGGCTTACTGAGAAACTGGAAGGCTGTACCCATTTGGTTCAACCCTCTCCAATGTGGAAAAGCTGTACGGTATTTTTTGTGTGTGTGTGTGTGTGATTCCTGTCTTCATTTTAGTAATCTGTAAAGTAAAGGCGGAAAGAAAGTAGTCTTTATTAACTAAAGCGGAATAATATGAAAACGGCAGACGTGTGTATTAACTAACGCATCTATAATGATAAAATCCAAGTGGATCTTGTTTGTCCTCACCCTGGTGACAGCAGGGGAGACATGACACAGTCACCCACCCCCTGCAAACCGGTTTGTCCGCCCCGGGTGGGGGCGGGGTAGGTAGGGGAACAGGAGGGTAGGGAGACATCCACCCTCCTCCTGCAAACCTGTTCGTCTGCCCTGGTTGGGGGTAGGGTGGGTAGGGGATCGGGAGGGTAGGGAAGACAACAACCCCGGGTTCCAGCGCGCGCCAGCTCGTTGTACAATAAAATTCACGGTGATAAAATGTAAACTTGGACAGGAAATGATTTACCTTATGTCGTCAGGATTTTTCTTGATGAACCTTCCCTCAAGGGGAGACCGCTTTGTTGAAGTCACTTGGCTTCACTATAAAACATTTTTATTCAACGAGCGAGTGGGCTGTCGAAGCGTGAAAATCACAATTCTCCAGGATCTCATCTATACATCTCTCTCTCTCTCTCTCTCTCTCTCTCTCTCTCTCTCTCTCTCTCTCTCTCTCTCTCTCTCTCTCTCTCTCTCATTATTATTAACTCATATTTCATTAATGATTTTACCTCATCTTGCTATCCAACCTCTGTGATTACTACTGCTTTATACAAATGCGGGGTTTCCCCCAGTTGCATGTTAATCTTTATTCCATTTGATTTACTTGGTTTCTCTTCATCATGCTGTTCAATCTTTCTAACTCCCTGTTTTGACAAAATACTGTTACCTGAAATATGTCAAAAATGTGCTCGGTGAAATATTTGAACACTAATGATGTGCTAGATTTTTCCTTGTTCTTATTCTATTGTGAATTTTTTTTTTACTCGGGGGTTCACGATAAGTTTTAAGTTTATTGGTGTAGCCCTGGAGAGAGTCGGGAAAGATGCAAGCAGATAGCAAATTCGGAGGTTTGGCGGGGGCGGGGCTTGGGGAGAGAGAGACAAAGAAACGAGTCTCCGACCTAGGAAGCAACCTATTAGGGAATTTCGGGCATGAAATTACCCGGTCAGTTCAGGCGTGACGAGCGAAGGCTACGTTTTACGATTTCCAGTGTTGTTTTCGCTTAACATTACGAAGTTCTTTCAGAAATTATAGACTCTCCTTTAAGGGGAGTGCTCTTTTTGCGTCAAGACGGACCCTGAAGCGTGGCGAAGTGGTCTAGTTACGTTAAGCATAGCAGAAGCGGAACGAAGAAATTACTGGTTTAACTAAGAGTAACAAGAGTAACAAGGCTAGTTCGCTCTGTAGGTGTGTAGTGCCGTCAGTGCATCTCATGCAGTGCGCTGTACGCATGACTTAGGCTCTTTGCAGCGTCCCTTCTGCCCCTAGCTGCAACCCCTTTCATTCCTTTTACTGTGGTTTCCTTCAAATTCTGTCTTCCATCTTACTTTCCACCCTCTCCTAACAATTGTTTCAAAGTGCAGATGTGAGGTTTTTCTCTTGGTGCACCTTTTAAAACCTTTTACTGTCAGTTTCCCTTTCATACATATATATATATACACACACACACACACACACACATATATATATATATATATATATATATATATATATATATATATATATATATATGTATATATAATCACCCATAAGCATATATGCAAGCTAAACGCATTTTTTATACAGTTTATGACCTTATAGGTCATAAACTGTATGACCTTATAAGTCCCAGCGCTTGGCCTTTAGCCTAAATTTTATATTCTAATTCCAGTTCCAACAAGACGAGTTCGAAATAGTCACTATCCAGGAAATGACTTTGATTTTTGGGGAAAAGTTATTTTTCCAATCATTAACTCTTGGATTTTATTAACTCCATCACCTGCTGCCTTGTTTTTCTATAAAATTATTCTTTCCCAACTTGTGAAGCTAACCATAATGGTAAGATCATTTTCCTTCTTATCTAATGCGCCGATAATACTGAAATAGGAATAAACTTAATCTACTGAGATTCACAGCCGGTGTCCCGGTGTTTTTCCGGAATAAAATTTTATCAACGTACCTGACAAGATGACACTTTTTCTGGGATTATCTAACATCCCTACCTAATTTTTGCATTCTGTATTACAAAAAGTTGCATAATTCTGGTAATATAAAGTAACACCGACTTCTTGTAGACATCGTCAGCAAACTCAGAGGAATGTCTTTCGAAAGATATAATGACGTAACTATGGCGTCATTAACTTGCCTCTCTCTCTCTCTCTCTCTCTCTCTCCAGTAGTGGTATAGTGGCTATATGATTAATGCCAGAAGTCTCAGCCTTTGGCAACAATGAAATAAACCAATACGATTTCTCATCGTTTAATTAAAATCAGTTAACAAAGTAGTGGTAGTAGTACGCTGGTATCGGATTTATGTCATCATTGTAATTAAGTGCATAAGAATCCTTATACAAAAGGGTTTTTCAAGTGTGTTCCGAAAATTACTTTCTATCACTATTTCTCCAATGACATTAATAGGTTCCGCATAGGCTATGCCTAAAAAATCAAATCAATCCAAGTGGCCAGTTTAAATAGCAGCCTGTCAAAACTTTAAAAATGGCATTTATTCGTCAAACACCGTAACTCCTTTGATATTTTCATAATATGACGCTAGTGAGCCACTCCCGCACCTCAGTGTAATAAACAGGCACTTGTTGCTTTGCAGAGTGGTAGATTGGTGGTATGGGTAGAAGTGACATGTCTGTATAATTGTGTGTGTGGTTAATTGACAGAACAACTTTTGTGTGTAATAATGAATAAACTTGTATCTATAGATTCTTTTTCTTAGAACATGTAATAGAAACAGAAAATAAAAATTCATGACTTAATTTTTTTTCACAGAGCTTTTTCAAAATCAGAATGATTTCACCTGTGCATTCAGCACTGCTTTTCTATCTTCATATCCCTCTCACAAGATGGGTCCCACAGTGCTCAGTAGTTTTCTGTTCTAGGCATGATATCGTGTTCAGCTTCTCCTCCACCTTCTTCTAAATTTCCTTACCGTTCCTTCCATCAATCAATCACTGTGGGCAAATTTGGCCGGTTTAAATTAGTAACAATGCTTTCAGTATAGTCAGTGTCACCATGCAGGAGATTAAAATATCTGTTGGAGTTGTCTGCTTGGGATTACCATTTATTTATAAAGTGGCTCGACTTTCGTGTCCTCGTAAGGATGTATTATCTGTAAAGTTTTGTTGGTGTTTGAGGTTGGTTTTAGAGTTGATCATTAAATCGATATACTTCGATTTATTGATAAATATCAATGTATGTATTGTTTTATAAAAGAAACAACTATTATTGAAACTATATGTTTCCAAAAACATATTTTTGCAAATACAAAATGAAATCAATACAGAAAAACAATTTATTCTCATCTCTGTCAGGAAGAGGTCTTCATCTCATTTCATCATCAGTGGCTGTTTATGATGACAGGTTCCACACTTTCATGGATATTATCAACGTCCAGTACTCTCTCCAGCGCTGGGGCTGACAGATAGCTCCTGTCCACCTCCCGGTTGGCGCAAAGCCTGGCGGCTGGCCTCCTGTAACTTAGCCTGAAGGTCCGCCCTGGTGATCACTGGGGATGAGGGACGTGGCCGCTATGCCCCCATACCTGCTCAGCGAACAGGCTCCAGGGTGTGGAGCGGCCTGCGGCCCCACTCTCGTGACATTGTCACTTTGCAGAACTGGCCGATTTTTGGCAAGCCAGAAGTAGCTCGTTGGCTCCTGCTAGAAGGTGTCCTAAATTGCTCCAGCCATTTGATGAGTTCTCCTTTTGGTGGCTGATGTGGAACGCGACTATCCTGATGAGTGTGCTGTGATGTGGGCATTGTGCTCAAGTACTGATGGCTCGAGGAGGACGGCAGGAGCTGTGTTGTTAGCCACTGGTGGAAAAGCTCGCTATTCATTTCCCCATGCTAGCGCCCTGGTTAGACTTGGCTGGGTAGCAAGGTATAACCCTTCTACGAAGCATTAGCCGTACAGCTGCAACTACCGCGAACGCTCTCCTTCTCCGAGGTGCGCAATTTGACGACTGAAATAAGAGGCGCTGGTGCTAGCCTGTGTGTTATCAACCCACCTTTGTTGTGCCCATCCGCAGAACCAAGTCTCGTCCATACACCACCTGTCTTCCCTCCTCCGGTGCCATAGAGATCGGAGCACCGATCCGCCACGATGTCGAGATTCCTTTCTCACGCATATCATTCATTGGAGATGTCCTATACCGGAGTCCATTGCCTGCATGGCAGTACTGAAGACTGGCGTCTCCTCCGAATGATGTTGGCGATGTCTTAAGGCCAACCGTCATGGTACTAACTGGAAGTACTGCTTCAGCAAACTTTTGGTGAATGAACGGCGAATGGCCCCTAACTACAAAAGTTGTCGAAAACAGGTGGTGCTGGTGATGCAGGTGTCGAGGGGGAGAGGTGGGGACGTGGTCGCTGGTTGGCTGCCTGCTCACCGCCTCCAAAAGTCATGCCCATGATGAAATCAACGCGTTCTGTAATGGGCCTCCAAGAAAATTGCAACATTAGCATATATATATATATATATATATATATATATATATGTATATATATATATATATATATATATATGTGTGTGTGTGTGTGTGTGTATTATCTATAGTACAGTATACATCAAAAAGTCCTGTGACCCATCTTCTATAGGTTATTTTTCGTTCGAAAGACGATAATGCGTGTTACTATACCTTTGCAATTGGGTGGGTTCACTTTATTGTACTCTTGGTGTCCGAAAAAGGGGAAAAATAAATGGTCGCTTGACTTTTGCTGCATAATGTACGAGCAGCTAATTACTGTTAATATTTTAATTCCTTATTATTATCAGGTTTTATGAGTCCAGAATGACGTCTAATCTTACGACAAACAGTTGCTTATTGTAGGTTGTAATTGGATGATCTGCCAATTCTGTCACTTCAGTTAAGAATCATTCAAGTGAGCAAACTGAAGGGACTGAGTATAGTTATACTTTTTAGTGCAACAATCTTGCTGTTTATTAAAACCTGCAACAATCAATCGAACTACCATGCCGGTAATATTCTGGAATGAAAACAACTTTCGTTATATGTTACAATTCAGCCGTTGTTGTACTCTCACTAAGATGACAGAGCGATCATATGAAATGACATGCCTTGCACGGATCCTTTATTTAACACAATTACATGAGGAAACTTGACATTATAATCAGTGGGTGGATTATGGCGTTTCGGGCTAAGCCCAAGCACTGGGACCTATAGAGGTCATTCATTGATGTATTATAGCCCGTGACCTTTTTTTGTCAAAGCAAGTTTTAATGTTGTTCCAAATTATATTTTACTGATAAATCAACAACTATTGCTTTATAGAGCATATAATTATATTTCTGCACCTTATGGAAGTCAACAAACGACGAAAACTTGGTAAGCTTGGATGTCCGGGTAATCCTTACCCAAAGGGCCCTATTATTCATTTACCTGTTCGTTTACGTAGGGTTACCACGGGCCTCCTCACTTCTAAAACAATTGCAAGTCGAATCACAAAAGCTGTCCTGCAACTTCATGGGGATAATGACTTATCATAACCGCCATTCTTGAAGTTTGACAAGGTATGAATATTCATTCAGAATTTCAGAGACAGCTGTTTGTCGTCATCACTGTGGGAGGAGTCGGGACGTCATATGTTTAGGTCACTGTAACTTTGAACCAGACATTAGAGTGTTCCTCCACTGGCTTCGGCTGCTTTATTTTACTCTTATGGATATACTTTTTCTAATATAGTAATAAAGAATGCAGCCGAAAATTAGTAGGGATGTAAGAGTATATGGCTAAGTAATGTCTTTGTCAAATGCACAGAAAAAAAGTTATTCCGGAAAAACACCGGGACAAAGGCTCTGAATCTCACAGTAATGATAAATGGGGAAAATAGAACCTACAAGTGCTCTTGTAGTGTAATTAGCGTCGAACGGTGAACCTATTCCTAAGAGCCCTGGATCCAGCTCCCTGTTGTTAATAAGTAGCTAAGTATCACACTGAAAGGAGCGTGTAGTGGATATTATTATACCTCAAGGGATAGTAGTAACTGACACTAGAAAGGTGAGTTTTTATTATAGATTATGTTCCCGTACTCATTAAACTAAATTCCTCGTAGGGGGATAGTGCCGTCAGTGCATCTCATCCAGTGCACTGTAGGCGTTACTTAAGGTTCTTTGCACTGTCCCCGCGGCCCCAAGCTGCAACCTCCATTGTTCCTGTTACTGTACCTCCATTCATATTCTCTCTTCCATCTTACTTCCCACCCTCTTCTAACAGTGTTTCATAGTGCAACTGCGAGGTTTTTCTCCTATTATACTTTTAAATCTCTTACTCCCAATTTTCCTTTCAGCGCAGAATGACCTCATAGGTCCCAGCACTTGGTCTTCCGCCTAGCTTGTATATTCTATCTATATATCATTAACTAAATTGGGAATTTAGCTTAACTTAGGCCTAGTAAACACTGTTAAGAAGGGGAGGCCACATATCTGGCCGTCTGTTAGGTCCATGATCGCCCGTAACGTTCAGATTCAAATTGAAAACCGTCACGATAAGCGTGAAGCTTAGGGTAATGCACTTCTTGTTTATAGACTTATAGGTTACAGACTTGTAGCTTATAGACTTGTAGTTTATAGACTCTTCCTTATAGACTTTAGCTTAAAGATTTCTAGCTTTTAGACTTACTGCTTAAAGACTTCTAGCATATAGACTTGTAGCTTATAGACTTATAGATTAAAGACTATAGTTTATAGACACAGCTTATCGACTTATAGCTCATAGACGTCTTCCTTATAGACTTCTAGCTTGTAGACTTTTTCCTTATAGACTTATAGCTTATAGACTTCTTCCTTATAGACCTCTAGCTTATAAACGTTCTTCTTCATAGACTTCTAGCTTATAGACTTATAGCTTATAGACTTCTTCCTTATAGACTTCTAGCTTAAAGACTTACAGCTTATAGACATACCTTATTGACTAATAGCTTATAGACTTCTTGCTTATAGACTTCTTCCTTGTAGACATAACTTATAGACTTATAGCTTAAAGACTTATAGTTTATAGATTGCTTTCTTATAGACTTCTAGCTTATAGACTTGTGGCTTATAGACATGTATCTTATAGACTTATAGCTTTTAGACTTCTAGCTTATAGACTTACAGTTTATAAAATCTAGCATAAAGACTTGTTACTTGATTTCAAGTTAGACCAAAAACTACATTGCTTTGTCCTAGATCTGATATTTTAGTAAACGGAACGAAGGAAGAAAAAGATTTTCTTTTCTTGTCCTGGGCGAGAACCAGCAAATAGAAGAGGCAGAGGAATAATAAAAAAAAACAAGAACTGCGATTGAATCATTATCGAAATCGGATCACGTTAATTGGTGTGTGTGACTTTTTACTCTCAGAGGATAATCTTCTTACAGTCTTCATAGGGCTTTTTTTGTGTCACGTTTGGTAAAATGGAAAAAGAACAAGAAAGAACTGAATAATTTTAGGGAGGCAGAGAGAGCAAGAGAGAGGCGAAGTTTTGATAATCAGGAGATGGAAAAGAGTATTTAGATTTTGTTGAGTGGTCCCATCATGTAAAGCAGCTAGGAAAATTAAAGCTGTTCACATTGGGAAATTGGAACCGTACCTTCGAAAACACCCTGCTGAGGGTAGTGCCGTCAGTGTACCTCAAGGTTCTTTGCAGCGTCCCTACGGCCCCTTGGTGCAACCCCTTTCATTTCTTTTATACCCCTGTTCATATTCTTTCTTCTACCTTATTTTCCACTATCTCTTAACAGTTGTTTCATAGTGCAACTGCGAGGTTTCCCTCCTGCTGCACCTTTAAAACCTTCTTAATTTCAACTTTCCTTTCAGCGCTGAATGACCTGTCAGGTCCCGGCGCTTGGGCTTTGTCCTAAATTTCAAGTTCCATTCCATTCTCTTGAAAACTGTGGCGTAAGTTGCTGGGTCTGTATGACACATAACGCAGCCTCCAGAGCATCTGGTCTGAAAACTGAACTTCCCAGAGCTTCTGGTCTGAAATTGTGCCTGAACCGACTAGGGATTCCGAACTGATCGTCCAGCCCATGGTCCAAGAAAGAGGTAAGGACATGAGTTACAGCATGGTTCAGCCACTATAGTCACACCAATCCGTCGTGGCGGCGCAGGGAGGTTTAAAGGTAAAAAGCCACGGTGCCACATGTTCAGAACAGTAGGATGAATATGTAATTTTATATAAAAGTTAATTATGGAATCTCGAAATTGGTCGTTAGGCTTGTTACGCTAATGGAATTGAACCATTTGTAGTATTTTACATAACCTGCAATTAATTAAATAAAATGTTATTTAGAGAGGGTAGGCACAAACGTTGCCTGTCACATCTCTGGGAAATAAAGCCAGGTCAATTTGGGTGGGTACACCATATTAGTTATTCTGGATACTCCTACCTTTCGTCTTTGCTTCCTGAATGTCAGATAAACCTTCCGTACCATTTGTTATTAAGTTCTCTCTCTCTCTCTCTCTCTCTCTCTCTCTCTCTCTCTCTCTCTCTCTCTCTCTCTCTCTCTCTTATTTTAAAAACAGGAAAAGCTCTGTATTGGAAACAATAAGACAAACATTAAAACAGTAGAAATAGAAATATGAGCCTTCCGTTGTGCATGTAAGGCAGTCAGTGACTTAATGAAGACAGTAGACTGAAAATGCCGAATTTATGCCCTGTACCTAAGATAAACTTGCCTTTTTTACCTTTACAGTAAACAATAAGATTTAGCGATGTACCAGTCAACCCTATATTTAGCAAATTAAATTATTTATACCGTATTATAATATTTTATTTGGTTCCATTTATCATTTCTCATAACTGATTGTTAATAAGAGCGTAAAAATGAATGCTCACGTCTTAGGAATGATGAAAATAGAATTTCGACACAATAAACAACGAGAGAGAGAGAGAGAGAGAGAGAGAGAAGAGAGAGAGAGAGAGAGAGAGAGAGAGAGAGAGAGGGGGCGCGAACGTAGAAGGGATGGATAGAAAATTTTTATTCAGGCAAAATATAAGCAGGGCGAGAATTCCACATCTTGGAAGTAGAAGGCAAAACAAAAAAATTACAGAAATAAAGAGAGAAAGTTTGCTGGGAAAAGAGATAAAGTTTCGTTTGAAGCGATTGGTGTAAATCCTAAAGCGTGACCTTTAAGTAGTAGAGGGTTTAATCGAGATCTGACAATGTTGCACTTTACCCCCAACCTTCTTCCCTGCGACGCCAAGACGGATTGGTTTTACTATAGAGTCGTTTGTTTGATTGAGAGAATAAGTAAAGTGACCGCACAGAGAATAAATACACTGACCTCACAGTAGTTCACGCCACATTGCACTCGGGTGAGCCTAATTGAGAGAAATTCACTTAAGGGGAAGAGAAGCGAGTGGGTGGAGGCCTTAGGCCTAACTGTGACCGATGAACTGTGCTCTTTGTATCTCCTCTGTTTCGAGAGTCTCATTTCAGTGGAGTCGTCAATAGGACACGGATATGATGTCAGTTGTAATTTGAGGTTTTTGTTATTTCTGAATCTGTGATTTTGCAAAAATGCTGTTGTCACGGTTATGGTGATTTTCTATAGTGATCACTAAATCATAAATGAAGAACCCTCAACATTACAGTGAAATCCCTTAGGAATGCATCTCGCAGGGTGAAATTCTCTCGAGAACGAAGCTTGCAATGCCAGAGCATTGTCAATATTGGTGTCTAAAGATGAAAATGACCTCTAAGAATGTGTAATTCAATGTCACACGACTGGCAACGCTGCTTTCTCAGGGTGAAATCTGAATTAATGCAGCTTGAAGTGTCAAGTGCTTGACAGACTGCATTCTCGAGGAAGAATCCTTTCGGAATGTAGCTTGCAATGTCAAATGACTGGCAACACTGCTGTTCCAGGGTGACTTCCTCTGTGACGTGTCTTGTGAGATCGAATAGTTGGCATCTCTCCTGTCGAATGGTAAGATCCTTTAGGAATGAAGTTTAAGATATCAAGTGACTGGCAGCATTGTTGTCGTCAGTGAAAATCCCTAAAAACGTAGCTTGAAAGATCCTTTACAAATATAACTTTGAGTGGCAAAAGAAAAACAACATAATAATGTGACATAGTTGCATTTAATCTTATTTTAACCAATGTATACCTAAATGCGGTATCGATCAAAATCAAATTAACTCATCTGGAAGCATGATTCTGGTCCTCAGAATTGGGAAATTCTGCTTTCACGGACCTTCGCACTTCCTTGATCCGCTGCTCTTGAGAAAAATGTATTTTCAGTGATAAGTGCTTGGCATTAGACGTAACGCCGGTATTGAGGTAATATTAACTCATTTCTTCAGAAGGGTTCAGTTACTTGGCAAATTTGATAAAAACTCTAGAATTTCGAAGAATGCTAAACGCTTTGGCCCCTTCATACGATCGACTGTCTCGAGCAGGACTTATAATCAAGAAGAGAAAGCTTACATTGTACACTTCGGTGTTAAGCTTTGAAATTCTCTTCGTGCTCCCATATTATATACGTGTTTGTAACGTGTCATATCCTTTAAAAAGGTAGATCCGGTAGGGGGCTAGTGCTGTCAGTGCACCTCACGCGGTGCACCGTAGGCATTACCTAAGGTTCTATACAGCATCCCTTCGTTCCCTGGCTGCAACCCATTCCATTCCTGTTCCTCCGTTCATATTGTCTTTCTTCTATCTTACTTTCCACCCATCCCTATGTCCTAGTGCTTGGAGTTTGGCTTAAATCTTACATTCTTATTCCATTCCCAATTAAACAGGGTAGAATGTCGCTTTCCTCGGGTCTAAAATCCCACTCTTTCATTCATCTTTTGTTTCCTGCTAACACAAGGCTTGGGCTAGGTTGGGGCATAGTTTGTAAGTTACATAGTTCTCTGCATAAAATAAACCCCCTCTGCACCTTTCTCTTCTATCTACGGAATATTTGTTTTCAAAGGCTCATCGAATAGGTTGAATGTTGTCCATCTGTAGTGTGCATGAGTGCGCCGGGTTCAACTCTTTCTATTACAGTATATCCCGAGGCAAGGTTCTCTAGCAGGTTAACATGATGCACAGGTATGTATTCCGATATATGTATATGTATGTATTACAAAGGCGTTTATCATTACAGTGTCAGTGATATTGCAGGTGGCAAAATAAGCCAGTGGATTGCCAAGACAATTTATTTTAAAAGTAGGTAATATTGTGTTTAAACACACACACACACACACACACACACACATATATATATATATATATATATATATATATATATATATATATGTATGTATGTTTAAACACACACACACACACACACACACACACACACACACACACATATATATATATATATATATATATATATATATATATATATATATTAGATTGTGTGTTATAACATAATAGATGAGAGTGGCTTTGGGGGTAGACGTGAATTTACTACTTGTTTAAAGTAAAAGCAAAAATGTTAGGTAGCTTCAGTCTGGAAAAGAAGAGTTCCAAATATGGCTGTAAAATGAAGAATAGAGATTTTTGGACAAAGATAATAGAACATATAATGATGCTGGCGAATGAAGGTCTAAGGCCAGAGACACCAAAGTGAAAGGAGTTTAAGGATTAATATTCATGTAATTAAGACTCTGAGTTAGAAGTAAGCTGTTGCTAGTATGACTATTTAGTAAACAATAAAAACATATTATATAAGTGATTAGATAGTGTAATTAGATATAATGTGATGAAAGCAAATGACTGAGTTTTATGACAGCAGAAAATATACTGTACAGGTTTATAGGGATGTGCATGTGGTATTCCGGAGGAAAAAGAGAGGTAAAAGTGAATGGAAGTGAAGGGTAAATCTGAGAAAGTAATTAGCATAAAAAGGTTGTGGAAATATAGATTAATGAGCAAACGGATCTCAGAATAGCAGATACAAACAAAGAAACGCTCTCTGAATGGACTGAGGTCGAATGTTGGGTCATGCTTGTTGAAAAAGGTTTGTTGAATGTGAAAGGGAAAGCTTAACATTGTCATCATAACCTCCAACGCCATTGAACGCAAAGGGCCTCTGTCAGGTTCCATTGCCCATCTATTTCCTGTGGTTCATCTTCTACTTATCTCGGCTTCCCTTCTCATATTACTTATGAGTAGAACTGGTTCTTTCTCTGGTGAACAGCTGATTCTACCTCCCAGGTGTTGTGCGACGGCCATCTCCCTTTCACCATTATCTCATCTGCATATGGACCTTCTGCTATTTCCCTTCTGGTATCATTTCTAACTCTTATCGTGCCATCTTACCTCTAATTTTCTTCTTAAAGCTTTATTCTCAAATCGACGGAATATTAAGATATAGTTTTATTGTCATGGTCATATTGCAATACAGGTAGCGCTAAACTTATGTATAATCTTACTTTTGATTGCAATATATATATATATATATATATATATATATATATATATGTGTGTGTTGTAAAATCAGTGAATAGAAAAATGTATTTTTCGAAGTGAGAAATATCCTATTTCCATTTGGGTCAGTCTGAAGGACCATAACGTAATAAATCTCAGCCTGTCAAAACAAGTCGCCAACCATATCTTCAAGAACACCCAGCACTAATGAGGCGCTAGAGAAATTGCATCTGGCCGTGCCTTTGAAATCCTGAGGGTCCCATGAGGTTAGTAGAGTGAAAAACCTCAGCCCTTGACTTCAAACGTAGCCCAAGGAAATAAGCCACGCCCGCAGGTCAAGCCTAGATGTTTTGGCCAATCAAATGCCATCAGTGCCAGAGACCTAGGGACATCCTACAAGGAGCAAATACCCAATAATCAACAATTCCCAAAACACACCTCCAAAAGTTGGAATGAAGCAAGCTGGAGGAGGTGCCTCAGAAAAGCAGTACCTGCCCAGAATATGACGTCATGGTTGACACAAGGGAAAATGGGAGATATAAGGACAGGCATACAGGAAAGGAGAGAGAAAAGTCATGGAGAGAAAGAGAGAGACAGAGAGAAAAGCCGCAGGAGTGGGAAGATAGAGAGAGAACTATTCCGAAGTGTGGGAAGCAGAAAAGACAGAAAGAGAAGAAGTGTTTAGTGAAGATAGACTCTCTCAAACAATAGTCCCTGTAATCTAATTCGTTAAGTCTCTCGAAACCATTATTTCAAAGTCTCGAAACCATTATCTTAAAGTCTCGAACCATTAAGAAACAGTTAAGAACTATAGGTGGAACTGTAAGACAAAAATCACAAATAAGAAGAAACGGGAACAATTAATCATTTTCCTTTAACCTGGTAATTTACAATTTAATAACTGTTTTTAAACCACTTGTTCCTACTTACAATATTACCACTACGCTGGACGCGTTACCTTGGTTGGGCCTTTGAAGGAAAGAAACAGGGTCTGACAACATAATATATATATAATATATACAGTATATATATATTTATATATATATATATATATATATATATATATATATATCAGTATATATATATATATATATATATATATATATATATATATATATATATATATATATATATATATATATATATACAGTATATATATGAGTATATATATATATTATATATATATATATTTTATATATACAAATGTATAATATACATATATATGTACGTGCGTGTGTATGTGTGAATATATGCATATGTCATTTTTAATTTATGCAAGTGAGTTTTTATGATCAGAAATATCGAGCCACAAATACCCTTTAATTTCCAATTCACTTTGCGTTGGGAATAACTCACACCCTCGGGGAATTATAATGATAATTACATTACTAAATCCTGGAATCTTGGGGTGATGAATGACATATTGTGCTGGTGACCGTCGAGCAGAAAGAAATATATATATATATATATATATATATATATATATATATATATATATATATATATATATATATATATATATATATATATATGTGTGTGTGTGTGTGTGTGTGTGTGTTTGTGTGTGTGTATATAATTACATATATATATATATATGTGTGTGTGTCTCTGTGTGTATTTACTGTACACTAATAACACACACACACATATATATATATATATATATATATATATATATATATATATATATATATATATATATATATATATATATATATATATAGTCAGTTGAGGAAAACATGGGGCATTTTGAGGTAAGAAAAAACATAGCCCTCCCCTCCCCGTGCTAAAAACCAATGGAAGACCATAACCTTGAAGATAAATTCATAGACTAAATGTTCAGGGTATTGACTTACTTATCTGCCCAATTTATGGATACAGAATTATTTCTATGCAAAGTTACTGAAATGTTGGTGCCGAAAACTTTTTGGTGACTTTCACAAACTTTTAGTTTTACCCCGGAAGGTTTTGGGAGGTTTGGGAATATGGATTGTTTTTCCTTAGAGTTGCTGTACCTGTGTAGTGATTATTGTGCAGCATCCTGTATTCAGTATGGCCGTGAGGACTATTCCTTCCAACCCCATCATGTTTCCAGATGATGGGGTAAGCATAAACAGGCGAATTTGTTTTTTCTTACCTCATTTTATGTTTTTTCTTACCCCATGTGGTGTCTTTTGATACCCCATGTGTTGTTTTCTGTACCCCCTCTAATTGTTTGTTCTCACCCTATGTTGTGATTATAATAACGAGTCAGTTAACAGTAGTTTTATGACATTGTGCATTGACTTGTTTGAAGTGGGGCTGCCTTATTCCTTAGTAGACGTGGTGTTCGGAATAACAAAAAAAATTGGAACAATGCAGTTAGCTTGGAAAAACGCAACTGCAGACCCATTTTAGATTTTTGGATAAAGCACCATGACCTGGTTCAGAGAGGCCAATAAGTCTTGATAAAATGGAACAAACCAGAATGCTGATAGAACTGGGTTTCCCATGACCCATCAAAATGTAAACAAATTGGTTTGGTTGGGAAGAAGTCTTTCATGTTGTCTGTGGAACAAATCAAGGAAACAGAACTGTTCTTACTGTGTGCTGTGCTGATGGCACTATCCTTCCTCTCGTAGTAATGTTGAAAGAAAAACACATGTAAAGCGCCTTAAAAGGAACACAAGAACTTCATGGCATACATTATGCTTTATCTGAAAATTGTTGGATGACAAGAACAATATTTGAAGATTTTTTTTTCAAGTATTTTGTGGGACAAACAAAAGACAGACGCTCTCTATGATCATGATAATCGTATCTCAACTGCAACAACTGAACTGGCCAAGAATGAGAACATGTCTATAACGAAATTTTAGCTCACTGTACAAATGTTCTTCAACCAGTGGATGTTGTGTGTTTTGCTCCATTGAAAATAAGAAGGAAGCTCAAGAACTACTAAGAAAATATAATACTGTTAATGTGCTATGTTCAGCTTGTGAGAAGGGACTCTCTCCACGCAGTGCAAGGAAAGGCTTTAAAAGTACATGAATTCATCCTTACAACAGCGATAGCTACAATTAAAAGAAGGTACAGTGCCTTGAAACTGAAAATTTTTAAAAGATGCGTAGGAATGGGAGAACCAGTTCTGTGTACCTTAGACAGAAATCTGATGACTTCACCTTGATCCGCACCTGGCACAGAAAAAGAAATGGAAGAATTCTCAAATGATGCACGATCTGTAGAACCTTCTATAACATTCTCAGGTAGCCCTGTTTCTGAGTCAGCTAACCCTGCCGCAAGACCATCTACTCATGCTGGGAGATCATTAACATCCCAGTCAGAAGCATAACAAGACAAGTATATAACTTACATAAGAATGA
Organism: Macrobrachium rosenbergii; assembly: GCF_040412425.1. Classification (NCBI taxonomy): domain Eukaryota; kingdom Metazoa; phylum Arthropoda; class Malacostraca; order Decapoda; family Palaemonidae; genus Macrobrachium; species Macrobrachium rosenbergii. The sequence goes on along the minus strand of NC_089791.1, from coordinate 50,700,909 downwards.
TTCTGTCCTCTCAAAATATTGTGACTTAGAACTAGCATTTTACATTCCTTTCCAACTGATGTTCTTGTCAAGGTAATCCACCAAAGAGTCCATGATGAAATGCGACGTTGCGTGCTTTTGCGACCAGCCAATGAGAAAACAGCATTAGGATCCGTTATGCAGACAAGATGGAGGGCAGAGTTCGCTTGCACCCACACGTCGTCATACGAACGTGAAGATCATAATAGGAGAGAAAAGCAGCATTCGGTTAGAAAATAAAAGAAAATCTAAGGCCAAAGTTTCCTCAGATTCCTACTCTGCAAATGATGACCCCCAACCAGTGATGATAATACTGGGGACGACGAATCTCTAATTGAAGAGATGAGAGTGGTCCCAAATGTTTTCCATATGCCAGTGGTATACAACTGAGCTGCAGGAAAGTTGTACGCTTACTGCAAGGGTAAGATTACAGACTTTTCAAAATTATGAAAACGAGTTTCATCAGAGGAAGAGGGGTTTTTAAGAGTAAAAAAAAAAAAAAGATTTCGTTCAACCCAGAAAAACTCATGAAGGTAATCAAATGGTTTCCTCTGAGTTCATATTTTTCAGCCCTTCTAAGGCACATAAGAAGAATGGGTATTTGAATTTCTGGTTAAGCAAGCATCTACTGCTTTTAGGGGATACTGTCTGAGCCACTGCAGTGAACACTAGGAGGTGTATTAATATGATGTTAAGCAGTGCGTTTCTTTTCTTATACTCTTGAACTATTCTTGAAGCCCTTGCAGTGAACAGTGACAATGATTTAAAGGGGTTGTTAAAGGTAAGGAGTTAGTATTATCTTCCCCTGTTGGTTATAAGTTTGAAATCATTGCCAATTAACTCAATAGAGATAATAATATTGTGTGAGATGGCAAATATGTCTTTAATTTACTCAGTTGAGTCACAGAAATACCCCTAAATTGTAATAAATGCAGTGAAAAAAGGTTGTTAGGTTTTACCCCAGGTATGTTTTTTCTTCCCCCTTTTTTCGAGTAAGAAAAAACACCGAAATAAACTCTGAATGAAATCGAATGTTCCTGTATGTTTATGTTTGCATATACCAAACACACCAATCCACCATCAATTATTTTCTTTCAGTGAAAAATTGTATGGGTATCATTTTCATAATGTCTTTTTTCCACCATTTGAATATATATATATATATATATATATATATATATATATATATATATATATATATATATATATCAAAGATGGAAGGAAAGACTCTGTAACAAACGTAATCGTTCTTCACTCTGTAAAACCAAAATTGATATGTCTTCAAAATAATAGCCACAGGCCAACATAAGAACGGGCTTCCAGCCTTGGAATCAATTTCTCATAAAAACACTCGTCCCAACGTGAAATACCCAGACCTCTTCCACGCCCACTTTTTATTGCTTAAATGTTCTGCTGTTCCGTTTGCTTCTTCCTTGTTTTACTTGTTTATGTTGTGTCACCTTTTAGCCTTGTACTTGGTAGGTCTTGCTCTCATAAGTTTCTGTGAATAGTTTATATTTTGATTGTGATGTAATAATGTGATGCCGTTTAATATGTAATTATTTTGTATTGCCATTAGACTTATTCAAGTGTTCGTGAGCTTTTCCTTATACCCTTGATGTCCTTATATTGGGCTTATGCCTTCATCGTCGTACTATATACAGCATATATGTATATATATGTATATATATATATATGTATATATATATGTATACATACATATATACATATACAAATATATATATGTATATATGTGTATATATATGTATATATATATACATATATTATTATTATTATTATTCCGTGTGTTAGTGAGGTTAGGAGTTTTTACCTTGGCAGTAAAATTTAAGTTATCTGATAATGCAAGTAAGGGAAGGACTCTGGAGAAAAGTTCCGGGTCTAAATTAATTAAATGTATTTACAATGCTCAGACGATCAGTTACAGGGAGCCGTATACGCTGGGCTGTTGGCACCTTACAAGCGAATTAATACAAGTGTCAAAATTGAGTGCCAACGCAATAAAGAACTAAGACTGATACATAACACTTTGATTGCTCGATGGATGGATGTAGGGGCACAGTGGAAGCAGATGATTTCACAGTGCGGTACATACAACCTTTATTCAGTGTAGAGAAAGGAAAACGATCAGTGGATGAGCCAAAGTACAGTTTAATCTTTACAGTGGGAGTGTTGAAGGCTGAAGGAGATGACATCAAAATGTAATCAAATAATTCACACTTTAACACAGTGATTATAGGTTACTGACAATTTGTTAGGGTCTTCAGAAAATGCAAGTGAAAATCGAAGTGATATGAGTTAAGAGTAAAAGTTAAGTTGACTGAACACTCCCCCCACCACACAGTACCTTGTTCCTGGGACGAAGATCCGTGGATGTAGAGTCAATAGGATACTCGGTTGAGTAGGGCTTCTACGATTGGCACTGAGGTGGCACTTGGATGGGTATGCTATCGGTCAAGCCAAGTTCGAGCCGTGTGCTCAGGGACAGAGTAGCTGTCTGCTGCTTGCTGACCCCTGACCTAGTCTTATATGACCTCTCTATCTCTGTTGGTGTTTGCCGCCCAGGGCGTACAGGTGCAAACGATCCTTCGTGCCTAATTCCGTTAGCCCGCCCCTGGGCGTTTCACGTGTCAGTGCCTGGATGCTGGTCTTGCCTGGAAAAGGGGAATTTTTGGCCAGGAAAAGTCATAAAAGAGGAAGAAGCACAAAAGCAGGCGATTTAGGAGAGGTTCAGCGAGGGAGAGTGCATGCAAAGACCCTGACAAATCAATTGTCAAGTTTTAATTAAAAAATGAGCAATTAAGGCTCGTCTCCTTTGCTCTGTGTGTGGGCTTGGACTTCTTCTAGATGTGTTTTGCAAAAATGGACCATAAGGGCTGTGGAGTGGTGGCACTTCTAGCAATATAATTATATATATATACACACACACAAACATATATATACATAATATATGTATATGTACACCAACAGACTTCAAGGTTTTTTTTTTGC
>NC_089791.1:50647882-50690382 GCF_040412425.1 Macrobrachium rosenbergii | reverse complement strand
TTGATTGGCAACTGTACACGTATATATATATATATATATATATATATATATATATATATATATATATATATATATATATATATATATATATATATATATATATATATATATATATATTATGTATATATACACATATATATATTGTATATGTATGTAAGATTTTTGTCACATACACGTGCGACTTTTTTATATTCGCAAATATCAAATCCCAAATATCGAATAATATCCAATTCACTCTACCTTGGGAACTACTCACACCGAAGGGGAACTCTAATTAATAAGTGATTCGTCCTCGGCAGATTCACAACTGCTGGGACGAAGCACATATGAATTATATAATTACTTTTTGGGTGTAAATTATTCCCAAGGTATAGTGAACCGGATATTAAGCTATATTTGGCGTTTAATATTTGCAAATATACATGCATGCATATGCATACTTTTTCGAATTAAATGTGCCCTATAGGAGGAGTTGGCTAAACAGGAATAACAACATGATAGACAATGCTATATTCACACTTGAGTTGCTATATATATATATATATATATATATATATATATGTGTGTATGCACGTATGTGTGTGTGTAAATAGAAATTGTATATGTATATATACATATATATATATATATATATATATATATATATATATATATATATATATATGTAAATATAAATATATGTGTACATGTATATAATATCTATGTACATATAAGATAGGCCTATATATACACATATGATACAGTAAGATTGCGGAACACCAGGGATTTCACGAAATCCATGAAATTTTCAGGGAATTCGTGAAATCATCAATTCACTGAGGAACATTTGATCCCCGAGGGGCTAGTACTAAACACGGCGAAACAGTGATTCATCTAGAGTTTCAAATGTATTTAGCCGTGTTTAGTACTAGCCCTCGGGGATCGAATGTCCCTAAGTGCATTTGATCCCCGAGGGGCTAATACTTATCATGGCGAAACAGTGATTCATCTACACTGTTTCGCCATGTTTAGTACTAGCCCTCGGGGATCAAATGTGTTTTGCCGTGTTTAGTACCAGCCCCTCGGGGATCAGATGTCCCTAAGTGAGTTGGTGATTTCACGAATTCCCTGAAAACAACACGGATTTCGTGAAATTATTGCTTTTACAATCTTACTGATACATACATACATATATGTACGTATATATATATATATATATATATATATATTATATATATATATATATATATATATATATATATATATATATATATATATATATATATATATATAAAGCAGGTAGATGTCAGTTTCTAAAAACGTGAACGAATACCCAAATCGGGGGAGGGGAAGATGTATCCCAGAAGACTTTAAGATGTTTTATTAGAAACAAAAGGCGCGATGTTTCAAGACTAGCGTCTCATTCTTAAGCTAAAAAGTAACCACCATAAAATTAATGCTATTGTTAAATGATGAAAAAAATAGTTATAAAAGTGACAAAAATCTACATTAGGTTAAAAGAAAGGAAGCACAACCAGATCAGCAGAACTCACGAGAGGTACAAAGGTGCCGAAGAACACCGGGCGTTTATGTGGGAACTGCCCGTTTTATAAATAATAATGACTCTAAAGTTGTCAACATTCGATGGTAGGGCGCCCTGCCCAGAATTTTAAAATCTTTGGACCGGTTATTATGTTTGCATTTCTGTGCACGGTCTTGGATATTAGAGAACCAGGATTATTTAACTTGACACCAGGTCGATAACTGACGGCCCTATGACAATCGATCCGCACCTTTAACAACCTATGTCGATCCCACGTAAGTCCCCGGACTACATCTAGGTCCGAGATCATGCAAAAAATTTCAAACTTAATATCCAGTACAAAGATTCTAAAGTTCTGGGCAGGGCGCCGAACCATCAAATGTTGACAGTTGTAGAGTCATTATTCATGAAACGGGCAGTTTCCCACTTAAACGCCCGGTGTTCGGCACCTTTCTACCTCTCGTGAGTTCTGCTGGTCTGATTGTGCACCCGTATAGTCGTTCTATTTCCTTCTCCCTGAAGGTTTGTTTCCTTCTTTTAACCTAATGTAGATTTTTGTAACTGTCACAACTACTTTTTTTTAATCAGTTAACACAAGTACTGTATTAATTTTATGTTGGTTGCTTTTTCAGCTCGAGAATGGGACTCTAGTCTCGAAACGTCGCGCCATATATTTTTAATAAAACATCTTGAAGTCTTCTGGGATATGAGTTCTCCTCCCCGATTTTATATATATATATATATATATATATATATATATATATATATATATATATATATATATATATATGCATGTATTCGTATGCATATGTAGCTTATTCAATTATATGTGTTATAAGTATTACTTGGAAGGTTATGAGGGCTATAAATATTGCAGAAATTGTAGTTGTGATAACTGTCATATATTATATCATTAGATTATGGAATGTATCTCACTCAGAATTCAGGGGTTATAATATTAACAGTGTTGAGAAAATTTTTGTTTTGTTTATTAACCATTGATGTATATAAACATATTGTACATAAATTTAAGAATGTGGATAAAATGTAATAGCAATGGTTGATAAAAGAAGATAAAAAAATTATATATGATGCATTATATCAATATATTTATTTGTACTGCATGTAACATCCACCGCCACCACCCCACTCAAAACTTGGCACAAAATTCTATCGCATTAACCGCCAGGGGTCAGCCCTTCTCCCCACTGTCCCATAAAATACCCATAATGAAGGTACCTTGGTCTGATACTTCCAGTACTTATTGTCTTCCTTTGAGGGTTGGAAATAAATCAGCAGGAATACATTTCGTGAAAATAATAATTTTTTTTTTATGAAATTCATAAAAATAAATTTATGGACGCATTCTTCATAATAGGGTTCATCTTTTAAATAATAATAATAATAATAATAATAATAATAATAATAATAATAATAATAATAATAATAACAATACGGATTTGAATTTTTCGTGTATTTATGTTTCTCTTTTATCATATTCAAAATTTTGCTTCTCCGTTTTTCTCCCTTTTTGCGGATGAATTTTATACAAAATCGATGCCCGACTACCTTCTCTGTGCATGTTTGTATGTGATTATCCAAAGTAAAAATATATGAGTTTGAGGAACTCCAAAATAACCACCGAAGAAGCGCAAACAGACAGACTACCTCCACCCAGTGACACCGCAATTTTTTTTCCACCTGATTTACCAAATGCTGCCGACAATCGCCTCGATAGCCGTAAAAGCAACTGCGCTCATCTGTAAGGCCTGGCGTCACGACCGGTATGGTTATCGGCGCCGAAGTTATGGTGGAAACGGGTTTTCTGGTTACCCAGTGTTTTATTGCAAGACCTCACTCGGCAACACACACACACATCTAATTGCAGCTATGATTCCAAATCTTCTTGTTCGCTTAATGTGGATTATTCGTTGGCCTCTCTCGCCTCGGTTTGCATTGCAGGGTTGCAGTGAAGGTTGAGGGTTTGACCGTCCGTCCCCACCCGTCGGGCGGTAATGCCGTCAGTGCACCTCACGCTGTGCACTGTAGGCATTACTTAAGGTTCTTTGCAGCATCCCTTCGGCGCATAGCTGCAACCCCTTTCTTTCCTTTTCCTGTACCTCCATTCACATTCTTTCTTCCATCTTACTTTCACCCTCTCATAACATTTGTTTCGTAGTGCAACTGCGAGGTTTTCCTCCTGTTACACCTTTAAAACCTCTTACTCTCAATTTCCCTTTCAGTGCTGAATGACCTCATGGGTACCGGCGCTTGGCCTTCGGCCTAAGTTGTATATTCTGTCTATTGTGACCGTCCGTCCGTTCCCTTCTGAACTCATCGTGGTTTCAAGGGAAGAATAGTCGAGTCATTATTACCGTTTTTATCCGAAGACAGCATTACTATCCTAAAACAATTCTCCTCGTTTCTTAATAGTTTACTTACATTTTTATTTATTAATTTATTGATTTTTTAAAATGATTTTTACTTTTTTAAAAACTGATCTTTTTCTGCATTTCTCATTCCCCTCTGTTACTTCTTTCTTATAAACACCTTAGTCTTTGGAAGTTTGAATTTCAAGTCCATGGCCTCTGTGGGCTTATTCAATATGAATATGGTTCTTCTAAGTAATAATAATAATAATAATAATAATAATAATAATAATAATAATAATAATAATAATGAATCGCTGATGAATGTATCTCCCAGTGATGATGCATATGTAACACTTGTAATAATTTCGGCAAAAATGATAATGATAACGTCTGCTATAGCAATAATAATGCAAACAAGTAAGGTATGCTTTTAAAACCTAACTTCAGCCGCTTAATATACTTTCCACAAATGGTTCATTAACAACACAGCTATCCACGTTACAAACGCTACACCATGTACGCAATCCTATGCATATTATTTCCTAATTGGGGTTGCAGCTTATTCTCTAATAATAATAATAATAATGATAATAATAATAATTTTAATAATTATGATAATGGTATTTTCTTTTTGATATTTCTCCCACCTCAGCATAGCCTTTCTTCTTCCTTAGAAGACTGCTGTTCTTTGGCTTTAATTGAAGTCTCTCTCTCTCTCTCTCTCTCTCTCTCTCTCTCTCTCTCTCTCTCTCTCTCAATATATTGTAGATGAAAAGAGGCCAGTCAACTCGCCCAAGACTTACCAGATGTCATTGTGGATATTAATGTACTTATATATTTGGTAAGAGTGACCAGCAAATTCCGCATATATATATATGGAATTTATTGGTCACTTTTATTAAATATAGAAGTACTTTTAATATCCTCAATGATTTCTGGTAAGTCCGGGTGAATTCATGGGCACCTTCTCATCTATACTAATTGCAAAAGGATTGCTGCTATAGTAAAATCTATGTCTTTGTATAATTTTAGGTTCCTTAATTCTAGTATGAACATTTTCCACCTTCCCTGATACTTTGTAACAGTAAAGAAATATCTCATCCCTTCACCACCAGTCTTATTTCTTGCTAACCCCACCACCCCCAATCCCCACCCCCACTGTTAATGCTCTCTCTCTCTCTCTCTCTCTCTCTCTCTCTCTCTCTCTCTCTCTCTCTCTCTCTCCTTTCTTTATCTTCTGCAATAGTCTCAATATTCTCCAATCTCCTCTGGCTATGCTCTCTTTTTTTTGTATTTCTCGGCACTTATCATTTTCCAACTTCATATTTTGTTGCACATTTTTGCAGTTGACCATTCCCCTTGCACCCGGTCTCCCACCAACCAACGTCTCCAGCCAGAAGAGAAAGTCAGTATAGAAATGATTGGTTGAGTGGAGTTGCAGAGTTGCCTATGGAGATTCGCAAACCAGTTTGCCCTTATTACTACTTAGTTATTTCCACTGGTGCGTATCACTTGTTACTGACCTGCCACTTCCTTTCCCTACAGTCTTCTGCAGGTGTATCCGCATCCTTGGGGTCTTTGCTGACGAGGATGCCTCCGCCTTGTTCTAGCTTTCTCTTATGATCCAGTGTACACCTGTTCTGTAGGCGAGAGGTCAAGAGACCGTTTAGGAAAAATTAACAGGTTTAATTTTTGGGATGAGTCTTTTAGCCCCATATCCTTCTCTGTCTTGGTGTGAGAGAGAGAGAGAGAGAGAGAGAGAGAGAGAGAGAGAGAGAGAGAGAGAGAGAGAGTGTGTGTGTGCTTGCGGTCACGTTTGTGTCTCATCATCCACTACACACCGTGTCCTGTAGGGGAGAAATCAAGACACCGTTTAGAAAAATTAACAGGTTTAATTTTTTGGATAAGTTTGTCAGTCCCATATCCTTCTGTTTTGGGTGCGACCTACCCGGTAGGCCTACCTACTGTGTGTGTGTGTGTGTGTGTGCGTGAGAGAGAGAGAGAGAGAGAGAGAGAGAGAGAGAGAGAGAGAGTGCTTGCGGTCATGTTTGTCTTCTCCCTACTCCCACTCTCGCTAATTTTTTTCCCACCGTAATACATTTACCCAGCTTCTTATATCCGCCCCCCTTATTCTTCCCCCTTCCCTTCTCCCCCTCCACCCCACTCCCCACACACAGACAATGATCATGTGTTCCCTGTTCCTTGGATCGCACCGCGCTCTTTGATTGACATCCTCTCACCAGCCGAGCTGATCTTCAGTTGCGTGCAACTCGTCCTCAGCTCGAGTTCATTGCCACACTATCTCGCCCGGGGAGGATTGATGTTGCATGTGCATCAGGCCCATAATTGGTCATAGATTGCAGATTGCGCTCATTAATGACTGACCTAGCCCGTGACTCCCAGACCTACCTCTCACCATTCTTGTATCATACAGGATTGGCCAGCACCGTAGTTGCGTTAGCCGCGCCGCCCTTCTTTAATTCTTGTAACGCCTCGTTTGTGGAGCATCAAAAGCCATCTTCTTCCTCTTTATTATCATTATTAGGTTTTGCAGTGTACTTTTGTGACAACGCAGAATTTTGTTACGTTCAAGAACTATTCAAGAATAGCCAGATGCCTTCTTATTATTATTCATGATACAAGATCTTCTTTGCGTATTTGTCTAACAGCGCAGAAGTCTATAGTTTGCAGAAACTTTTAAAGAACACTCAGATGCCTCCTCCTCCTGCTCTTCCTCCTTTTTTATTATTCAGGATGCAAGACCTTCCTCACGTTGGTTTTGCAGTGTATTTTTCTAGCAACGTGGAATTCTATAGCTGCCAAAAACTATTAAAGAATAGTCAGAAGCCTTTTTCTTCTTTTCCTCCCTCTTCTTCATTGTTATTACTCAGGATACAAGACCTTCCTTACGCAGTTTTTGCAATGTATTTGTCTGACAACGCAGAATTCTGTACCTTTCCAAAACTATTTAAGCGTAGTAGTCTGGCTTCCAGCATTCACCAAAACATGGTTAGTCTTTATATACCAATTATATACTATTATCATCATTTTACAGGTCCACTCGGGAGGTTTAGAAGGATGATGCTATTGAGCAGCTGTAAAAACAAATATGAACAAGAAGGTAAATCATATGAATAATGGAAGAGATTATTTTACTCAAAGGTGTAATTTACACGAAGGGAGGTTTTAACAAGTTTTACTATAACAAATAACAACTGGATCACAATCAGATACACACAAAAAAAAAAAAAAACCAGGCCGTATGGGCCATCAAGGAGGGTAGCGTAATCAGTATGAACATAGAAATTTGTACATACTGTAGACTTCGGCATGGACGGGTGTTCAAGGGAAATTCTGCCTCGTGGGCGCCAGTGAACTGTGCCTGAGCTGAAGTCCTGAGTTCACTCACGATAAAGCATCTCTCTGGAAGAGAAATGGGTCGAATTAGATATGGAAATGGCGTGCATTAAGGCCTTAACAACAAGGTTCGCTAATTAAATAAGGCCGATTGTGATTATGAAAAAGATAATAAGCTCTCTTTCTTATAGATATAGGCGTCACGCAACAAAGATGGTTTTTACACCTCATTTTTTAGAAAAAAGACGTTTACTGGACTAGGTACACATTTGTACAGCTTTTGTAGTTTTAACTTTAAATTAAGCGCTTTGTATACCCTCTTCCACAGAGCCTATTCTCTTTCCTCTGGCTGGTCCTAATTGCACCATGAGATAACTTTTTTTACGACAATATTTCACGGAGAACCTCTGTGCAGCTAAGGTCTTCTTTAAACACCTTTACAATTTTCTAAATAATAAATTAATAGGGAAAAGTAACAGGCCAACTGCACCAAGAATGCCATTCTTTGCCAGTGTCCCGTTTATCAGTGATACAACGTTTTGTACACAATTTAAACATTTAATACGTGAACATTGTCCGGCCATAAAATGCCAGTTAATCTTAAGAAACCCATGAACTGTTGGGTCTATTTAGATATAAAGAAAAATTTAGCCTCTCTTGACATCCAGTGCGGTCTATTTATTTTCGTGTCCCAGATGTAGTTTGGGAAATTATGTCGTGGCCTCCCGTAGGCTTCTTAATGTCCGCATTGATAGCCACAGGGGGGCGAGTTATCGAACAGGTGTCCGTTGTCATCTCCAGAATTCTCGAACATTCGAGAACATACAAAGAAATGCAAATTTAATAAAGAATATAAACATTTTAAAATCATTACACGGGCTTCTTCCTCAACAGCTTGCTGTCTTCGAATCTCTTTTCATAAAAACAATAGTTCCAAAATTAAACAACCAAACTACCGTTACCCCTCTTTACCTGCCATAACCATATTTACTTTGGTCCTTTCCCTTCTTCTTCCAGTCACTCGTCTCCTTCCCTTCACTTGAAATGATAATTCTCGTAGCACTTAGTGTTTTTTTGTGAATTTTATTACGAATGTATGTTGGCTATCAGGATGAGTATTTTTATCAAAACTCATGTGTGTTCGTCTTCCTACAGCTGTGATGATGGGGCTGGACACGAAACGTCACTCAATAAAGCTTTGCGAAATTACCACTAGACGCTTCCTTTGCTTCCGTATATGAATATATTTCCCATGACTGCAGCCTTCCTGTAATTATATATATATATATATATATATACTGTATATATATATATATATATATATATATATATATATATATATTAAGAATAATCACTAAACAGCATACTCTCTTTGAGTACACTATATATATATATATATATATATATATATATATATATATATATATATATATATATGTATATATATATATATATATATATATATGAAAATAAGAAGGCCCATAAAACACTATTTAAACGTTGAAACCATATATTTCGGGCACTTGTTTCTGTGCCTGTACACTGGTAGAATATGGACAGGTGGAAAGTTATTCATGTTTTTTATATATACCATTGTAACTTTCCAATTGTCCATATTCTACAGTGAACAGGGCACAGAAACAAGTGTCTGAAATATATGGTTTCAACGTTTTAAATAGTGTTTCATGGGCCTTTCTTATTTTCATATTACACTGTAGTATTACAGGAAAAAGACATTTATATATATATATATATATATATATATATATATATATATATATATATATATATATATATATATATATATATATATATATATAGTGTAGCTCAAAGAAAGTATCTGTTTAGTGATTATTCTTAATTCTTAATTTTCATTCGGAGGACCTCTCTCTCTCTCTCTCTCTCTCTCTCTCTCTCTCTCTCTCTCTCTCTCTCTCTCTCTTTAATGCAAAAGCAGATGGGATGAGAACCAATGGCCCTGTATAACTTTGGTCCGAAGAAAAGAAAAATAATCAGAGAAGAAAACTAGGGTCGACCAGGAAGGGTGTGGGTAGAGAGATTGACTGTCTTTAGATCTTTAAGTTTTTTTTTCTTTTAATGCGAAGGCCAATGGGACCAGTGAAATTTAAAAAATGAAACGATTTCCTTTCCCTCTTCCGTATCCCGGAAGGTGGAAAAAAACTGATGTGCAAGGAAGGTTGGGTTTTCTCCACGAAGCAAGTCGCAGACCGGATTTTTTCAAGGATGAAAAAGGCTTTATGTCAGGGAAGCCGTTTTGATCAAGACTTGTTTTTCATAAGCCGGAGAGTTGCTCGAATATATATATATATATATATATATATATATATATATATATATATATATATATATATATATATATACATATATATATATATATTATATATATATATATATATATATATATATATATATATATATATATATATATATATATAATCAACACATGAGCACGTGTTTCACAGAAATTAATTTGTGATTCCCAACGGATCGAATCCTGGTTAATTGTGTCGCCTGCCCTTTCATTTGTGGGGGCCTGAGTTCGATCCCCGATGTGAGTCATAAGTTATATATATATATATATATATATATATATATATATATATATATATATATATATAATTATATATACTGTATACTAATAAAATATATATATATATAATATATATATATATATATATATATATATATATATATATATATATATATATATATATATATATATATATTTAAAGGGAACAGCAGACTTGCCAAAGAAATTGACTTCATAAACGTGTTTACAACCAAATGTTCTAAGTAAACTTTGACATAGTTAGGTATATATTTTTTCGATATCCCTGCATTCAATGTAAATTGAATTTCGCTACTTTTAATCGTAAGTGAACATCATTGATCAGTTTTAGATTTGCTTGCTGAGTGTTCAAGTATTCCATCAGCGTGATAGCTTCGACGTATTTTTATGCCTACGTTGGCCTTCGTCAGAAACACTTAATTAAATATTAGTTTCATCGAATGTCCCAACCCAATATTCTGCCTTTGATCAAGGGGGCATGTGCCGGAAAAGGGGATTAGATTAAACTGAATGGATGAATGTTTAGTTACGTGATAATGATATAGGCAGGCAAATAGGACGTGAATTGGTTGTGAAGATGATCACGTGCCGGCATGTGCGTGTGTGTGCTTGTGCGTCTGTGTATATAAGTATATATTTGCATATATATATATAATTATATATATACAGTAATATATATATATATATATATATATATATATATATTTATATATATATATATATATATATATATATATATATATATATATATATATATATATATATATATAGGCTGTATTAAACTGTAAGTTTAATATATATGAGTATATCGGCCATTGATTTGAGTAAAATGGCAAGTTGAAAGGTTTACAGAGAGAGAAAGTCTGTTTTATTTAAATTAACAGTCCTCTATCCAAATAATTTTTTTCGTGTATCAGGAGAAAGGGAAGGAGGTACCAAGTGAGAGAGAGAGAGAGAGAGAGAGAGAGAGAGAGAGAGAGAGAGAGAGAGAGAGAGATAACGTAACCAAGTCTCATTTAAAGTCCAGGTATTCGTCTCGCATTATGCTTGTTACCTTAAAAATAAGGAAATGCCACAAATGTGTGAGAATATTAGCGGTGGTAATTGTGCAACAATCACTGATTATTGTATAAGAATTTGGGTAGTTTATCCACGCCAGCTTCCTGTATGATTCATACACCCTTACAGGGGTTTAGCCTTATTAAAATCCCAGTGTTCTTTCTTTGTTCTAGAGATGTTCTTCATTATTAATAGTTTTCTAGTCGTTGTGTCGAGCTTGCTGTGACACATAATTGCCTTCTCTTGTTTTGTATGCTGTGTCGAAGTCTGCTGAGATTTGATTCCCGATTCCTTCGTGTATGCTGTAATGATGTAAGCTCTCACACCATCGCCCATTTAGAATAAATAATGGATTATGACTTATAATATTTACCTGTTCACTGGAGTTATGTAGGTCGGGCTGACGTGACTAGCAAATGCTTTTAGTCTGGAAGTCATTAAATAATTTCCCTGGAATGTTTGTGTGAGTGTTGCAGAGGCGTCTCTCTCTCTCTCTCTCTCTCTCTCTCTCTCTCTCTCTCTCTCTCTCTCTCTCTCTCTCTCACCCACTTTGTCTGTTCTGTTGGCCTTTCTGCTTTAATTATTACCATAATACACACTGATTAACAGGCTCTCTCTCTCTCTCTCTCTCTCTCTCTCTTTATCAGGTCAAAGAGATTTTTTTTTTATTCCCGGATTCTCACGCAGGAGATCCTGTTCTTGTTTTTTAAATGTTCATCACTCAGTTTTTTTTCTTTTAAACTCCCAGGAATTCAGAGTTAGTGGTATTATTTTGTAGTTGGTAGCGTTATTTTGTAGTTAGTTAATATTCATTTGTATTTAGATGGTATTTTGTAGTTAGGTAGTATTAATTTGTAGTTAGGTAGCGTTATTTTGTGGTTTGGTATTATTAATTTGTAGATAGGTAGTGTTAATTTGTAGTTAGATGGTATTATTTTGTAGGCAGGTAGTATTAATTTGTAGTCAGGTAGTATTATTTTGTAGTTAGGTAGTCATTTTGTAGTTAAGCAGTATTATTTTTTAGTTGCGAAGTATTACTTTGTAGTTAGGAAGTATTATTTTGTAGCTGGGCAGTATTATTTGGTTAGGTAGTATTATTTTGTAGCTAGGCACCATTACTTTGTAGTCAGGTTGTATCATAGTCTGGCGACACACTGATAAGCAGCAAGCAGTCACATGCCATCAGGCACACGCATTTTCACTCAACCTGACGAACAGACAGGAACATTGACGTGGATTCCTGAGACGTTCCGAGCGAGAGAAGGATTGAAAGATGATGTCAGTGCTGGAAACAGAAGAGTGCAAGACAGAAGTAAAGGGTAAAAGGCAGAGAGAGAGAGAGAGAGAAGAAAAATGAAAAGGCAGAGAGAGAGAGAGAGAGAGAGAAGAAATATGAAAAGGCAGAGAGAAAAGAAATATGGCAGAGAAAATCATTTTCATCACGAAATTTTACCGGGGAAAAAATCTCAAGGAACCTGTTTTGCACAGGAGAACAAAAGACAAGAGAGAGAGAGAGAGAGAGAGAGAGAGAGAGAGAGAGAGAGAGAGAGAGAGAGAGAGAGAGAGAGAGCGCTCGTTAATTTACTGTTTTAAGATAGTGGTAGCAATAAAATTCTCTTTGAGACAGACATAGCGTCCATTACAGTTTTAAATAGTGATAGAAATAAAATTCTATGTGTGTGTGTGAGAGAGAGAGAGAGAGAGAGAGAGAGAGAGAGAGAGAGAGAGAGAGAGAGAGAGAGGGAGAGAGAGAGAGAGAGAGAAAGCGTTAATTTACTGTTTTAAGATAGCGGTAGCAATAAGATTCTCTAAGAGACAGACATAGCGTTCATTACAGTTTCAAGATAGTGATAGAAAAATTCTGTGTGTGTGTGTGTGTGTGTGAGAGAGAGAGAGAGAGAGAGAGAGAGAGAGAGAGAGAGAGAGAGAGAGTTAGTTTAAACTTTAAGATAGTGCTAGCAAAAATATTCTCTTTGAGAGAGTTAGTTTAAACTTTTAAGATAGTGCTAGCAAAAATATTCTCTATGAAAGAGAGAGAGAGAGAGAGAGAGAGAGAGAGAGAGAGAGAGAGAGAGAGAGAGAGAGAGCATTAATTGCGGTTTGAAGTGAAGATAGTGCTATCAACAAAATTCTCTAATTTGCAACCGAAGCACCAACTAACAAGAAGAAAAGCTTACGTAAAACATACAAACAAATCTCGGGAGAAACCAGTTATTAAATCTCGGCCAAAAAGCACGTAACCAGGAAGTCAGTCCCCGTAGGTGGGTAGTGCAGTCAGTTTACCTCACGCGGTGCACTGTAGGCATTACTTAAGGGTCTTTGCAGCGTTCCTTCGGCCCCTAGCCGCAACCTCTTTCATTCTTTATTCTGTACCTCCGTTCATTTTCTCTTTTCCATCTTACTTTCCACCCTCTCCTAACAATTGTTTCATAGTGTGGCTACGAGGTTTTCCTCCTGTTACACCTTTAAAACCATTTTACTTTCAATTTCCCTTTCAGCGCTGAATGACCTCATAGGTCCTAGCGCTTGGCCTTTGACCTAAAGTTTATATTCCATTCCATTCCCCAAGAAGCCGGTATCCAAAGACAAGCCGTCTTCCTGCCTGCCTGCCCGATCAGTATCCCTCAGTTTTGTGGAAATTCTTATATTGCTGATGTTGTGTGAATTGAGATAAATAACTGAAGAGATCAGGTAACTGCAGTCACTTGGGTCGTGTTTCATGGAAAATCCAGGGAGCGCCTGTTGACTTGAGCAGCGAATTAGGTGCCCGGTTTTAGTTGATTGGGTTCGATCTTGACGGAGACTTGTCGAAGGTGACTTGTTCTGAAGGCATTGTTGTAAGGGGGAAAGCTGTATTGTAGAAAATAAAATATACGCTTACATGTACATACACAGATTTTATATATATATATATATATATATGTATATATATATAATTTACACACACACACACACACACACACACACACACACACACACATATATATATATATATATATATATATATATATATATATATATATATATATATATACTGTACATAACATATATACATATGTATAAGATTCTCTTTCTCTCTCTCTGTATATATATATATATATATATATATATATATATATATATATATATATATATATATATATATATATAATGCATTGTGTTGCAGTTTTATTAAGTTCGATACCGTATTTATTTATTGTCCACAGTTTGAACGTTCCTTAATGATGTTGCATTATAGCCGCCCTATAAATAACCGTATGTTTCTATTCATTTCCATTAATCATATTTATTCTTTCATATCACCCATTTGACACGTTTTGCTTTTAGAGCCAGAGGATGGAGTTTTCCAGTCGATTCGTGGAATAACACATAATAAGGAAACGAGATGAAAAGGGAGAAGGAGTAAGGCTTGACCTTGAAGGAAGCGATTGACTCATTTATGTAAACTGGTGTCTAAAGACAGAAGCACCGTAGGGGCCTAATGCCGTCAGTGCACCTCATGCGGTGCACTGTAGGTATTACTAAAGAGTCTTTTTAGCGTCCCTTCGGCCCTTACCTACAAACCCTTTCATTCCTTTTACTGTTCTTCCGTTCATATTATCTCTCTTTCATCTTACTGTCCGACCTCTCCTTACAGTTGATTCATAGCGCAACTGCGACGTTTTCCTCCTGTTACACCTTTAAAGTATCCTTTAATCTCAATTTAACGCTCAGCACTGGATGACCTCATTGGTCCCAGCGCTTGGCCTTTGGCCCAAATTCCGTTTTCTATTCTACTCTGAAGATCAAAGAGAATCATAGGAATAAAGATGCGTTTCAGAGAGAGAGAGAGAGAGAGAGAGAGAGAGAGAGAGAGAGAGAGAGAGAGAGAGAGAGAGAGAGAGGTCGACCTAAGGAATACAAAAGTATCTGCATCCTGGCTTATTTCAGAGATTTTGACAGACTGAAATGAATGCTGTGCTGGCTTTTGAGAGAGAGAGAGAGAGAGAGAGAGAGAGAGAGAGAGAGAGAGAGATCAACCCCCGGAATACAGAAGGATTTGTATCCTGGCTTATTTCAGAAATTTTGACAGACTGAAATGAATGCTGTGCTGGTTTATGAGAGAGAGAGACTGACGGATACAGAAGTATTTGTATCGTGGTTCATTTCAGAGATTTTGACAGACAGGAAATTAAATGCTGACTTATTTGAGAGAGAGAGAGAGAGACTGGAAAATTTAATCTTGATGTTTGGAAAGCTTGCCGTAAAGATAAAAAGGCAAGTAATGCCATGAAGCTGAAGGGAATTTTTTGCTTCTGATAATTCTCCATCTTCCAAGAGAGACCGGTCTGTCATTTCGTTTGGAGTGAGCCCCGTTCCCTTCTTCTTCTTCTTCTTCTTTCTTCTTCTTCTTCTTCTTCTTCTTCTTCTTCTTCTTCTTCTTCTTTGCATCAAGTCAGATATGCGCTTGCAGGCAGGGAAGAGGAGTCTTGGCTTGGTTGCCTAATCCTTTATATATATATATATATATATATATATATATATATATATATATATATATATATATATATATATATATATGTGTGTGTGTGTGTGTGTGTGTGTGTGTGTGCATATATACATGTATATATATTATATATATATATATATATATATATATATATATATATATATATATATATATATATATATATATATATATATATATATATATATATATATATATATATATATATATATATATATATATATATATACATATACATATACTGTATATATAGATCGGCGTGCTGTTTCCCGTCACAGCAGCGGTCCTTGCATTGAGAAAAAGTCAGGAATGCTGCTCATTAAGTCTCATTTAATATCTGTTCTCTTCAGAAATGCTGTTCGTGTTTTTTTCTTTCTCGAATGCGGAGATGCTTTGAACAGAAAGACGATGCAGTACTTTGAACGACTTTCGGCCAAAGGTTGTGACGGAACATGAAGGTTTGTAATGGCCCGAATCGTTCTAATGCACGAGTCGCAGAGAGAGAGAGAGAGAGAGAGAGAGAGAGAGAGAGAGAGAGAGAGAGAGAGAGAGGCGATATACCTTTACAATAAATAAACTTCAACTCGCGGTAAAATTCATGAGTTTTCAGATTCCTCCCGTGATCTGGTGTGTTTTTTCCCTTTTCCTTGATGTGGTGTCTCGGCAAATTCTTTTCGACTGTGTTTAGTTTTATATATTTTTGTGCCCAGAAATTATTTTATAATGCACGAACCGTTTTTAGTTTCCATAGTATTCATTGAAAGGTTGAGAACGTTCAATATTTATGAGAATGTTGTTTGTGAAATCGCCGAGTTTTGCTATCGTACAGAAACCGATAGAGTAGGCGCCTTAATGTCTTTACCTTGTCCAGACAGATGGAAGATTGAAATCGGGGCAGAAGGTATAAGCAGGAAGAGAATCCCGAAGCTTGTAGTGAATATGGACATATCTTTGCCTTAGAGAGGTTTTTGGCTCGCTTGATGCTAGATCAGACGTGGTCCATGGTTTGTTTTCTATTGGAGGTCGATGGACTTTACATTCTGTCCTCCAGATTCTGATGCTGACCAATGTATACTTTCTGCTGTACAATGCTTTTGTGTTGGCGTTGCGTAAGGCTCTTCTGTCCGTATTTTCTGGGAGGATTGGATATCGTTACGTAACTTCTACAGAGTAAAGCTTATATATTGTCAAATGTATTTCGTCAGAATGGAATGGAACTGAAAATAAGGTTTAGACCAAAAACCAAGCTCTGGGACCCATGATGAGGTAATTCAGCGCCGAAAGGTAAACCAAGGGTAAAAAGGCTTTAAAAGCGTAACAACTGGAGGAAATCCTCTTAGTTGCATTAAGAAACAATTGTTAGGAGAGGGTGGAAAGTGCGATGAGAGAAAAAGAATATAAACGGAGGGATGGTAATAGGAACGGAAGGGATTTCAGCAGTTAGGGGCCGAAGGGACGCTGCAAAGAACCTTAAGTAATGCCTACGGTGCACCGCGTGAGGTGCACCGACGGCACTAAGCTCCTAAGGGGATTTCGTCAGAATGACGGAAGAATTATTCCGTGGATTTAAATTTCATGTAATGAGGAAAGTCATACGAATATTTAGAAGAAAAGCGAAGAGTTGCATTTTGAACTGATGTCTTAAGATCACCTTTTTGATGGATGGATGCTCTCACAAATCACCGTGATATACGACGAATTCTGATATAAGAGCATTGCCCCTCAATGTAAAAAAAACAATTTAATACGAATGTAACAGCCAATAGACTTTCCCCTTTAGTCGAACTGATGGTTTTGTGGGCCAGTTGGAAGTCCGCTTTTGTTTCCTTGACAAAACCGAGACCAGGAAAAAAAAAAAGACGTGAAAACCTTTCTGGGCATTTTTACGTTCTGGCTTTGTTTCGGTTTAAATGGAATTCCATTCTCACCTGGAAAGGGAAGCCATATCGCCCTGTTGATGGAGAGGCGAGTTTTCCTTTGTTGGCCATGACCTTCGGACTTGCTAAGGTGAAAGGCGACGCTTTCTTATGTATTAGTAAATCACACAATATAAATATTTATTTATATATATACATATATATGCATATAAACAGATTTATTTATAATTATATAAATGAATATTAAATAAATATATGTAGCATATATTAATAGTGTATATATATACATATATATATAATATATAAATAAATATATATATATATATATATATATATATATATATATATATATATATATATATATATATATATATATATATATACGGAGATACTGATATATGGTGTTTTATTCGATGCTAATTTATGCACAGTTATAGTTAAATTGAACATTGGATTCTGGTGGATATATCCAGAGTATTTCGTTAAAAGTTTTAGAATAAAGGGAAATAAAAGTGGGCCAGGAAGTGACTGAAGGCTACAAAATGATCTCATAGAAATTGTAGATTCTTACGCAAGGATATATGCGATTTTTTAAATACTTCTAGACATAGAAATTAAGATAGAGAAATAAAAAGGCAGATTCGGTTAGGAGGATTTTATAAGTGATTATTTTTAACAGAGCAGAGGATAAAATGCAAAGCTGGAATAATGCGACCCTGTTAGTGCCTCGCTAGTTTTAGCGTGATTGCGAAAGAGTGGGCGTCCTAGGCGATTTAAATGCAAATGTAGAATTGACGCGGAATGGAAAGAACGGCATTGATCTCGAGCCCCACTGATAAAAAGGAGATGAATTGTTGAATGCTGATGAAGTGAACGCATTTCTGCCTTGGCCAAAGTAGGTTGGTTGTTGCAGGGTTTTCACTTCAGGTGGTTATTTAGAACACACCGATGGGATGATATCAAGAGGAAATGGGAAACGCTCTGAAACAGCAGTGTGGATTCGATAAAGGCAGACATGCCATTTTCCAATTGCAAGTTCAGTGATCTTATTATTATTACTCCTTATGATCAGCTATGTATATTATTATTATTATTATTATTATTATTATTATTATTATTATTATTATTATTATTATTATTATTATTATTATTATTATTATTATTATTATTATTACTCATGACCACAGTTCTGTTATTATTATTATTATTATTATTATTATTATTATTATTATTATTATTATTATTATTATTATTATTATCAAATCCACAGTTATGTATGGGTACAAATATATTTGAAAACATTTTTTTAAATATATTTATACCCATACTTAACTGGATTTGTTTTCCCGTTTCAAGACTCGTGCTATTATTATTATTATTATTATTATTATTGTGTATTATTATTATTATTATTATTATTATTATTATTATTATATATAAGCAGAAGAATGTAGTACTGAGTGCGATAGCTGCATCAGCTGCATTCAATTTATAGTTTTCCTTATCTTTCTGATTATCGTTTTTTCAGAATGCAGTAACCCTTAAAAAACAATTATCAGAAAGATAGAGAAAACTCCTGTATATAAATTGAATACAGCTGATACAGCTATCACTTTCAAAACTAAATATTATTATTATTATTATTATTATTATTATTATTATTATTATTATTATTATTATTATTACGAATACTGACTTGACTACTATACGAAGGAATCCTTCAAGTTTCTGCTTTCATGATATATTTGAGGACTTTCAGAATTGGTTGAGACCAACTGCCAACGCTACATTAAACGGCAAAACTACTAGACGTAGGCAGCGGGTCACAGGGTGATAAAAGAGAAGAGCAGACTGTTCAGCAAGTTTGAGCTCAATTACTATAAATTAAAGTGAATTATTCTCACCGTTCTGTGGCATTTGGTTAAGGTGAAATTTGAGAGCTCGGCTTGATCAATAGTTTCCCATGACAGTCCAGTTTATTGTGTACAGCATTTCCAACACATAACAGGCATTTGGTTGAAACCGCAGAAAAAGAGAGAGAGAGAGAGAGAGAGAGAGAGAGAGAGAGAGATGCGATCTACACATTTCTGGAAAAATGAAATGGCATTGCGTTGTGAATGGTCTATGGAAAGTCAAGCAGCGTAGTCAGCAACATATTTCTTTTTCAAATCTTGCAGCTGAATATTTTTGTAGGGAAATGTTAGGTCACTCTAGCAGATTTTCTGTCAGGCGTCTTGAATGTCTTTGTTTTGGAATCAAAGAAAGCTGTTAAAAAATAACTGCCTGACGATTCGTTTTCACTGAATAAAGACTTTGCAGCGAATATATGCAGTATATATATATATATATATATATATATATATATATATATATATATATATATATATATATATATATATATATACTTGTATACACGCATACATACACTGTACATGTAATACTTCTTGTTATAAATGGAAACTCGAGTGTTCACCTTAAGGTCAATGCCTGCGATGACGACTATGAATTCAAGGTCACGCGGTGCGCATCTTTTTATTTTGTCTCTGTACCTGATCTGGCAGCGCTGTCAAAACAAGTGAAGTGCTTCGTACATTTCTTAGTCGACCGATTTTATCGTCTCTTGTTACCATTAGGTTTCATAACCTATTGGTAAAGTCGTGCAAGTTGCTTCCTTCTCCTGTGTCTTGAACCTGAACCTCAACCTCCTTAAGTGCTTTGTATAATTATTGTTTTATTTAATTTTTTCGTGGGGTCATCTTGACTGATTTTATTTCCAGTGTTGAGTGCAATTTTCTTTTTTTTATATTTTTTCTCTACATACAGTAATTACGATTACGCTTTTATAGTCATAATAATAATTATGTAATAAAAATCCACAATTTATATAAATAAATTTTTATTATTATGCAAAGGATAGAACTTTGTTACCATTAGGTTTCGTAATCTATTGTTCAAGTCAGGCGCCTTACTTCCTTCTTTCATGTCTTGAACTTGAACTTCAACCTCCATAAGTGCTTTGTATGATTATTGGTTTTTTTATTACTGTTTTCTGAGTTCGTCTTGACTGATTTTATTTCCAGTGTTATTTAACTGCAAGTTTATTCTTTTGTTTATGATTTTTCTCTTCACGTGTGTCAGTTGTGATTACACTTTTATAATAATAATAATAATAATAATAATAATAATAATAATAATAATAATAATAATAATAATAATTGCAATGTAATAAGAATCCATAGTTATGTAAATAAATTGTATTAATATGCAGTTGTGATTACACTTTTATAATAATAATAATAATAATAATAATAATAATAATAATAATAATAATAATAATAATTGTTATGTAGTAAGAATACAAAGTTATGTAATTAAATTGTATTAATATGCAATTGATAAGACGTGTGTGCATTAATAAAATTTATTTATATAATTGGGATTTTTATTACATAAGTTTATCACGACGTTGTGAATTTCTTTGCAGCAATAATAATAATAATAATAATAATAATAATAATAATAATAATAATAATAACAATAATAATAATAATAATAATAATAATAATAAAATAGAGGTAACACGTTACAAACGTTTTTCTCACAAGGTGTTTTTACGGAGGAATATGAAAGAATTTCAATTTTATTTTTCCAGGTATAATTCAACACTGTTTTTTTCTCAGTGGGAATTGATCTGGGCAGAGTATATTGTTTTGTTTTCCTAAAAAAAAAAAAACATGAAAAAGTAAATTCTGTCATGCGTGATCAGATACTGCGGTTAAATGCGTTTGTGGTTAAGAGGCGGTTCTTTTCAAGTTTTTTTTTTTGTATCCTTTTACTAAACTGGCAAGGTATGTATAGATAAGGGCATAAATCCAAGTGGATTTTTCCATTCTGTTAATAACCTGCCTCATCCTGGCCTGGCTCCAAGGTATCCGATATTGATCAAATCCTGTTCTTCTTTCTTATCTCTTGTATTAACAGTGATGGCTTCGTCTCGATATTAACTCATCATTAAAAAATGCATTGAGTGATACTTAAAACAAATTCCAACAGATAAACAAAAAAGAAGTCGGAAGTTTATTCTTCAGACAAGAATAATATAGTATATATATATATATATATATATATATATATATATATATATATATATATATATATATATATATGTGTGTGTGTGTGTGTGTGTGTGTATACACATACATATATATATATTATATATGTATACACACATAAGTATAATATATATATACATACATATATATACATACTTCTTCTTCTTCGTCTTCGTTTAACGTGCTCTTTCCCATTTTTCATATGGGGTAAGCACGATGCCTTCTTTTGAAGGACTTTGATTTGGCATTAGGGTAGGTCATAGACTCGATCGGCTGCCCTGCCTGACATCGCTTAGACCCCGGTAGCACGTGTATATGTATCGTGCCAAATCCCCAGCTCCCTTTCTCCCAACAGCGAGGAGACGTGAGCGGGTAGGCCGACAGTTCGAGACGTGTGAGGTGTCTGTTAAGTTTTTAGATGTTTGAGTGGCTTTGTTTGTATGTGTGTTAGCCTGTAGCACCCATTTGCTTTCAGCAAACCTATCCGTTGATTACGTACATAATCCCGGGGCGTCTACACGGATAGCAAAGTGTCTGCCTCTCTGACCGGCCGGCTGCGGATTTGAACTCGTGACACAGACTTCTTATGAAGTCCGAGTCTGCTGCTCTACCGACCGAGCCATCGAGGCTCTATACATATATATACATACATATAGATAAATGTGTATGTATGTATATATATATATATATATATATATATATATATATATATATACACATGCATACATACATATATATAATTATGTATGTATGTATATATCCTTACATTCAGAAAATGAACTTTTACCTCCTTTTTTCCGTTATAACAGAATTCCACCTGATAATGGTTGCCCATAGCAACACGAAAAAGGGTAGATTTTACACCATCCTCTAATTCTTTCCTTGCGCATTCACAAGGGGCGTTCTCTTCTATAAAGATGAATAATTAATTGATTAATTGATGAATTTAATGTTTCTTAATTAATAAGTGAGATCTCTTCTTTCTGTATTTCTCCATACCTTCTCTTACTTCTTCCTAATGAACACCATATTGTTTGAAAGCTTGAATTTCAAGTCATTGGCCCCTGTGGGCTTGTTCCATTAAGAATAGGGTTTATTTTCTGAATAATAATAATAATAATAATAATAATAATAATAATAATAATAATAATAATAATAATAATATCTCTCATACACTCCGCCTTTCGCTTCGTTTCGACATTTTGACCATTCTTGACCTGTTTACAATTCTAACTCGTATTTTCTTGCATGCACACACGACTGCTTACATCAAGGCAAAAAAATAGAGAGAAGAAAGTGAATTCCTGATGCCACGAGATGATTGATGATGATTAGAAGCAGGTGAGAAAGGCAGCATACATATGCCTTTCATATATTATTTTATTTAAGATTTCTGAAGATAACTGCTTGATATATATACAGCTCAAGACGTCATCTCGAGAATTTTTTTTTTTTTGCATAATGGCACTGTTTACGTATATGTACACGTGTGTCATGAATATAAAGATCGTCCTTTATCAGTTGTTTAGTGTTGTTTTCCCTTATCTGTTTGTTTTCTCTTTCTCTTTCAGTTGTCTCCTGTTGTTTTCCTTTTATCAGTTGTTTCCTGTTGTCTCCATTTATCTGTTGGTTTTGTTTTATTCTTCAGCTGTTGATTGTTGTCTTCCGTTATCAGTTATGTATTGTTATTGTCTGATGTTTTCTGTGGTCTTTCTTTGTCAGTTTACTATTGACTAACTTTCGCTTCTGTTGTCTGTGGTCCTTGCTCAGCAGTTTATTGTTATCTACCTCCCTCTTCTGTTGTCTGTGGTCTTTCTTTATCAATTTACTATTGACTACCTTCCTCCTCTGTTGTCTATGGTTGATCGGCGTCAGCGACCCTGGTAGCTGTGACGCCAGATAACCCACAATTAATCAATTGTCTGTGGTCCTTGCTTAGCAGTTTATTGTTAACTGCCTCTCTCCTCTGTTGTCTGTGGTCTTTCTATATCAGTTTACTGTTACTACCTTTCGCTCCTGTGGTTTGTGGTCTGTCTTTTATCTGCCGCTTTCTGTTGACCTTGCCAACTGAAAGGGGGGGATATTAAAAAAGAAAAAAAAATAATTAGACAGGGTACATTTTATATAGCGTCCCAGCAGTATCGTATTTTACCCAGTCTCCTTTATTTCGGGAAAGGAGCATATTTTCTTACTCCTTGTCGTTTAATGAGATCTTTTCTTTGTCAGGCGTTCGGATTCATGTCTTGCGTTGCGTCAGTGTGTGTATATATATATATATATATATATATATATATATATATATATATATATATATATATATATATGTATATATATATACACATATATTTGTATATATATGCATATATATACAGTATATATATGTGTGTGTGTATGAATTTTTCACTTATACACGTGTGAATTTTTTTACATTCAAAAACTTAGCTAGAAATATCTTTACGTACAATTCGCTGTACCCCGGAAGTAACTTAAACCTGCGAGGAATTTTAATTGATAAATATAAAATATTAGATAGCAGAAAACCTGCAAGTGGACAAGTAGAAATTCAGTTATTTGAATACAAACAAAAGTTGACGAATACGTAAAAAATGATGTACAGTAAAAGTATACAGTAAGTAGAATAAATGACGGTACACAAATAAGAAAATATAAAGCAAAGAATAAGGTAACCAGTGTTAGAAATACATAAATGAAAGATGGTGAGGTGTTGAAATGAGTTAAAACTATGCTATTTACAATAGAATTGAGGCAGTTTGGTTGTAATATGAGGGTGATAGCTATTTTATGTAGCGGGAGCACCAAAAACGACAGAGAATGTCTGCTTTGTGTTTCCCAAGGATATTAAAATGCAAGTTCTGCATCCTAGAGTTAGAATGATTACTGAATAGCACAATGCCAACAGGAGTCAGCGCTTAGTTTGAGAGCGCTGTTTTCTCTTATGCTTAAAGACGTACTTGCGTGATTTCTGGCATGGTATGAGAGTCGATGCGAACCTTAAGTTTGCCCTTTGTACCATCCTCCCGAAGTACTGCTGGCTTCACGAATTTCAGTATGCTCAGGAAAAAAGGGAAATCTGGCAACTCCGCAGTGTTGCACTTAATTTTCTTGAGAACCTTTTGGCAACGCTGCCTGTGAAACAGAGTTTCTAAACATGAAAACACGTTTGCCAAATGTCTAAGTGATGTAAATTGAGTTGTTCTTTCAAGTAGAGAGTGTGATGTTACTCATTTTCTCCTCAACTTGTCGTGAGGTGTATACGAAATTTATGACGCCAACTGTACCAACACGCATTTTGAGCAGGTGAGCTTGTGAATTAAGCAGGTACGCATCAAACTGAGGGCGTCCTTGAAGCGAAAATATCTTTCTATTGTGGGAGGCTTCCATAAGGTCCATGGAAATCTGCAGAAGTGTACCAAGCATTCGGGGAAGTCAGCAGTTCACGTTAACCCTTTGATTACGGCCGAGGATGAGACCTCAAACTTACCACAATCCGGAGGGTTTTCAGACGGTAGTCACCCGTAGCATGCTACCAGACGCACGAAATCGTAAACAATCATTGTAATAGCGTTTGTATTTGTTGTTTTGCTGCAAATTAACCTGTTTTATTTATATGATAATATTGTGATAGTAGCGATCCGTGATATAGATATTATGCAATTAATGTAACAACACAAATAAATAAACATAGGATAAGTACTATATATCGGGGTTTAGTCTTGCCAGAGGTATAAGCACTGCACTGATTGAGGATGACAGTCTTCTTTTTTTTTTTTTTTGTCATTTTCTCTAATTCTGTTTGAATCCTGTAAAGGACAGCTACATCACAGTTGTGTATTATAGTTAAAAATTATTTGTATATTCGTCAGAAAACTAATCATAAAGAATGTTCATCATTTTTATGGTTCCGCTTACTATTCCACTAGCTGGGCAAAAAAAAATGAGAGAGAGAGAGAGAAGTGACAGAATAAAAATTTTTACCTATGATTTATTCCTTCTAATTGTACATCAATAACATTGAGAGTAAGTAGACACAATCACAATATTGGTTGCAATATTAACCACATTTCTGGGTAATATTTTTTATCAATGATCAAGCACCCAGCTGACAAGGGATACGCAATCTAGAAATTCAGATGAATTCTGCAGTGTTTGAAAATGGTTTAAAACCCAGCTTCTTCCCAATATAGGCCATCTGCCATCATAGTGTTGATAACGCTTCTTACCATTCAGTTCGAATTAATAAACCTCCGACAATGTCTGCCAAAAAGGATGAAGTTAAAGACTGGCTAATAAAAAATTAGTAAAGTTGCAAAGACATTCATGTAAAGAAAATGATTACGTGATTGACAGACTGGAAAGAGATCATGGACATAGTGGTTAGGCTGCCTACATATCACTGCCAGTATAATGCAACAGAACTGATATGGGGCGCAGGTGAAATCATACGTGGCAAAGAAGAATCATTTTAAAATCAGACCTGCTTCCTTTGGTCAAAGAAGCAATTGAATCCATATCTTCTGACAACTGGGCTAATGATGTGAGATATGCCGAAGATATAAAAAGAGATGACGCTTCAAGAGATGTTTGCATTGATAAATATATAGATTCTTTTGTTATCGATGTAGCATCCTCTGACGAGGATTCTTCATAAGTAATGTCTCTCATACTTGATTGTAAATAAATTTATTGCTTTCCTTGTTGTGTGATATCCTGTTGAACACTGAAATTGAAATAAATTGAAATATAGATCTGTTTTTTTCGACAGAAAGTGGCAGAAATATCTTTAAAAATCTACATATAACAGAAATGCCACAGCAGTGATGAGTATCATATGACAGTGCTTTAAAAGCACAGGTAAATCTAATACTGTATAAATGTAATATATATATATATATATATATATATATATATATATATATATATATATATATATATATATAATTGTGATATATATTTTGAGTTTTTGAGCTTTTGCTTTCTCAGTGCATGCCGTAATCATCTTTTTTCCTTGCTGTATCAAGGTTGAATTTTCACTGTACAGTTATAAAATAGCTTAAATAATAAACATTTTTAAATATTGTATACACTATATATATATATATATATATATATATATATATATATATATATATATATATATATATATATATATATATATATGGGTGTAATAATATTTAAAGAATATTTATTATGAGCTATTTTATAGCTGCACAGTGAAAATTCAACCTTGATACAGCAAGGAGGTAAAGACGATCACGGGCATACACGAAAGAAAACAACTTCAAAAGCTCAAAACTATATCACAATTATATGACTTGATAACAGCAAAGGAACAGTAATAAAAACTATAGTAGATGACGTAACTCAAGAACATTGCTCAGTACAGCATCCAATAAACAAAACTGAAAATGAAAGCACATCTAGGTTTCCAAATTTCTTGCATCTATCATTTTCATATATTGAATTTTTTTTTTTATCTAAAATTTAAGTGGGACAACAAAACTTCATTCAGAACTTTCTATTATAGTACACGTGCTTGATAACAGGCGCAAACAATGAGAGCTTGAAGTCAGAAGGTTAATGGTCAGTTTAAGAGGGCAAAGTCTCTTCCTAAAACGGTCGTACTATAGTAACCCCCGCCTTTTCTTGTTTACTTGCTAATCTTGTTTACTCTTATTCAGTTTTCATCCTCTGGACTTTACTACTGAAGGTAATCTATTTCTTGTTTTGTCATTGTCATTTTTCAATCTTTAAAGCATTTTAATTTTGTAAGCTCTGTTGTCAGTTTTAATTAGTGTTTTTGTATCTTTTAGCCAGAAAAGATGGGATATGGGTGATCCAGAGAAGCGCACCTATTAATAAATATATCAATGATGAGCTGACTGTTCTTCCTATCTGTACTCCCTACTATATATATGCATATATGTATATATGTATATATATATGTATATATATATATATATATATATATATTTATATGTATATATATGTATATATATGTATATATATGTATATATATGTATATATATGTATATATATATATATATATATATATATATATATATATATATATATCTTTCTATCTATGCATCTATCTCTGTGTCTAACTATCTGTTAATACACACACTAACACACATATATGTATACATACGTATATATTAACTTTATCACATACACAATTGTTCTGTGCATTAACTAAATTACTAAAGGACCTCATTCAAACTGGATGGTATCTATAGATACCATGCAGTTTGAATGAGGTCCTTTTAGTAATATATATATATATATATATATATATATATATATATATATATATATATATATATATATATATATATATATATATCATGAAGGAAGCAGTAGGGAAAGGCATCCTCATCATCTACAGTTTATTTTCAATGCCGACGTTCGCGACGAATTCCAAGTCGCATTTTCAAGGCTATAAAATATAATATAATTTGCGAACATCAATAACAAATTAATGCAATGGCAACAGCTCTTTATGTAGTAAAATATTTAAACAAAAACACCTCATTCCAAGACAAGTCAATAATGAGTAAAAGGAGTTCACTAAAATCTTAAAACAACCTACCTATATGAAAGAAAGAACAAGACTAACATAAATAAGTACAAACAGAGTGAGGAAAACCAGTTGCCCAAACTAGGCTATAAACAATTTCACTGAGGACGATTGAGTATTTAACGACGGCACAGTCTTCCTGATAATTATGGATTCTAGGATGGTTAAGTCGTTGTTGTTCTGCACTCGGCCTAGGATGGAAAATCCTTGCTGTCAATATAAGTTTTACATAATTTTGAATGATTTCGTATATTTGATTGCTTCAGGATTAGATAACCTGCTACCTGTTCTATGACTTATGCCCTGTGGGAATCTATGCGGACCTTCAACAGCCTCCTCGTGCATCCCACATATGTATATCCTGTGATCACATCCCGGGCAAGTACTTTGTAAACAACGCTGGACGAAAACAGAGGACTGAGCCGGTCTTTGACTCTGAACAGAGACCCTATTGTAAAGGGATTTTTCGGGATGATTTTCAGGTTTAAAGCTGGAAAACTCCTTTGAATAATGGCTGCATTTTCTCCTAAAAGTATCATCATGCACGAAAGGGAAACTTGCATACATCTTTAGTTTCGGCACAGTCGATTCAGGTGTTGCCGGAGGTCATTTTCTGTAGTAGCAGTTTATTTAGGATCTGAAAAAGTCGTGATGGAAAACAATTATTATTGAAATATTTCACTAAAAAGGATATCTCATCGTGAAACTCTTCCAGTTTGACGAGTGGGTGTAAGCCCTATGGAGGAGGGTTAAAATAGAGTTCAGTTTCAAATGAAAAGAAACACGAACTATAAAAATTCATTCCCAAAACCAGTAAATGTATTTTTCTATACACACCTGTGTAAAAACCTGAGTCACCTCTGGAAATAATAAGATCAAGGAAGGGAGTTTGTTATTTACCTCCTTCTCCATAGCGAACCTTATGTTTGATGTTGTCGGATGACGAACTCCAGAAAGGACTCTGCATGACATTCATGACGAAATAGGAGAACGTGTCGTCAACATATCTTCGATAAAATAGGGAGGGCGGAACCTAATGGGACATTCTTCATTATGCGCTCCTCCAGGAGCACATGAAGATGTTAGCAAAAATTGACCAAGTGGTGATCCCATGGTTATCCCTTCAGTTTGTTTATACAAACTGAAGGCAAAGGTCGTGTCCAGCACGGCCAGCTCTAAAAAGTTGTTTAAAAAAATGTCCTACTAAAATTATTAAAAATTGCATCTTCATCAGTAAAAAGTTTGCTTAATATTATCTCAGTATTATTATTATTATTATTATTATTATTATTATTTATTATTATTATTATTATTATTATTGGAGAAGCAATTCCACAGTTATGTATATGTACATATATTTAAAGATAAATATACAACTGTGGATTTGCTACTTCATTTTAAGACTCATGCTACTATGAGTATTTTTTTATTACTATTATTTTTTTTTTGAATATGAATCCAATTCATACGGGACAAGCATACAGGGACCATTGACTTGAAATACAAGCCTCCAAAGTATATGGTAGACAGGTTTTCCAGGAATATTGAAAAGTTTTCGTGCGTCTTTAATAGTGTTCTTGAAGACTCTAAAACTTATTTCTTTTCCGAAGAAGAATTTTTATTTAAATAAGACAAGCGATTTAAACTACTCTGTATCCTTCAAAAATCTACTATTATAATTTGATGCTGGTACCATAAAAACACTATATATTTATAACTTACTCTGCTATGCGAAAAACTTAATCATTCTTTGCTGGAGGCAGCCATCTCTCTCTCTCTCTCTCTCTCTCTCTCTCTCTCTCTCTCTCTCTCTCTCTCTCTCCCCTTAATAAGGTGATCAATGGCAATGGAGAAGCCTTGTTAAAACAAAAAGGTCACTTTTCTCTTGAAGCTGACTGGATTACTGGGCGCTAGTGATGACCATTTCAGGAAACAGAAATTCTTGAGACCACCTTATTTTTAACTATTGGGAAAAATTAACGCACACAGACGCACAAACCAGTGTATACACACACACACATATATATATATATATATATAAAATATATGTATATATACTTATATATACATATATTTATGTATATGTATCTATCTATAATAATAATTTCCAAGTTGATCTTGTCCTCCCGTGGTGAAATTTTCTAGAAAGCTTTATTGCCATGAAAATAGCATTTTTTTAAAGAAATAAATGTAAATGTAGCGAAAATCATCATCATCGTATCCTTTTCCCTCGTCGTCGGGGAGGAGATATCTATCTATCTATCTATCTATCTATCTATCTATCTATCTATCTATCTATATGTATATATATACATATATATAGATATATAAATATATGTAGATATACATATATATATACATATATATATATATGTATATAATATATATATATATATATGCATACATGTATATAATATATATACATATATGAATATATATATATATATATATATATATATATATATACATATATACTGTATATATTTATATATATATGTATGTGTATGTATATATACATATATATATATATATATATATATATATATATATATATATATATATATATATATATATATATATATATATATATATATATATATATATATATATAAATATATATATATATATAAATATATATATATATATATATGAATATATATATATATATATATAAATATATATATATATATATATATATATATATATATATATATATAAATATATATATATATATATATATATATATATATATATATATATATATATATATATATATATATATATATATATATTTATATATATATATATATATATATATATATATATATATATATATATATATATATATATATATATATATATATATATATATATATATTTCTCCCGGCGAGAGAAAAGAGGATACGATGATGATTTTTCACAATTTTTAATTTCTTTCTTTTTTTAAATATTATTGATGTTTTCGTGGCAATAAAGCTTTCAAGAAAATTTCATACCTTCTGCTGCAAGAAAGAATCATTGTCGCCTGGCGCCGTAATATCTTCGTGTTTTTCCAGTCGTTTTAGAATTCTTCCGCTCATGCGTATAGCGCCATCACTCAATAGGTGCACTGACACCAAGGACTACAGTGGCCATCCTCTGTGGATCCTCCAGGAAGACGTCTTGAAGCCTTCAGAGACAGCATGAGCAAAGAAGGCGAAGTTTTATGGTTAAAATGAACTGGATGACGAAGCAGATCGACTAAAAGAGATTTTCAGAGGAAAAGTACATCACGAGAATGGCAGATAGCTTCAGTCTGTAATTGTTTACTGCTGAAAATATGGACTACTTCGCGGAGCAGTATGAAGTCGAGGTTCCCGCCTTCTGCGATTATTCGGCACCTCTACAGTCGTATTGTCACTCACGGACGCAAGCTCTTCATTCGAAATAAGGAAGGAAATAATCAAGAGAGGAAGACAGTGGAACGGAGGAACTGGAAGAATTTATACGAAATAAAAAGGTAGAGAACTTGAGGTGTTTTCTAAGCTGATTGAGAGGATTTGGATGCCCAAAATTACCGCTTGGAGCAGTTCTTCGCTCGAAATAAGAAAGAGAAGGAACAAAAAGAGACGACATCGGCGTGGAGGTATACTGAAGAATGCTGACGAAGAATAAAGTAGATAACCTGAGGTGTTAGAAACTACTTCAAAGATTTGGATTCACAGAATTACTTTTCGGAGAAGCAAGGAAGAATCGAAGGGATGATCAATATCGTCAGTCAAGAGGGATTCTCATAAGTTTATAGAAGACGACTCCTTAAAGCAAAGAAGCTGTTTATGTGCCAGAAAAAGAACTCCAAGTAATGGTTATCGCGATGTTGAAATGATCTAAAACCTTCGAGATTTTCCTTGAAGACATTTTGGAATCCTTCCAGTCCTCCGGCTCCTGGAGGACGAGAGAAATGCCATTCGCGCATGCGCCGAGCTTCAAAGTGTCAAGAACAATCTCCGAGATGCTTCAAATCGTCTGGAAGCCTTCGGAGACAGAAAGTGTCAGTTTTTTGAAAAGTAGGGCAAGAGAAAGCAAAGAGTATTGGTGAGGGGAAGGGTCCGACCCAGAGGCCGCTTCCTTCCTCCAAGGAAGCAGCCTATGGGTCTGACCCTTCCCATGGAAAGGGCCCAAGCCCTTTAAGGATTGGCCCCAAAAGCCTACAAGGCTTGCCAGTCTTTTGAGGGCAGCCTGAAGGGAAGGGTCCGACTCCAGAGGCTGCTTCCTCGAGAAGGCAGGTATCCTGTCAGGCTGGGGAAGCAGGCCTGAGAGGGGCCAAGAACTTCAAGGATGAGGCCCAAAGTCCTCCTAGGCTGGCCAGTCTTTGAGGGCAGCCTTGAAGGGGAAGGGTCTGACCCAGAGGCTGCTTCCTCGGAGGAAGGCAGGTATCCTGCCAGGCTGGGGAAGCAGGCCTGGAGAGGGCCCAAGAACTTCAAGGATGAGGCCCAAAGTCCAAGGATGGCCCAGTCTCTTGAGGGCAGCCTGAGGGAAGGTCCACCCAGAGGCTGCTTCCTCTGAAGAAGGCAGGTATCCTGCCAGGCTGGGAAGCAGGCCTGGAGAGGGCCCAAGAACTTCAAGGATGAGGCCCAAAGTCCTCCAAGGATGGCCAGTCTCTTAAGGGCAGCCTTGAAGGGAAGGGTCTGACCCAGAGGCTGCCTCGGAGGAAGGCAGGTATCCTGCCAGGCTGGGGAAGCGGGCCTGAGAGGGCCCAAGAACTTCAAGGATGAGACCCAAAGTCCTCCAAGGATGGCCAGTCTTTTGAGGGCAGCCTGAAGCGGGAAGGGTCCGACCAGAGGCTGCTTCCTCGGAGGAAGGCAGGTATCCTGCCAGGCTGTGGAAGCAGGCCAAGAGAGGCCCAAGATCCTCAGGATGAGGACCAAAGTCCTCTAAGGATGGCCAGTCTCAGGGCAGCCTTGAAGGGAAGGGTCTGACAGCAGGCTTCCTTGGAGGAAGGCAGGTATCCTGCCAGGCTGGAAGCGGGCCTGGAGAGGGCCTAAGAACTTCAAGGATGAGACCCAAAGTCCTCCAAGGATGGCCAGTCTCTTGAGGGCAGCCTTGAAGGAAGGGTCCGACCCAGAGGCTGCTTCCTCGGAGGAAGGCAGGTATCCTGCCAGGCTGGGGAAGCAGGCCTGGAGAGGGTCCAAGAACTTCAAGGATGAGGCCCAAAGTCCTCCTCCTAGGCTGGCAGTCTCTTAAGGATAGCCTTGAAGGGAAGGGGTCTGACCCA
Source organism: Macrobrachium rosenbergii (assembly GCF_040412425.1). Classification (NCBI taxonomy): domain Eukaryota; kingdom Metazoa; phylum Arthropoda; class Malacostraca; order Decapoda; family Palaemonidae; genus Macrobrachium; species Macrobrachium rosenbergii. The sequence goes on along the minus strand of NC_089791.1, from coordinate 50,657,134 downwards.
GAGGTTGCTTCCTCGGAGGAAGGCAGGTATCCTGCCAGGCTGGAGCGGGCCTGAGAGGGACCAAGAACTTCAAGGATCAGACTCAAAGTCCTCCAAGGCTGGCCAGTCTCTTGAGGGCAGCCTTGAAGGATGGGTGGGCAGCCTTGAAGGGATGGGTCCCGACCCAGAGGCTGCTTCCTCGGAGGAAGGCAGGTATCCTGCCAGGGCTGGGGAAGCAGGCCTGGAGAGGGCCCAAGAACTTCAAGGATGAGGCCCAAAGTCCTCCAAGGATGGCCAGTCTCTAAGGGCAGCCTGAAGGGAAGGGTCTGACCCAGAGGCTGCTTCCTCGGAGGAGGCAGGCATCCTGCCAGGCTGGGAAGCAGGCCTGGAGGGGCCCAAGAACTTCAAAGGATGAGACCCAGTCTCCAAGGCTGGCCAGTCTCTTGAGGGCAGCCTTGAAGGGAAGGGTCCGACCCAGAGGCTGCTTCTCGGAGGAAGGCAGGTATCCTGCCAGGCTGGGGAAGCAGGCCTGAGAGGGCCCAAGAATTTCAAGGATGAGGAGGCCTCCAAGACTGGCCAGTCTCTTAACCCTATCTGGTGCAAGTTGGGTCTGGGCAGACCCACACCCTACGGGATTTTTTTCATTTTTAGATAAATTTATTTTATAATCGTTTTTAGTTGATTCTATGATTACCAAAATATGGGAAATTATTAATTATTTTAATTTTCATTAATTAAAGCAGAATAATAAATGAACAAATGAGACGTCAGGTTTTTAGGAATTGTGTAAACTAGATTTTGACTCTGAAATATTGTCTACAAATGCTAAGCATTCAAAGGAAAACAATTAATGTTTACATTTTTCTTCCACAGGTTAGTGTCGGCGTCAAGATTATGCAGATGGAAGGACGTAAGTAGTATTGGAACAATGTTGTACAAGATGGAAAATGAATAAATCCCTTCGGTGGCAACTCAGCTAGTAAAACTCTCTCTCTCTCTCTCTCTCTCTCTCTCTCTCTCTCTCTCTCTCTCTCTCTCTCTCTCTCTCGTACGGGGGTGGTGACATCAGTGCAGCTTACGTGGTACACTGCAGGCATAACTAAAAGGTTTGCAGCGCTCCTTCGGCCCCTGGCTACACCCACTTGGCTCCCATTCCTGCTTCCTTTCTACTTCCTTGCTGTCCAACACCTCAAACCATCGCATATTTGAATAACTGTGTGGTATATTCCCAGTTACACCTTTAGATCCTGTTACTTCGTCTCATTTATTTTCTAGGTCTATTTATCTTGCTGCCCAACCACTTCAGTTCCCTCTTGTAATTGTCTTAGGTCCTGAATGGCGGAATGTGCCTCAGTGCTAGACTTGATAGCCTGCATTTTATGATTCATGCTATCTCTGTCATATATAAAGTATATATATATATATATATATATATATATATATATATATTTATATTATATATATGCGCAAAAAATCACAGTAGATGCAAGTGGCTTTAGTATATAAGCGAATACCATAGGAAAATGACAGGCAGAAGTTCAGTACGAAGCGCTTTCACGTGTTTATTCACGCATCTTCGGGGGGCACAAATGAGACAGTTGAAAAGAAGGTTACAAGGTAAACAGAAAGAACAAGAATACCAGATGGTTAATTGTCAAAGGGTAACAAACGAAGAGTTGATCTAGGTTAATCCGGGATCACGCGGTCACAAACTAAAACCACAGACTTAACCATAAGAGATACGGAAGTGTAGCCTTACAAAATCCAAAAACATGTATGAAACTGAATACTAATTATATTTATCAACAACTTTCTTAATTATGAAGGCATCGAGTTCAGATAAACCAAGACCTACAGTAATAGATCACTTCCATGATTAGACTTGATAAAACAAGATTCAGTGATATTCCTTTTAACTGTGTTGTTACACGGGACTTTGGATCTTGCTTCACTAGTTAATCGGATGATCTAAGCTCTTGTGTATATATACGAATAATGCATTCGATATCTGGCCGGTTCTCACAGAATATTGTCCTGTTTGACTCGTTGTGAAAGTGATTTTCCAGTTTGTCTAATATATTTAATCACACTTTTTACGAGGAATTTCATATATGCAGCCAGAAACATTTTAGGAGCATTTTTTAAAAATAAACTCTTAACATTAAAATTACTGAAAACAACATTTATGTTGAAAAGCTTTAAAATTCTAGGAATTTCTAAAAACCTTTCATCATATTTCATCATACGATAATTTGAGAATATTATGCTTACTAAATTCGAGTTTGTTATTAGTTATATAAAATGTTTTCCTGGCTCTTTTCCATGATACATCTGCAAAAGTCCTTGAGAATTTAAGTTTCAAGACAATATCATGAATAATTTTAATCTCAGCATCAATGAACAGAGAATTTAACATTTTGATCGTGATTGGAAGCGTTCTCAATTTAAGTCGTGGTTAAAACTCGATGCCTTCATAATTAAAAAAGTTGTTGATAAACATAAGCAACAAAATTAGTATTCAGTTTTATACATGTTTTTGGATTTTGTAAGGCTACGCTTCCGTATCTCTTATGGTTAAGTCTGTGGTTTTAGTTTGCGACCGCGTGATCCCAGATTATCCTGGATCATCTTTGTTCATTACCCTTTGACAATTAACCATCTGGTATTCTTGTTCTTTTTGTTTACCATGTAACCTTCTTTTCAACTGTGTCTCATTTGTGCCCCCGAAGATGGTTGAATAAACACGTGAAGGCGCTTGGTACTGAACTTTTCCCTGTCATTTTCCTGTGGTATTCGCTTATGTTTATATATACATACATATATATATATATATATATATATATATATATATATATATATATATATATATATATATATACATACATACATATACACACACACATGCATACATACATATGTATATATTATAAGGGATAGAGAGAGAGAGAGAGAGAGAGAGAGAGAGAAGTAAATCATGATCAGTTTGTCCTTTTTCCCGAGGAATCTTCTAGAAGACTTTTATATATTTGTATAAATTTACAATATATAAACCAGGGGGACAATACAAACAAACACATAGACGGTCGGAAACCAGATATCCACACACCTGACAGGTGGGGAAAGGTGGGAGGAGCAGTAAACTCATTAGTGTCCGAGGTCAGATGCTAACGAGTCTGATGTTCCTTTGTACTGCCAATGTTGCATATGCACTGTGAATTAGTACTAATACAGTATGTATTAGTCCTCTGGAAGATGTCTTAGATATCGAGACGACGCTGGTGCAGGATTTACAGCTAATGTTTCATTTTTCTTTTGGGTACATCCACATATATTATATATATATATATATGTGTGTGTGTATTATATATATGTATGTATGTATGTATGTATATATATATGTATATATATATATATATATATATATAGAGAGAGAGAGAGAGAGAGAGAGAGAGAGAGAGAGAGAGAGAGAGAGAGAGGAGAGTTTGTTTTATTTAGTATCATATGCTCTCTCTCTATTTATATATATATATATATATATATATATATATATATATATATATATATATATATATATATATATATATATATATATATAGAGAGAGAGAGAGAGAGAGAGAGAGAGAGAGAGAGAGAGAGAGAATAAAGAGAGAGAGAGAGAGAGAGAGAGAGAGAGAGAGAGAGAGAGAGTCGGATTTACTTAACTTCAGATCGCCTCTATCCAAATCATATTTATTTTTTCGTGTATGATCGTTTCATTCGTGTTGGTGCTGATTTCCACATGCGGCGTTATTGACAATCTGCATTTTACCGTCGAACTTCAGTCGAGAAGCTGACTCTGGCGTGTTTGCCCTTCGTGTAAACACGTCTCTCTGAGTCGACGTGATTGACATTTTATTCGCCAAGGTCGATCTGTGCCGTGATTCATTTATTTTTTCGTCCTCTGTTGGTTGTGTTAATAGCAAATCAATTTGATTCCATTTCAGCTTTGGTGTTTTTTTTTTCTCCATCTCCTGCTTTCCCTGTGTTTTCTTTATTAGTGCTAGTGTTTGCAGTCTTTCTCTCTCTTCTCTCTCTTTTTCTTTATTCTGTTTGCAGTTTTTATTCCCTTTCTCTCAGTGTTTTCTTTATCTCTCTCTCTCTCTCTCTCTCTCTCTCTCCTTCTGTATTGGTTGATTGGAAGCCTCTCTCTCTCTTTTTCTCTCTCTCCCCAATATTATGCTGGAAACACCAAGTCAATTACGACCTCAGGTAGCGTAGTATCGGCAGGTTGCCAGGTCATTATTTAGTTACGCGAAAATGAGCTGATGGCAAAAGCAGGAGCACTGGTTAAATATGAAGACGAATTTTAAAAGAAAAACTGGGCTAGGATAAATTTAGACGTCAAATTGCATGGAATTTCAAAGGGTCATGATGCGCAGGACAAGTTGCGCGTAGGGGGGAGGATTGGGCAATGTGGTAAAACCGGAAACAATTGGTATACCTATAGTGGGTTTACCCAGTGGGCGGACCGAGTGAGTAAGCCCATGCGGGTAGACCCAGGTGATCCCCTTGTCAAAACCACAGAGTCGTCTTCGTGTACTGGATGCTGATTAAGACGGCCCCGAACTGTGGCTTGAAGGTATCTGATATGATTGGCAGTGAGTCACAGCGAGGCATGAGCTCAAAGGTAGTGGCTGGGGCTTTTGGCAGTAGCAGGAAGCTCCATGTTGAACTTAAAGCATCGCCATTGCTAGCCAATTTTATCGGCTGACTGGTTTGATGTTATCTGAAGTGAAACTAGAACGGGTTATCAGCATATATATATATATATATATATATATATATATATATATATATATATATATATATATATATATATATATATTATATATATATATTTATATATATAATTTATATATATATATATATATATATATATATATAAATATTATATATATATATATATATATATATATATATATATATATATATATATATATATATATATATATATATATATATATTATATGTATAATATATGTATGTATATTATATATATATATATATATATATATATATATATATATATCATAATTTACATATATATGTATATATTTATATATGTATATATATATGTGTGTGTGTATGTATATATACAAACATATACTATGTGTGCGTGTATATTAGCCTTAATTTTGCATGTTATCGAGGGACAATAATAGTTGAATATTGTGGTCAGACAAAACGTAAATCTCATTTTAGAAGCCAACGCACGCGTACGAAGGCACACACACACACACACACACACACACACACACACACACACACACAGCCAATTCCTTATACAGCATATAACATCTTGCGTGCAGGTAAGGCATTCTTCGTTCCCTAGTTGGTGAATTTGCGCAGTCCTTACACAAGTCTCGGTATCGTCATTTGAGATGAGATGTGGCTTGAGACAGCGGTAATCCTATATTGGCTGATTTGAAGCTGGTTTATATTTGATGATTCTCTCTCTCTCTCTCTCTCTCTCTCTCCATCATTGGCTAATTGGAAGCTGGTTTGTATTTGATGATTCTCTCTCTCTCTCTCTCTCTCTCTCTCTCTCCTTCTTCTTCTTCTTCTTCTTCTTCTTCTTCTTCTTCTTCTATATTGCTTGATTGGAAGCTGGTTTATATTTGATGATTCTCTCTCTCTCTCTCTCTCTCTCTCTCTCCATGTGCAAATAGTTTTCAAACACTCCTCTTTTCGTTTATTCTTTCCTTTTGAGATCCAGTATAGACCAATTTTATTTATTTCCGTTTCAGAGTGATTTGATTGTAGTTGATCTCTTTAATTTTTTTAATTTATTTGGAAGATGGTAATGTTAATGCAAATTATTATTATTATTATTATTATTATTATTATTATTATTATTATTATTATTATTCCCTACAAGCCATTCGTTTCACAATGCAGCTGCTGGTTTGGAATGAGGTTGCAAGCCCCATACTCCTCTTTGCCCTGGCTGCGACTCACCACACTTGAGTAACTTCAAAGTACATAATTCACCGCTTGGGTCAACAGAGGGAGAAATCGTTCCTCGTAATAAGGCAATCGAACCGGGCTTCCTAACCACTAGACTGTTATTTAATAAAACTGTTTATTTATTTAAATTGCTTTGTTTCATTGCATGCCTCTGCCTAAGGGTCGATTTGCAATAAAGCTTCCCGGTAAGGTCTTCTTGACCTTAGGCTTGTTCCCTTTGATATAAAGGTCAGCTGATTACTGTTAGGCCTAGGGAGGAAAGATTGGTCGTAGGCCTATAAATGACTCTTGACTTGGAGCGGGAGTGGGTCTTTGGAGCGGGAATGGGTCTTTGGAGCGGGAATGGGTCTCGTCTTCCTGGGAGGAAAAAAACAGAAAGAGGGAAAAGAGAATTAGGTACGGAAGTTGATGACAAATGTGCCTCGTATCCGGTGTGAAAAACACAAAAAAACTGGAATGACAGGAATAGAAAAAGAGAAATTAGGAACGGAATTAGATTACTTGAGTTTATTCATGGTGAAAAAAGAGAAAAACGGGAGTGATAGGAACAGGAAAAAATAGGAATGGAATTAGATTACTTGAATATATTCAAATAATCTAATTCCATTCCTATTTCTTATTCCTGTTCCTATCATTCCATTTGAATATATTCAAAGTGAAAAAAAAAAGAAAATCTGGAATGACAGGAATATAATATAAATGGGAAAATACGAATGGAATTTGATTACTTTATTATGTTCAAGATGAAAAAAGTGAAAAAACTGGAAGGATAGAAATAGAGAAAGAGAGATTAGGAATGGAATTTGATTGCAAACGTGCGTCCTATTCAAGATGAAAAGAAAACAGAAAAACTGGAATGACAGGAATAGGAACGGTTTGGGAATGTGTCTTCTGTCTTCGCTAGCATAAGTCTCGTAGTGATCCACAGCCCCTTGCACCAGAAATTTCAAGTTTTTTGTTTTATTAGTTTTATAACTTTATTTATTTTTTTGCATTACTAGGAAGTGCACCACTATTATTGATTGTAATCTTTTTATTTATTTTTTAATTTATTATTTTGTTTTTGTTTGCCTTCTGCTACAAGCTGTGGCTTTCTCTTCCCTGAATAATAACTTCCTATCCATTCCTGGAGTTAAGCCTCTCTCTCTCTCTCTCTCTCTCTCTCTCTCTCTCTCTCTCTGTATATGTGTGTGTATGTGTAACTCCTGGACATGAAAAATGCATTTCGTGGAAAGTCCTAGCAATTGTCTTTTATTTTTTTTTCTATTAAACTTGAGAACCTGTGGAACGGGTAACGTTAAATCTCTTATCTGTCCACGCCCCTCAGAAGAAGAGGAAGAAGAGGAAAGGTAGAGAGAGAGAGAGAGACAGACATAGAGATTACAATAACAATTGCGGAAATTGCTCCTCCTTCTCCTAAGATGTGGGCAGAGATAATTCCTCTGAGGTTGCTTTCTATCCATTTTAGTGGGCGTTCTTTTTCACCTGCCAATTCACATTTTCATTTAAAGCGACGGTGCTTTAGCACGGATGGAATTTCACATGCTTGATCAAGGTCAGTCTGGGGGGCAAGGTCTTGGACTGGGGCCCTCTTTCATTATCTTTTGTTTCTGCGCGTGAAATTCGTTGGTACCTGATTCGTCATTCGTGCGTGAGCTCCTGCCTGAATTACGTCGTGTTTGTGGTTGTACGTCGATGTTTGGGACATTTCTGTAAATATGAATAAAAGTAAAAGTCGTGGTTTGAATTATGTGTGTAAGAACTGTGTTACCATCTCAGTGCATTTAATTATTTATAGATTAGTCTTTTATGGTTGATGCTTGAATTATGTCGTATTTAGGGATACACTTTCAGGTCTGGGAATATTTGTATAATTGTAAATGTAGTCATTTGAATTATATATGCATGAGCTTTGTTAGCATTTCAGTGTATTTATTTATTTTATTTATTTATTTATAGATGAACTTTTGTGGTTAATGCTTGAATTATGTCGTGTTTGTGATTGTATACCGTAGTTTGGACTGTTTGTATGTACCTGCAGTCATTTGAAATATATATTTACGAGTTTTGTTAGCACCGTAAAGCGTATATTTATTTATAGGTTAACTTATTATGGTTGATGCTCGAATTATGTAGTTTTTACGGATGTATGTCATAGTTGGACGTTTTGTATTAGTGTAAATAAATGTAAATGTCGAGGTTTGAATTTTACATGTATGAGCTTTGTAACCATCTTAATGCATCTTTTATTTACAGATGAACTTCTGTCGTTCATGCTTGAATTATGTCGTATTTATGGATATATTTTCAAGTTTGGAATATTTGTATAAATGCAAAGACCACTGTTTGAATTATGTATGTATGAGTTTTGTTAGTATCTTATTGCAAATGTTTATTTATGGATGAATACTCTTGCTCATACAAATGCGTGTATGTATGTTTGGAATTTGAATTTCCTATATATATGCAGAGTTTATCTCACAGTTCTCTGAAAATTCCTCACCTCGCCTGGTTCATGAGATCGCATTTTTATATTTAGAACAGTGATCCTTTTATCCTTGAGCTTCCTTTCTTCTCTTATCCGTTGATCTGGATGTGTTCATAGGATTCCGTCCGCACTTTCAAGAATGTCGGGTGTCTTCAGTGAGCGTTTGAAAAAAATATTGTCTTCCAGTTATTCTGTGCGTAGGGCTGCGTAGTCACCTTTATCGCGTCAACACCTGTAGCCAGTTGTGCGTACTGTGTAATATTGCAAGGCTACAGTTCAACTGTTCGAATATGTTAAGAGTCGTTTTGCGTAATTCATAACTGCGACCAACGACAGACGACTGGCAGTCAGGTACATCATTTCAGCGCCCAGCTACAAGCAACTGACAACCAGGTAAATCGTTTCCTATTCATACTGGCGAAGGTACATGGTTTTCATGAAACATGCAAGATGGCTCCTCCCTCCGCCAAAATTGAACCCGGCCCAGTTTGTTTGCTTGCTTGTGAGGTGTAAATTGAGAACGCTGGTCACTACGTCAGGGGGGGATCTATATTAGTCTCTGTATTAGTCGTAGAATCTTTTCAAGGAAAGTTGAAATAGAAGTTATAACTTCTCGCCACCTCCAAATGTTAGGCGATTTAGGGGAGGGCGGCTGATTTCCCTAGAGTCTTGCATATTTTATCGGGAAGACGTGTTGTTCAGACAGGTTGTTCAGACGGGTTGTTTTTCGCTCGACGCCTTCTTGAGGTGGTTGTTGTTGGGGCGTAAGGGCATCGTCC
>NC_089791.1:50635382-50640382 GCF_040412425.1 Macrobrachium rosenbergii | reverse complement strand
TATATATATATATATATGAGAGAGAGATGAATTAGTAGGAATTCAGTCCCAATAGGCCTATATAGTACGTATAGATTCACATGAATAAGAAAATGCTAGAGTAGTAAATGAGCCAAATGAAGTCAATATAAAAATAACACTGTTAAACTAAGGAGAATAAAATGATAAAATTGGTCACATTATATGAAAAGGCAGCATAACTCATTAAAACTTGTATAGATCCTCGTGCATCTATCACGCATCTTATCTTATTTGGCATTGATGCAACAAGGACTTCGCCAGTATTTGCTGCTTGCCTCTTTGGCCCCTAAGTTTTCCTAAATATCTATTGCATGCTTTATAAGGTTCTCTTTGGTGTAAGCACGATTAACACCCTATTGTGGGTCATGTAGCCCATAAGTTTTCTATTGGCTTCAGATCTGCAGACTTTGCAGGCCAGTGTTCGAATCCACGTCTGATTCTGCTGAACCATTGCTTTTCAGCTCTCTGCATTGTGGACTACAAAAATTGTCTATGGCAATGTATACTAGCATGGGATACGGCAATAATAGTTTTCGAACTGATGGTACTAAAATGTCCCTAAAAATTTCGATACACTGATTGGTGTTCGAAACGGTCATCGATGACAATTAGCCCTTCCTGGTCCACTGGCAGCCATCCATCCCTATGACCCAGCTGATATTCTGCCACTACGCCTTGAAGTCGCGATGTTATTTTCAGCATATCTCCACAGAAAAATATTATTTCAAATGACTGCTATTCAATAGAGAGTAGTTAGTCATAAAAAAAGAGAACAGTAGGCCTACAACTTTTTATGACATTTTTCCATTTTATATGTTACAACATAGACTTATCTTATGAATTATACTCTATAAATGAAAATTATAATGTTTCCTAATGGCCTATAGGCATGCATTGAAATTATATCTCAAGACAACTATATGAAGATAAAATGTGCAGTATAATCCCATTAAACAGATAATTCCTGTATGAATAGTCAAATACATATAGTTATTGATCATTCTCAGCTTTAGGTCTAGATATATATACAGTAATAAGGACAAAATAACAAGTTTCTTTTTTTCATTTTGCAACTATATTATTTTCACTTTATAGTCGAATTGCATTAGTTTTATATATAACGTAATGCGCCTCAAGTATATAATACTACATATCAGTTTATAATAGGGAATAAACAGGTCCCATCCTTTTTCTTTATTCTGTTGCGTTAGCAACGGTTTTGCCGGAATCCTAAAATGCATTCCGCCCCATGCAACCTATTCCGCACAGCCCGCACACGTATTTGTAGTCCGCTGTTGTCACAGCAACAAGGTCATCTGGGGCTGCCTTATCAGCCGCAACTATCATAGGGTCTAGCTCTTTCTGGGGCTTCTGAGGAGTTCCATTTAGGCCTATTTTTCTATACTTATAATTTTTTTTTTGATCTTTGATAGCATTTTGTGAGCTTCCATTATTTTCTGTAAAATGTAACAAATGAAATCGTTCAACTACTGTCGACTTTATATTGAAATGATAATATAAGAACTATGTTTATACGATACTGCTAGTGATAGCTACGTCTTCTCATTGTTGCCGGAACGTGCAAATGTGGCCTCTTCCAGTGTGGAAGTTTTGATGCAGAACTGGGGTACTCATTTTACGGTCTGCCAAACCAAGGGAAAAAATGTTCATACTTTTTTAGGGTTTATTGTACAGATATATTAGTTTCTTATATTTTACGATTCATTGCCCTATATTTCGGTCATTTGCATATTTATATATCTTTTCATATAAAATGACTGGAATAAAAAGGCATCAAAGAGTGGCTGTTGGTGCCGAATCATGAATCAGCAGAAGTTGATCGAGCCAGAATGTCTGATGACTGACAAGTCGAATGCAGACGACATCAGAATGACAGCAGCTTTAGGGATCCATCCAATTATGGTAGCTTAACTTTATTTAAATTTGTTTTAGTAAATGTAAAAAATTATTGTGATTAACTTAGGGTTACAGAAATGATCTTTAGACTATGAAGGAAAGCTATGGGTTAAATGACTTTAAACTTTAGGCTACCATAGAAGTCAGTCCTGTGGGAAATGTGCAACACTGTATTATGGCAGTGGTCGATTCGACGTTTTTTATCACTTCACTTCGTCTACGTGAATTTTGTTATATGGAAAATAGTTTTATGTAATAATATAACATGATGTTCTAAAGATTACGGTGACTGTTTTTAATGCCATTACATAAGATTTACTCCATCTTCGAACAGAAAAAATATATTAATCAGGTATGAATCGTGCGTCAGGCAGGTGATCGAAAAATTATGAAACTGCCAATTCTAATTTGGCCGACTGTACCTTTATTGATGATGTGGTTATTGTTGATGTTTATTGTGCCAGTGGTACAGCATCTTATACCGTAAGACGTGTTTAATAGTCTATACGAATATAAATTTGTTATAGACTGTTCGATTCCTGATGAAGAACACGTCTGTCATATTATGGAGACGAAATTGCACCCAGTTGAACTACCAGAACTTTGCTGATATTCTCCCGGATGCAAATACAGTCCTCGGATTTATCGAAGACTGTTTTGATAATTACTTTAAAAACAAATCCAAGGGATCTCTTCTTTATCTTTATCTGTGATGATTGTATGGGAATGTCCTCACAACCCTTGGGAGAATAGCGCATGATAGAGTCAGCTGGGGTCCAGTATGCACCAGAAGAGTTGGAAGACCAAGACGTTCTTGGATGAGAATTATAAGAAGGAAGGCGGGAGATGAGTGGGGATTTGTGGAAGATAAAGCGCAGGAAAGATGTTTGTGGTGTTTCACAGAGACTCTTTGCATTACGCGGCATTGGAAGCGTGTATTATTATTATTATTATTATTATTATTATTATTATTATTATTATTATTATTATTATCTCACGCCACTACAGTGGTGTAGAAATCCGCAATGGTGACGGTATAAATACATATTTAAAATATAGATAAAGCGAGAGCTTTCGAGAGCCTGCTCGTTTCTCCCGATTTCTTCACCGTTATTATTATTATTATTATTATTATTATTATTATTATTATTATTATGTAATCCTGAGCTAAAAACCGCCATCTTTTTGATGTAGCACATCATGGTTCTTCATTCAGTTATCGGACTACTATCGTTAAACAATATACCAACATTTCTCTAGACTTTTTAAGCTGGCCCCAAGGGTTTGTCATAAAATGAAGTGGGTGGGGTGTAGGTTGGGTGAAAATTAAGGTTAGTTAAAACTGAGGAATTTGGGTCGCCAAAAGGAAGAAGATCAGAGGAACCGATGAAAAGTTAAAGGACAGGAACAATACAAAGAATCTTTGAACCTGCCACATCTCGCCATTCTTAGCAGCATCCCAAAATTGTGTTAAAGAGGTAGGACCCCCTCCTTCTTTTCCCCCCTCCTCTACTGCTCCCATCCGCATCCCTCCGTACTCTCCCCTTCCCCTCCTACTCCCCTCCTCCCTCCTACCCCCTCCCCTCCCTCCTACCCCCACCCCCCTCCTGCCCTACTCCCTCCCTCCATCTTGCACTCTCCCCTCCCTTCTACGCCTTCCCTTCCCCTCCCCTCCCCCCCATCCCTCCTCCATCCTACCCCCTTCCCATCCCTCCTTCCTACCCCTACCCCTCCACCTCCCTCCTTTTTCTCTCCCCTGAATAAAAAGCGACCAAGTCGACGACTGCAATTTTCTCTGTGGGCAGACATTAACGTCCTAATGAAAACCTTTGTCGTCAGTCTTCTTCTCGAGAGCCACACGATATATTATATATATATATATATATATATATATATATATACATCTCGTAAACAAAAATATTGCATCCTCCGAGGGCATCAGGTTAGTTAGGCCTTTCATTATCTCGCCCCCTCCTCCTTGGGGCTCCGTGTTGTAAGTCACGGAATCTTGTTGAGCTCTGCAACGCTGCCGTCGAATATTTCACAGTAAATCGCTGTGGGGCTGTGTTTGTATGAATTCATAAACGTTTTCTTCTTCTGTGCCCAGCTCCTATGCTCTCTCTCTCTCTCTCTCTCTCTCTCTCCCATATGATTTTATAAATTTTCTGTGGTCTTTCCCTATCTTTCTCTCTCTCTCTCATACGAATTTATAAATGTTTTATGTGCTCTCTCTCTCTCTCTCTCATAAGATTTTATAAATTTTCTGTGGTCTTTCCTTCCTCTTATCTTTCTCTCTCTCTCAGCAACGAAATGGCATCTAACTGATTTTGATATTTGTCTTTGTTTTCTCTTAAAGACTTAATTTTAGATAAATTTTGCCCCGTAGAGGGGTAGTGCCGTCATTGCTCCTCACACGGCGCACTGTAGGCATTGCTCAAGATTCTTTTTCAGTGTCCCTTCGGCACCTAGCTGCAAAACCCTTTCACTCCTTTTACTATGATTTCGTTACTATTCTCGTTCTTCCAATTTATTTTCTACCGTCTCTTAACAATCGTTTCAACCTTATTTTCAGCGCTGAATAACCTCATAGGTCCTAGCGCTTGGCCTTAGGCCTAAATTTTATATTCCATCCCATAACAGGTAGGCTATTAAAAGCAGAAATTTTTTTTTACATAGATTTGTTCCACGACCAATAAAAGCTACGTTACGGTCACGATGTTGTGCGCATGTGCGGAAGGGTAGCCCAGTTTGATCAAAGATCAAGACAGTTATGGGAATGATCAATAATATGATGATAAATGAGGAATTCCGTTACGTGAAATGCGGTAACTTAAGAATCATATTTATGTTGTATAAAAGGCAATGTGTATCTGTGTATTTCGTGTTCCACTGGGAAGAACAGATAGTCTGTCAGAGTTTTTAAGCAAGAAAATGTAGAGCTACCTGATGCGCTAGATACAAGTGCGATGTAGTTATAAAGTTACTTAAATATTCCGTCATTCATGGTAATAAATACGCAAAAGTGTCATAAGTTCATTTTAGGAGCTTGTTTACTTCATAAT
>NC_089791.1:50605382-50620382 GCF_040412425.1 Macrobrachium rosenbergii | reverse complement strand
CACAACTGTTTATTGCCTGATGGTCTTGTTAAGTTGTTTCTTCTGTGTCTGTATGTTTATTTATTTATTTATTTTCTCTTTTGTAATACTCTCCAATGCGAGTGCAGTAGTTTGTTTTAACTTCCTTCTGGGCAGGTTGTTCTTTTAGGATAGGTTTTAGTCATTTTATTGTGAACGTTTTATTATAATTGTAATTTGACTTGTGATTTTAATTTTAATTTACTGATTGCCATGTTCTGCTGTTTGCAGCCTGAAAATGCAACTATGAGGAGTTGTGAAACGTCGGCATATTTTAATAAAATGCATAAGACAGTGCCTTCCCTGAACTGGCCTTGATTATATATATATATATATATATATATATATATATATATATATATATATATATATATATATATATATATATATATATATATATATATAATGCTATACATTTGTGTACGTGTGTGTGTGTTTTGACTGTGTTTTTACTGCATGCATCGTGATTTTGTCTTTTGTAGGTTACTCTGATATTTAGTGTTCTACAAACTTCCTACGCATGCTTGCATATCCTCGCACAGGCAAGTTCCAAACGTTTCACTTACATATGCGCAACCATAAAAAATCCAACATCGACTTTGAGCGTAGAAGCGTGCACATACGCCATGTTAGTGATCTAGCGCACGGCGTTTATATGCTTTCAGGCATTTTCAGGCCGATCGATGTTCAAGCTGAAATGTTTTTGAGCGACTTTCTCCAGCCTTTCATTATGAAAGGTCTGTGCGGGGCCTTCATTCTGTCACGTTAGGGAATGTTGGCGCTGTTTAATGCACATGGGTTTTCGCCATGCGATTTTTGCCTGTTGGCTTGCGAAATTTGAAATCTCTCTCCCGTCTCTCTCTCTCTCTCCTTCTTTCTTTAGAAAATGCAGTTAGGAATACGGCATTGCTCTCTCTCTCTCTCTCTCTCTTTCTCTCTCTACTCAATCTTCTTTCTTTAGAAAATGTGCAGTTACGTCATTGTACTCTCTCTCTCTCTCTCTCATTGTACTCTCTCTCTCTCTCTCTTTACTCCACCTCCTCTTCTTTTTAGAAAATGCAGTTAGAGTATGTCATTGTTCTCTCTCTCTCTCTCTCTCTCTCTTACTCCACCTCCTTTCTTAGAAAATGTTAGAGTATGGTCATTTTTCTCTCTCCCTCTCTCTCTCTCTCTCGCACTCTTTTGTTTGTAGTTTCTGTTCCCTTCTCTATAGCTTTTTTTCTCTTGTTATACTCATTTTCTTACGTTTATTTTTCCCTTCTTATTTCATTTATCCATACTTGTTTCTTTTTATCGATCAGTATCTCTCTCTCTCTCTCTCTCTCATTCCTTTTTTGTCTATTTCCTTTCCCCTTTATCTGTTTCTTTTTATCTCTCGTTTACTCATTTTGTTCCTCTATTAATTGTCCCTTGTTCCATACTGCTCTCTCTTTTTATCAGTCAGTATCTCTTATTCTTTTTTCTGTATTTTCTTTCCCCTTTTTCCGTTTCTTTGTATCTCTCATCTCACTCATTTTCTGTAATTTATCCTTACTTTTCTTTCTTTATCAGTCAGTATCACCCCCTCACTCATTCCACCCCGATCCAAATTTGCACGTCAAGAAGGAAAACACGAAAGACGCAGGACGCACTGAGACGCAACGTTCATCTTCAGTTCCACGATAATGACGTCATGGTTTTTGGGTGTTAGGTATACATGAGCGGGAGGTGGGTGGTGTTGTATCTCATGTTTTGCTCATTTTCTTCCTTTATCGTTTTACCCATTTGTTCATTTTATCGATACTTCTCTCTCTCTCTTTTTATCATTCTTTTTTCATTATTTTCTTTTCCCTTTTCCGTTTATTTTTATCTCTCGTTTTACTCATTTTCTTCCTCTCTCATCTTTCCTCACTTATTCCATTTGTCCATACTTCTCTCTTTCTTATTATCAATCATTTTCTCCCTCTCACTCTACCCCGATCCAAATTTGCACGTCGAAAAGGAAATAATTATGAAAGACGCAGGACGCACTAAGACTCAACCTTAATCATCACCTTAATAATGACTATGTTATTTGGGTGTTGGGTATAAAAGAGCAGGAGAAGGTGGGGGGTGTTGAATCTCATGTTTTGCTCATTTTCTTCCTTTATTGTTTTCCCTTCTTATTCCATTTATCCATACTTCTCTCTCCCCTCCTATTATCAATCATTATTTCCCTCTCACTCCACCCCGATCCAAATTTGCGAGTCGAAAAGGAAAGTATGAAAGACGCAGGACGCACTAAGACGCAGCCTTGATCTTCACCTCCTCGATAATGACGTCATGCTGTTTGGAGAGGGTCGGGTAGTCGGGGTTTGTGGGTTAAAGGGATAGGAGGAGGGGTGGGAAGTGGGCCCCTCAGCCAATCAGATAGACCTGTTCGCTTCATTAGCAGTGCATACACTGACCCATTAAGAGCTGGCAAGCACTTAAAAACGCCCTACGCACTGTTCACTTGCTTTGAAAAAAAGAAATAAAAATGAAATGAAAAGGCTAAAGAATATGACGCGTGATTGCAGTGCTTATAGTGCTTGCAGACTTGTTTTTTATGACTTCGTAAAGAGCCAAAGTTGATGTGTTGGATTGACTGACAGAAGTATTGCTTGCGTGTTCATTGCGAATACCCTACATGTATTGCGATGCAAAAGAGTGATTTCATTTATTAACGCCGAGGTGGTGTGGGCGTGTGCTTGTTTGCTTGCTTGCTTATGAGAGAGAGAGAGAGAGAGAGAGAGAGAGAGAGAGAGAGTTAACATTAAAGAAATTGAGGTAGAATGAAGAAAGAGATGGAAATATAAAGATGAATAAAACTGAAAAAGATTGATATTAAAAGAGAGAGAGAGAACAGTTAAGAAAAGAGGTGCAAGAAAGAAATAGATGAATGTAGAAATGAATAATGTTGAGGAAGAAAGATATTAAAAGAAAAGAAGAATTGAAAGAGATATTGAAGTGACAGCGGAAAAAAGACTAGCGGAATGAATAGAAGTAGGACAAAAGACACAGATAAGAGATTAAATAATACATAGAACCTCAACATTTTCTGGATAGAAGATGAAAATTGAAAGAGATACTGGAGTAACATAGAGAAGGTAATGTTGCAGAATAAAAAGAAAACAAACGTCATAGATAAAGAGATTAAATATACACACAGAGCTTTAACATTCACCGGAATGAAAGCCTGGTAAAGTAATTTCCCATATCGTCATTATTATTATTATTATTTATTATTATTATTATTATTATTATTATTATTCAGCAGATGAACCCTGTTCATATGAACAGGACCACATGGGTCATTGACTTGAAATTCAAGCTTCCAAAGAATATGGCGTTCGTTAGGAAGCAGTAAGAGGAGGTAAAGGGAAATTCAGGGAGAAGAGATCTCACTTATTAAAAAAATGAAAACATAAATTAATAAATAGAAAAATGTATTAAAATGCAAGGGGAATAGTATTTGTTTCTTCGGCAGCCGATTCCCAGCCGGGAACCTATTCCAATTTCATGGGCCTTAGGAATGTTTCTGAGTTGTATTTTTCTACCATTCCGTCTTATGAGGCCTGCAGTTCCAGTATTGGAACCGGGGAGGTGTGTCGATATGCTTCGTGCACATGATTCCCTGGCCTTCACCCCACCCCCCACCCACGAGGTTTTCACTGTTTCAGGTGCTTGGGGGACCACAAATGTAGACGTGCTTTTTGTTTAGTGATATTAGGTATGTAGTGTGTATGTATGTATATAGGTATATATATATATATATATATATGTATATGTATAATATATATATATATATATATATGTATATATATATATATATATATATATATATATATATATATATATATATATATATATATATTGTTATGTTCTGAGTCCGGTTGAAGAGTTAAATTGGATTTTGAATGTAATTTGCCTTAGGGGTCAACACACAGAGCTCAGAAATTAAGCAATAAATGTAATTACTAAGATGACTTACCTTGATATTACATCTATTTAACAGATAATGGGAAGGTTGCCTTTCAAACCAGCCAGGTAACTTTAAATTGAGTTTATTTACGAGCTGAGCAATCAGAAAATTAATATGAAATGGCTGACTGAGTAGCCAACAAGCCACATGCAGTGTTCAATAAAAGTAAGACTATACATAACAAATAAATAAATATGAGAAGGATCAGCCCTGAAAGAGTTGTACACGCAAATGAAAACCACTGCTGTTGAGACTGGCTGATAAATAATAATTAAGGATGATTTTAGCACAATGTGAATGCAGAAGGGGGGCCGGTCACGTGCCCTTGGCCTGCTGGTGGTCAGAAGAGTCTTGCACATAGCATGATGGTAGTTAAACATCTAAGGCAATTTGGTTCACAAGGGCAGGGGCAGAAAACTTGAAGAGTCAGATAAGAGGATTCTGGAAAAAGAATTCCAGGTTAGCATTTAGATACATAGAATTCCTCTCACATGAAACTACATATTCACGATGGAGGAAATTATCAATTAGATTTAATTAGTACATGGTAACACTATGGTGGGAATGCCCTAATTATTACCACAGAACAAACTTGATTTAAGCTTGGAACAAGTCATGAGGGCAAATGTTCGTGCTAGGTTGTGGGAAACAAAGGGGCTTTGTTTTGGGAGAATGAAAAGTTGGAAATACTGAAAATGGAGAGAAATTCACGAGAAGGAAAAGAGCACTGCTGTTACTTGCAACTTCAAGACGTACCTTATTGCATCTGTGTATGGAGCTCGTTTGCAAAAGATGAATTCCGGCTGCAGAAGTCCCGACTTGTGGCCAGTGTAAGCCGGAAGAACGGCACCAGCTTAGCACTGATAAGTTTCAAGTGACCTGGCACTGCAGAGGTCTGACTTGGAGTGAAGAGAGAGGTCACCAAGGTGTCCCATTCGATTTCTAGGGATGGGCACAGGACATCGGTAGATCTGGAAGAAGCAATAGCAGCCAGTACAAAGTTAAAAGGAAATAAATCTTATGGTTAAGACTAACTAAGGGTCAACCTAGCAGCCCAATTGCTGTCCTGACTGGTTCTTCTTCCATAACAGCTCTCTTGACCCCAAAATCACAAGATCTTAGAGTTAGGACGCCTACATCTTTACCCCCCACTAGGGAAGTTCTCCAGCCGCCATGAAATTTGATTTCTAGCTAATGGACTGAGAGGATGAATTTTCTAAATATTGAATATATATATATATATATATATATATATATATATATATATATATATATATATATATATATATATATATATATATATATATATATAGATGGTTGGACGACTGGCCAGCTTGCCAGCTTGCCCGATGGCAGGTGGGCCCCTTACACTACTAGCCTATCTTGTATACTGAAAATTCTAGCTTCCAGCAGACTTCATGACAAGGCATATGATAACCCTTATGAACTGTATAAAATAATTAGCACATGAGGGCATTTTCAACACTGAAGATTATAAGACAGTGTTAAGAAATTCAATGTCTGAGGAAAACTTGGAGTCTTACTTGTTACTGTCCATTGAAAAGGAAATGTTAGATGAACTGGACACTGAAGTCATTATTAAACGGATTTGCACAATCCTCCAATGAACTTGAGCGATTGCATCTAATATAGTGAGCTGCATGCAATGGGTCTTTGTACGTTTTAGCTGTCTTTATACAAATTGTGTAGTAAAAGTGTCCTCAGATATATCCAAATATTATTTCAAAATTCTAATTAAATTGGTATATGCATGTTGTACTTCTCTATTGAAGTATAATTTTTTTGTGTATTTTACAAGAGTCTCATGAAAAATTAGGAAAGCAAGTAATCAAAATCATATAAATCTAGTCTTTTGATGGGCTAGACCAAATAAAGGGGAGGTGATAAAATTCGACACATGTATGATTGATGATAAATGCTATGTATGTTTAAATTATTTGAAACAAAACTTCTTTGTTAGTAGAACACTTATAAAGAATGCAGCCTATATGTATCTTCTTGATATTTCATTAAAGATATTTAATTTTCTTTACAGTTTTTTTGGATTTCAGTGTTAGTTTGCAAACATTTCAAAATGACGCTAGTCTACATGTCATTAAACTTTTGATCAGAAATTCAACTAAGCAATTATGTATCTATATTTGGTATTACTTTACACTATCAATCATATGTCCAGGTGATTACACTTATTAGTGAAAAATAAACATTCCAATAAATTGTCTTTTGTGTTTCCACTTATGCATTTTCAAATATTTGATGTATTTGTCTGTAAAATCTATTATAGTATTGTGGCTGAGGGTTGGAGTTGGCCCGCCTCTATTACAGTATTGTGGCTGAGGGTTGGAGTGGGTCCCCCCTCTATTATAGTATTGAAGCTGAGGATTGGAGTGGGCTCCCCTCTATTAAAGTATCGTGGCCGAGGGTTGGAGTGGGCCCCCCTTTTGTCACCTGGCAACCACAGTTTATATATATACATATTTGTGTTTTAATCTTTTGATCTATCTGTATATCAGCATTATTATTTTGCCTCATCGGAGGATATGTTTTGAGAAAAGCTACTAATAGCCCTTGTTACATCCTTTTTCTTCAGCACCTGACATGTAAGATTAACTCCTGGCAGAAATTGTATCATTGTAATATATATATATATATATATATATATATATATATATATATATATATATATTTATATATACTGTGTTTCTGAAATTAGAGCCCTACCCCCTCCACAGAACAAATGGAAAGTTATGAAGTTTTCTGCTATAGCCTATCTCCAAGTACATTATTTTAAGTTTCTATTAAGCTATTTTTCATTTGACATTTCTTGTATTTTCAGACTGAATGATTGATTTAGATACAGCCATGGTTAACGACTCGGAGGAAATCAGATGGATTGACCGAATCCAGACTATAACCTTCAGAGAGGCCAGGGATGCTGGCGCATCCTTCATTTCTCGTTCCTGGATAGCTAAATACATTAAAAGAGATGAATCCTTTGTTAAAATAAACGAACAAAAAATCCATAATGACTGCCATCGCGAAAAGAGTGAGAATCTTTGAAGGCCTGAAGTCCTTTCTCAGAAGTCAAAAGACATCATATTGGAGGCAGTGGGGTAGTCTTACGCACTGGCGCTTTTAAACTAGAAACAAAAAAGGGAAAGTTAGAGAAGTTATAGTATGCTGTATATATCGTGAGTTGAAAAATCTGGCATCAAGCCTATCATGTTATCAGCAAGCCCATCACTCAGCAACAGAGAGAAGACTGTGTGGCATGGTTTTGGTGGTTCATTCCTTTAAGAATGGGATGAAGCTGACTTTTCCATGTTGCCGCATCAGATGAATTCTTTTCTTCATTTACACAGTCAGAAAGCCAAATCATAAAAAACGACATCATTTGGGCTGCAAAGTTGATGATATCAGCGATGGCGCACGCCAAGTTGTGAAATTTTCCAATGTCTGGGAATTTTCTCTGTTTGGCAGCCAAACGGTTAATGTGGATCATCATAGAAAAAGAATAGTCATGGAATGGCGAATACTTTAGAGAAACTGTGTGCTTTACTGGTGAGTATTTCTTCTCAAAGATCCTGGAAAATGTGTTACCTGTTGAAGAGGTCATATTTTTGCATTATAGGGGCACCTCATGCTTTCTGCCTTTATACAGGAGCTGTTTGAAACAGTGTAGTCACTGATTTCTTCTCGTCATGAATTTCTGTAGCAGCTCTCAACCTTAATGTGTGTGGAAAACATTGTTAGTATCTAAGGGATCAAAGAAGCACACAGTGAACTATGTTATACTAAGCTTCTCACGACCAAGGCGGAAGAGGTGACCGAAGTGCTCTAGAGAAATGGAGTTTGAGTCCAGCTTTCTTTTATGACTTGCTGAAATCATACCCTCAAGAATGCAGGCTGTGGCAGGCAGGCAGATGGGAGGCATAACAAAATATTAAATACTCAGAGAGAAACTTAAATAAATACCTGTTCTGAATTACTTTTTTTTGTCCATATCAATTTAGTTTATGCTGTAGGGGCCTCTAATTTTGAAACAGTTATATATATATATATATATATATATATATATATATATATATATATATATATATATATATATATATATTATATGTATATATGTATATATGTATATATATATATATATATATATATATATATATATTATATATGTATTTATGTATGTACATATATAGAAATATATATATATATACATATATACATTTATATATGTATTTATATATATATGTATATGTATATGTGTATATTCACATATATATATATATATATATATATATATATATATATATATATATATATATATATATATATATATAAACATTCCTAACTTTTTACTTCCATAAAATTCGGAGAAATACACCTCGTCAACCCTTCCAAGTCTTGACAAGTAATACTCGTAGTTAACTAAAAATCAACGGAAACAAAACTGACAGGTAAATCTATTCACAGGTAACTACCAAGTCAATCAATAACCAAATGAACGTCAGGCAAATGCAATTGCGGCTTGCTAGCAGCAGCAATAACCGTGCCAAAATAACAAGACCTCGGTGCCACCATTATATGATTACGGTGTGCATGTATATATTAGTATACTGTATATATATACAGTATATATATATGTATATATAATAGATGATATATAATATATATGTAAATACATACATACATATATATATATATATATATATATATATATATATATATATATATATATATTTAAAATTATGTATGTATGTTTAAAATTCTCTCTCTGTCTCTCTCTCTCTCTCTCTCTCTCTCTCTCTCTCTCTCTCTCTCTCTCT
Organism: Macrobrachium rosenbergii; assembly: GCF_040412425.1. NCBI lineage: Eukaryota > Metazoa > Arthropoda > Malacostraca > Decapoda > Palaemonidae > Macrobrachium > Macrobrachium rosenbergii. Next base: position 50,611,532 of record NC_089791.1, on the reverse strand, counting down.
CTATATATATATATATATATATATATATATATATATATATATATATATATATATATATATATATATATATATATATATATGTTTATATATAAATATATATGTATATATATAGATGCATACATACATACTACATATATAATTATACACACACATATGTATATATATATATATATACATACTCATATACATGCATACCGTAATCATATACTGGTGGCACTGAGGTCTTGTTATTTTTGCACGGTTATTGCTGCTGCTAGCAAGCCATAATTGCATTTGCCTGACGTTTATTTAGCTATTGACTTGATAGTTACCTGTGAATAGATTTACCTATCAGTTTTGCTTCCGATAATTTTTCGTTAACTACGAGTATTACTTGTCAAGACTTAATATTACTGAGGTGTATTTCTCCGAATTTTATGGAAGTAAAAAGTTAGGAATGTTAACTGTTACCTGTGGAAATTTAGTCTTGAGGTTTTACTTAGTATACCAAGAGAGTTTAATCTAGAAACGACTGGGAAGCGTTTGAATGGGTGTATACAAGGTAAATTTGTGTGGATCAAGTGGTTCTTGGGAAACAGTTGTTTGAGAAATCTGTAAGCAAAAAAAGCAGGGAGCTGTACATGGCATACAACTACCTAGAAAAAATGTTTTAATAAATTCAGTAGTGGCAATACGGAGTGTGTTGAGATATGAGATACAGAAAGTGAGTTGCTGCGGGTGAAAAGTTCTTTGGTGGAGGCAAAGTGTCAGTTGAGATATGTAGATTGTAGAAGGGGCTGATTTATTGTGAATGTCGATCTGAGACAAGGATGCGCTATTCTCCATGGATATACAGTACAATATCTTTGTGGTTCGAGTGATGTTAGAAGTTAAAGGAAGTTAGAAGTTAGTGCAAAGTTGTAGACTTAGAAAATGGATCATGAAGTGAGAAATTATTAATGCTTGCAGATGATATAATGCTAATGTGAATTAGCTAAGATTAACTAGTGAAAAGGTTTGAAAGTATTGGTAAGAGGACAAAGTTGAGAGTAAATTTGAGCAAGAGTAAAGTTTTGAGTTCAAATGGAAACCAGGAAGATTGAGCAATATATGTTAATATAGATGGTGAAAGAATAGAAGCGGTTAATTCACGTATTTATGAAAACTGTAACAGTTGATGAAATTATGGCTGAAGAGGTTAGTCACAGGATAGATGAAGCAAGGATGATAGCATGGTGTGCTGAAAATTGGGAAGCAGCGAGAGGGACAGTATGAAGCGATTGTTGAACTAACACTCCTTTACTGAAGTGAAGTATGGCTGTTCTATGTAAATGAAAGAAAAATAATAACGCTCTTGTGTAGGTGCATGGAGAAGGTTTTGCTTTGGAAAGTACAAGTTAGATATAACCATAACACCTCATCTGAAAGTTAATGCTGGAAGTAGCATCAACAATACAGAGTATTTAGCTTAAATATTCACCATCTCTACCGAAAGTTCAGGTTGGATACGGGAGCGGGAGCAATATTACCGAAAATTGGGTTGGATACGGCAGCAATACTGAAGAAAATTGGGTTGGATGCGGCAGCAATACTACCGAAAATTGGGTTGGATACGGCAGCAATACTACCGAAAGTTGGCTTGGATATGGCAATAATACTACGAAAAACGAGGTTGGATACGGCAGCAACTCTACCGAAAATTGGGCTGTATACGGCAGAAACGCTATCGAAAGCTGAGATGGGATATGCAACACTATCGAAAGCTGAGATTGGATATGGCAGCAACACTACCGAAAATTGGGTCGGATACGGCAGCAATACTACCGAAAGTTGGCTTGGATATGGCAATAACACTACGAAAAAACGAGGTTGGATACGGCAGCAACTCAACCGAAAATTGGGTTGTATACGGCAGCAACACTGTCGAAAGCTGAGATTGGATATGGCAGCAACACTTCCGAAGATTAGGTTGGATACGGCAGCAACTCTACCGATAGTTTAGGTTGGATACGGAAGCAACGCTACCGAAAATTGGGTGGGATACGGAAGCAACATCACCGAAAATTGTGTTGGATACGGAAGCATTACTACCGAAAATTGTGTTGGGTACGGAAGCATCACTACCGAAAATTGGGTTGGATACGGAAGCATCACTACCGAAAATTGGGTTGGATACGGAAGCAACACTACCGAAAATTGTGTTGGATACGGAAGCAACACTACCGAAAATTGGGTTGGATACGGAAGCAATACTACCGAAAATTGTGTTGGATGCGGCAGCAATACTACCGAAAATTGGGTTGGATACGGCAGCAGTACTACCGAAAATTGGGTTGGATACGGCAGCAATAGAAATTGTGTTGGATACAGAAGCGTACTACCGAAATGAAAAATTGTGTTGGATACATTACCGTAAACTGGGTTGATTGGAAGCTACTAAAAAAATTGTGTTGGATACGGAAGCATTACTACCGAAAATTGGGTTGGATACGGAAGCATTACTACCGAAAATTGTGTTGGATACGGAAGCATTACTACCGTAAATTGTGTTGGATACGGAAGCAACACTACCGAAAATTCAATTGGATACGGGAGCATTACTACCGAAAATTGTGTTGGATACGGAAGCATTACAACCGAAAATTGTGTTGGATACGGAAGCATTACTACCGTAAATTGTATTGGATACGGAAGCATTACTACCGTAAATTGGGTTGGATACGGAAGCAACACTACCGAAAATTCAATTGGATACGGGAGCATTACTACTGAAAATTGTGTTGTATACGGGAGCATTACTACCGTAAATTGGGTTGGATACGGAAGCAACACTACCGAAAATTGTGTTGGATACGGAAGCATTACTACCGAAAATTGTGTTGGATACGGAAGCATTACTACCGAAAATTGTGTTGGATACGGAAGCAACACTACCGAAAATTGGGTTGGATGCGCCAGCAATACTACCGAAAATTGGGTTGGATACGGCAGCAATACTACCGAAAATTGTGTTGGATACGTCAGCAATACTACCGAAAATTGGGGTGGATATGGCAACAACACTATCGAAAGCTGAGGTTGGATATGGCCTCAACACTACTGAAAACTAGGTTGGATACAGCAGCAGCTCTGCCGACAGTTTAGGTTGGATACGGAAGCAACACAACGGAAAATTGGGTTGGATACGGAAGCATTACTTCCGAGAATTGGGTTGTATACAGAAGCAACACTACCGAAAATTGGGTTGTATACGGAAGCATTACCACCGAAAATTGGGTTGTATACGGAGCAACACTACCGAAAATTGTGTTGGATACTGAAGCAACACTACAGAAAATTGGGTTGGATACGGAAGCAACGCTAGTGAATATTGGGTTGGATACGGCAGCAATACTACCGAAAATTGCGTTGGATACGGCAGCAATACTACCTAAAATTGTGTTGGAACAGAAGCATAACTACCGAAAATTGTGTTGGGTACAGAAGCATTACTACCGAAAATTGTGTTGGATACGTCAGCAATACTACCAAAAATTGGGTTGGATGCGGAAGCAATACTACGGAAAATTGTGTTGGATACGGCAGCAGTACTGCCGAAAATTGGGTTGGATATGGTAGCAACGCTGCCGTAGGTTAGATTGTATACGGCAGGAACACTACTGAGAATTGGGTTGGACACGCCAGTAATACTACCGAAAATTGGGTTGGATATGATAGCAACACTGCCGAAAGGTTGGATACGGGAACAACAGTACCGAAAGTTGAAGTTGATTACAACAGCAACATTGCTTTAAGTTGAGGATGGAAATACCCAAAATCGAGGCTCGCGTCAGCAACATTGCCAAAACTTTAGATTGTATGTAATTTTAACAACACTGAAGAAAGTTCAGCCTGAATTGCGATGTCAAGACTGGAGGAAGTTAAGACAAGCTGCGAGAGCAACGCTGCCGAAGTTATGGCTGGATATGACAGCGGCGTCGCTGAATGTCGCTGATGTGAATTTTTTTTCTAGCTAATTATTGTATCGCATCGTATCGTATCTCTACCGAAATTGTCTGGCCAATCATGACCATCACAGTTATTTCAACGTCATAAAATTTATCCCAGACCTTCTGGCTGGATTTTATGGTCGGGGTTACGAGTATTCGACATCGAGTTTCATTTTAGGGGGAAAAAATTATGATAGAAATGAGATATCTTGGAACTAGCTTAACCTGAATTCTGAACAGCCGGAGGGGGTTTCCGAGTAGAATGTGTTCAAGCAAAAAAAATAATAATAGTAATATTAATAAATAGGAATAAAGAAAAAGGAAAAATTTCGTTGCTTGATACAAGAAACTGAACTGAATTGTAATACATGCGTTTTTCTTACTGTGATATCTGGCTGCGTTTCAGTCATACATACAGCAGGTAAACCACTTTTGCACTAGATATGAAACTAATTTTAAGTCCTTGCTTCTTTCTTTTGTGAGGCTCTGTACCACAATCTTTCGCAGAAGCTTGAAGAGTTTCATAGAAATTCAAGAAAGTCGAAAACTTTGTGAAGCAAGTTCACACCAGTCATTTTCACAGATTTTTTTTTTTTTACTTCATTTCTGTTTCAATGTTGAAAAGTTTATCTACTGTTTTCCTTTTATCGTACTGAGCTACTTTCCCCATTAGGGTCACTGGGCTTACAGCATTTTACCTTTCCAACTTAAGCTAATAGTAATAAAGATAATGATAATGAGAATTAAAAAAATACTCATAGTAGCATGAGCCTTAAAATGGAGAAGCAAATCCACAGTTATGCATATGTACATATACTTAAAGACAAATCAGCATAGAGAGCTTTCGGGAACTTGTTCGGTTCCCCTTTTCAATCTTCGTTTAATCAGAGTTGATGCCACCATCTGGTTTTTGAACCGACAATTGCTGCTATAAATTGTATGTGACATATTCCATTTTATTCTGTGATTATGAGCTCTGCTGGCCATATCTTACTGAACGTATTAGTCTTTGGGAGGGTGATTTACCTGTAAATCCGATGTAGCTTTTAAGATTAAGACGAAGCTGTCAGCAGGAGTGACGTGGCGGCCGACTTCTGGAACCTTCCTTCAACTGTATATATAGTACAGAATCTCTACTTCCTAATCCATTACCTGTCCGTTGAGGAAGACAAGGTTGTCTTCGAAATTTAACGCTATAATTTCTACACTTTTGGTGTTTTTATGGGCTCCTTTATTATATATATATATATATACATACATATATATATATATATATATATATATATATATATATATATATATATATATATATAGTAACTATATATATGTATATATATATATGTATGTATATATATATATATATATATAGAGTATATTCTCTTTTGAAGGATTAATATATATATATATATATATATATATATATATATATATATATATATATATATATAGATATATATATATGTATATATATATATATATATATATATATATATATATATATATATATATAATATAACCTTTGAGAAGGAGCATATATATATAGAGTAATATTTGTATATATAATAGAATATATATATAGAAGTAACCTTTGAAGGAGAATATCTGTCTATCTATTATCTATCTCCATAAGTAACAGCGAATATCCTGTTATCCTAATCTTGTTATTATCGTAAAGAAGAGTACCTAACTATGTATCTTTAGTCAAAGTGTACATGATGCTGCTTTTAAATCACGCTCATAATTGAGCCTTCCTCTTCGCCTGACAATATGCACTATCTAAATAGGATCTCTCTCTCTCTCTCTCTCTCTCTCTCTCTCTCTCTCTCTCTCTCTCTCTCTCTCTCTCTCTCTCAGCATCCTGTCGTGGAAATGTATACTTATGATAAGAACCCACGTCACGAGAGCTGAAGCAAGAGTTCAATGAACGCTAATTATAAGATGACGTTAATAATGTTGTGCATTATCATTGTAGATTAATGTTAGATTGGTTTATCCACTTAGAAAATGGATTATTTTAGAAATAGGTTATTTTTATATTGTATTATTGCCAATTTTGATAACGATGTATTCCTGATAGACTTAGTTTCCTTTATCCAAAAAATATATTTTTATTATAGACCTTTTTCATGTCTTTACATTTAGTTCCAATGTATATATTGTTGATTTATTATTTCAGTGCAAA
>NC_089791.1:50600382-50602882 GCF_040412425.1 Macrobrachium rosenbergii | reverse complement strand
TATATATATATATATTTTATATTTATATGCACGTATATTGAGGAGAGAGAGATAGATGAAAGATAGAAATGTATGTTTATATATATATATATATATATATATATATATATATATATATATATATATATATATGTGTGTGTGTGTGTGTGTGTGTGAGTGTGTGAATGTTTTTTACTGCAATCTAAGTGTTCCGTAAAGTTTAAATAACGTATTTTAAAAGCACTATTTTCATTACACAACCACATACTTCCATCAGCAGCCTACACTCCTGATCACTGGTGAATGTGGCCAGTTCCCGAGTTTGGGATATGTAGGTGTGGAAATACGACGTTTTTAGAAACGAAATTGTCTGTTTGTCTAGCGATGTTGTTTATAATCCTCGTTCTCTCCCATCTCTGTCGAGTCTGGTGGGCGTAGCCGCTGGAGCACTTGCCTGAGGATGTGCAGTGCAATTCAATTCACAGCGTCTTTCTGAATGATTCGTAGACCTAATTTTACTGATGATGGCGGATTCCCGAGTCTTCTTTTTGTATAGAAAATTTCTTTTCCGAAGCGGCTCGGCCTTACTGCAGGTCTACAGTGTCTTTCAGACTGATTCTTAGACCCCGTTTGATTGTTGATGGCGGATTCCTGAGTCTTCCTTTTGTACAGAAAATTTCTTAAGAAAAAAAAAAGAAAGCTCGTCCTTACTCTTAAGTCTGATTAAAGGTATGGCCAGTATCCTTCACATGTACGAATATCCCCGATCTCTCTAAACCATATCTTGCTGATTATTTATAGTAAATTAATCTTAGTGTGATGGATCTACCTGTCTGTCCGACGCAAATATCACTGCAGTTAAATCATCGAATTCTTTAAGCCCCCGAGTCTGCCTATTTTTTTTAATATAAGCCTACCTTAATGGATGAACTGCTGATGGCTTTGGGATAGTGAAAAATAAAAGGATTGTCAGGCTTGTGGTGTTCAGTTAGTTTTTTTATGTTGTCAGCTTAAAGGACGTTTATTTGAGCGTTGGTTTTTTTTTTTTATTTTACAATGTGGCCACATTAATTAAATTGTTAATATTGTTTCACCCTGTTTGTGTGGAATGATAATGTTTCTGATAGAGACGCATGTGGCGCTCCGGAAAGTATCTCAGATTGATCTCCGTGAGGAGTATCACTTGTGGCTAACCTTTCTCTCTCTCTCTCTCTCTCTCTCTCTCTCTCTCTCTCTCTCTCTCTCTCTCTCTCTCTCTCTCATTTTTACCAAGAAAACGTATGGGAAATTAAATTATGTGACTGGAAGTTCTTCCTCTCATTTCGGCCAAGAAGAATTCAAGCCAGATCTCTCTCTCTCTCTCTCTCTCTCTCTCTCTCTCTCTCTCTCTCTCTCTCTCTCTCTCTCTCTCTCTCTCTCTCTCTCTCTCATATTGGCCAAGAAGCCGGAAGAGAAATTAAACTAAATATGTGACGGAGAGCTCTCTCTCTCTCTCTCTCTCTCTCTCTCTCTCTCTCTCTCTCTCTCTCTCTCTCTCTCATATTGTGAAGACTGAGAAAAAAATTAAACAAAATATGTGACAGGGAGCTCTCTCTCTCTCTCTCTCTCTCTCTCTCTCTCTCTCTCTCTCTCTCTCTCTCTCTCATATCTACCCAGATGCCCGAGATTGAAGGTAAGACGAAGAAGGGGTGTTTGGGGGAGAACGTGACTGAAATACCCTCGCCTCAGGAGCCACATCCATGAAGCACCATGTCATTCAGATGTCGTGTATCATGATACTGCCTCTAGACGAAGAGTTTGATGACAACAATCAAGGGAACTGACACGTCCGCGTAGGTGGCCCAGAGGTTCGCGATGGAGTCCTTAAAGGGAGAGACCCGGGTTGGATGAGAATTGAGGCAGGGAGTGTTCGCATTCTCTTGTTGTAGTAATTATTTTTATCCGATGTTGTGGTCAGTCTTTGTGATTGTTTATGGGATACACACATACACACACACACACACACACACACACACACACACACACACACACACACACACACATATATATATATATATATATATATATATATATATATATATATATATATATATATATATATATATATATATATATATATATATATATATATATATATTCAAACAAAAATTCATGATTATAAAAGCTATTACTTTCTCACAGAGAGAGGTTATTTGGTTCCCTTGAAGATGTAAGCAGACACGCCATTGAAAACTTGGAAACGAAGAATCTCCCTTTTTGAACCTCCATATTACTGAGGTCCTCTGAAAGTATATATATATATATATATATATATATATATATATATATATATATATATATATATATATATATATAATAAATACTGTATTAAGCCACATTTGTCATTTGATATCCAATTCACTATACTCAGGAATAACTTAAACGCAAGGGTGGGGTGGGGGTTATAATTGACAAGTGCTTTGCCCCCCAGTGGTATTCGAACTACCGTCTGATTTGGGAAACAGCGACGTACTGTCAATTT
>NC_089791.1:50580382-50595382 GCF_040412425.1 Macrobrachium rosenbergii | reverse complement strand
GTACATATCCCCTTTCTTCCATCTTACTTTCCTCAACCCTCTCCTGATAATCGTTCCATAGTGCAACTGCAAGGTATTCCTCCTGTTACACCTTTAAAACCTCTTTTACTTTCAATTTTCATTTTAACTCTGAATGACCTCACAGGTCCCAGCGCAAAGCCTTTGGCCTAAAGCTTCCAATTCGTGTCTAATAAGCTAGACGATGTCCAGGTAAGCTCCACAAGCCGTAAAGAAGTTAGGGAGTATGTCTGCCATGAATATGCAAAATTTGTGATAGGATGGAACTAACTCATCACGTAGTGGAAGGTAATACAGTGACTGTTTGATACAGGCTTAGTTTGTTTAATTATCTTGTGAAGACTTTACAGACCGTGTTATCTCAAAGTATACATATTGACACACACACAGACACGCACATATATATATATTGACAAATAATTCAGTATTGGGTTGCAGCTTGCAATGCCTCTTTCAAATGAGAGAGAACACTTTGTTGAGTGACCAATTCTCTCACCTGGGCCCTCTGCTAAGTGGATTCTGTTATTATTTGACCTTAATGGACTCTAAGAATCGGAACATGATTTGTGAACAGGGAGGAATAAGTGTTGTCCCAAAATTCTGAGAGAGAAAGGATAAGAAGAAAATAAAGTCACGCGCATCACACGGGTAACTCTTAGGGTACACCTGTAGTGGTCTGCTACTGTTCTGGTTTCGCCTAGTAACAAGAAAAAAGAAGAAATCGGATTAATTTCATTCAGTGGGATCCCCCTGGGTCACATGCTGTCAGCGGTGACAGAGCCGTTCTAGGCTACTTGGTTAATATCGTGATTTGAACGGCTTTTTTTTTTTTTTTTTTTTTTAACCGAATGCATGGAATTGATTTAAAGTCTGCTGTTGATTCCTGTTTAGTAAATTTTTCATAGTTATATATTTTGATTTTCTTGCCAGCGTTTTTCCTGCCCAGAGTAAATATGATGAATTACGATAAGGCTCTTAGGTTAATATTGTGATTAAAATGCTTTTTTTTTTTTTTTTTTAGTTTCTTAGCCGAATGCGTGGAATAAATTCAAACTTTTCCTGTTGTTTACTATTAAGTAATTTTTTCGTTATATATTTTTATTTTCTTGCCAGCATTTTTCTTACGCAATGTAAATACGATGAATTATGAATAAGTGTCGGATTGCTCTTTGATTATTAACTGTGTAGCTCAACTGAAATCAGAAAAACTCGTTCGGAACGTCGAAGTGGTTTCATTTTCTTTCTAGTGAGAGCAGCTATTGAATATCATGCAGAAACACTCGGTTTTAAAAGCAAGTATTACGCGCTACGGTCTGGTGCTCAGTAATGGTACGCAGTAATTCCCAAGGGCAACGTCAACTGTTCCTTTCAGCTGGATCGAGTCATTCCCCTTCCTTTCCGTAGGGGGTGGTGCCCTTAGTGCACCTCATGTGGTGCACTATAGGCATTACTAAATGTTCTTTGCAGCGTCCCTTCGGCCCCTAGCTGCAACCCCTTTAATTCCTTTTACTGTATCTCCATTGGTAATCTTTCTTTTCCCATCTTACTTTCTACCCTCTGCTAACAGTTAATTCAAAGTGCAGCTGCAGGTTTTCCTCCTGTTACACCTTTCAGACCTGTTTACTGTTGATTTCCGTTTGAGCGCGGAATGACGTCCTAGGTCCCAGTGCTTGGCCCTTGTCCTGAATTCTATATTCTTATTCTGTTCCCCTTCCCAGGCATTGTCCCCAAGGCCCCAAATTTACCTTGGGGTGATCGGCTGTTCCCTGGACCCCTTGATTCGGCAATCTTTCTCTCTTTCACACCCGCACTTTTTCCCTCTCTGTCTCGTGTAAAACAAGTCAGTTCCTTTTACTGTACCTCCGTTCATACTGTCTTTCTTCCATCTTTCTTTCCGACCTCTCCTATCAATTGTTTCATAGTGCATCTGCGAGGTTTTCCTCCTGTTATATCATTCAGACTTTTCTACACTCAATTTCCCTTTCACGCTGAATGATCTCATAGGTCCCAGCGCTTGGCTTTTGGCCTAAATTCTATCTTCCATTTCTAAAACATGTCAAAAACACACGCTTCAACCCATGTCACAAACTGTTTGACAACAAATCAGCGACCGTTACGAGTCTGGTCAGTACTGGATAAACGTATGAAGTACTGGAAGGAGTGCCAATAAGTCGTTGACTTTTGTTCAACCTGTTACCGATGTGCGTGCGGTAAGTTACTGATACGTGTTTATGACATGTTATACTATAGTGGGGACACATATGCTCAGCTTGTATATGCCTTTCTTTCATGACTTGTGTGTGTGGGTGAACCATTTTCATTTGTTCTCGTATTGCTACCTCGAAAATGATTAGATGAGTTTAGTGATTTATTGTGCTTTGGTATAATGCATAAGTTGTGTCCTAATATAGTTTCTTATATATATATATATATATATATATATATATATATATATATATATATATATATATATATATGTATATATATATATATATATATATATATATATATATATATATATATATATATATACATATATACTGTATATAAGCTGTTCTTTATCGACCGCGAACGATGAATTTATTGTTAGTGATAACTATCGCATGTACTGTTGAAAAGTTACAACTTAAATGTTTGAATTACACGTGCATACTTACTAGTTTGCTTAATGTATTCCATCCCCTATACAGTTATGTATATTTATATGTATATATATGTATATATACACTTATATATATATATATATATGTATGTATGTATATTGTTGGCCATCACTATCCTAATCATTAATCTTTATTGTACTCAAATCTATCCGCACGGCTTGTTCATACCTCACGTTTGAACCCAATTCTGTTGAAGGTTGCTGAAGAATTTATCTTGGAGAAGACATTAATAATAACGACTCGAAGTGAGCGATATCCTTTCACGTCGATTGCTACAAACAAGAGCTACAAGTTTTATATAGAGTTTGGCTGCAAATACATATTCATATTCAGGAATTGAAGTTTTAGGAGCTTGGAAGTAAAACTTTTGTCGTTTCATTATATAAGAAATGCAGGTACTGTAGTTATTAACAGTATGAATTATTAGATATTGTTAAACATACACTTAAATCGTAAAGCTTAAAGATTTTAAGTGTATTGTTCTTCATGGTATCCAAATAATGTATTCTCGGTATTCAATGCAGTTATAAATAAAGAATTCTTTCATGGTTATATTTTTCTTGCTTAAAACGAGTTTTCAAAATTACGATGTATGAAGAATGATTTTTTTTTTTTTGTACCCACGGATCGGGTGTAGCACACCCTTGCGTGTAAGAGACTTCGTTCTCACACTTGTTTTAAGACTCAAGGTGTAAATGGAATCAAGCGTCTATTTGTGATGAAAGGAATTGGTTGCTAGCGCGATGACAGTTCCTGAAGACAGCCATTGGAACAAGCTTACGGTCTAAAAGGGCCCGTAGGGGGTTACTGCCGTCAGTGCACCTCACGTGGTGCACTGTAGGCATTACTTAAAGTTCTTGGCAGCGCTCCTTCGGCCCCTAGCTGCAACTTCTTTATTCATGTTACTGTACCTCCATCTGACTTTCCACCTTCTCTAATAATTGTTTCATAGTGCGACTGCGAGGTTTTCTTACTGTTACATCCTTCAGACCTTCTTACTGGCAGTTTCCCCTTTAGCGCTGAATGACCTCTAGGTCCTGGCGCTTGGCCTTTGGCCTAAATTCTCTATTCTATTCGATTCTCAAGTCATAAATGATAGGAAATAATAGGAACTGATACGGAATAATACATATACCCTTTAACGTCAGACTACAAAAAAGTCTTTTGAAATTATTACAAGCAACGGATCGACGGCATGATGTAAATGAGCATGACTCGGTAAATGGATATTTCATGTAAATTCTCTGATGACCCATTAAGATATGACAGGCACTGGAACAAGTTCATCATGATAATGAATATAAAATGGTAATCTGCTGTCTAATGCAAATTGGTTAAAAGCCTTTTAGAATTTTGATTGCAGACAGATCAGCGTCACAGACAATATCAATAGATGGGGAATAATAACAATTAAAACAGGGATGTCTTGTCATGTGAATACTGACATTCTTAAAATTCCATTTTATTCCTTCCACCTTTCAAGTAGTTCCCAAGCTTGCGTGCTGGCCAATTTCAGCGCAAAGCGACAGCCTTCCATGTTCCAATGAATTCGACAAAAGCTTAAATAGAGAACCCCTGATAAGGACAGAAATAATATGACAGATTTTCTGCTTCTTTTATCGTAGTAACTTTAAGCTTTTCCCCAACTTTGTGACTTTCTAGTGGCTGAGCTAATGATTAGTTGCTGTTCTAGACGTTATCAATTTTTACTTTAATTATTTTTTTTAAATAATGTGTTTACTAATTCAGGCCAAGAAAGAATGGTTTACTTTTACCCTTGTTGACGTAACGCGGAAAATGATTGGTTGGGTTACAGTATTTGTTCACAGTGTGACGCTTGCACAAAATTATGCTTTTGTTATTTCATACGTAAGGCTGACAAGCCAAGCGCTCGGGCACTTTCAGCCATTCAGCTCTTAAGAGAATAAAAAAAAAGGGAGTTGGAGTGGTTGCACAGCAAGGTAAAGAAATCCAGAAAAAATAGGAGATCAAGTACAAGGATCAGAAGGGGAAACTTGGAGAAAACCCCACAGTTGCACTAAGAAGTAATAGAGAGGTTGGACAGCAAGGTCGAAGAAAGGAAGCGGGAATGGAAGTATAGTAGAAGGCTAAAAAGTGGGTGCAGCTACGGGTTGAAAGGACATTGCAAATTCCCTTTTAGTAATGTCTACAGTGCTCCATGTGGGGTGCGCTGGAGGTCCCTATCTCCCTACGGGGTATTTGACGTAACACCGAGAATTTGGGTGCCATTTTCCTTTCCATTTTTCAAAATTGACGTAATGCAGGGAAGCACTTTACCGTTGCTGCTGTTGGAATCACACACCTTTGAGCAGACTCCATCGAGGAACGGTGAGCTCACTCGAGACCTCTTTAGAAAAATGGAAGCCACCGCACCATTTTGGATATTGATGCTGAGAAATTACTGGCTCTGCTTCTAAATTAGTCTTTTCTTGGCCCGCAAGGAAATAAATACAGTGGAAACCCGCCCTTATGAATGAAGGCTGCAGGGCTTTTGCCATGAAAATTTGTAAAAGTTGAGGATAGTAGTTTTGTAACCTAGCTGAGGAAGTATATCTCAGGTTGAGAAAAATTCTGCATTTTGTAACATCGCTCAGATGCGCTATATAAATACTGTAGGTGTTCAGAGTAGAGAATTGTTTTCTTATAAGAACAGAATCATTTTTTTCTTACTAATTACGAAATAAGTGGCGTAGAATTACTTCAGGTACTTACATACTAACGAGACCCCAAATTTACCTCTACGGTGGTATGTTACCTCGTGACTCTTAAGTTTATATATGAGGAATTTAAAAAAATTTATGTCAAGATGCACACTGAAGTTCCCCTTTCAAACATTTTTATTTTGGATTTTTCAATTTTTTTCAATTTTTTTTTAAGTGAAATTAATTTTGCAGACTAGACTCAGCAATATCGTTGCCGTTTATATTGCGCCGTTAGCATTAGTTCACGTAAATTTAATATATGTTAAAGTTCTATCACAGGCCAAATTAATGGATGGCTTTAAATGTATTCATTCACGTATAATTTATATAACATCCGCTACGCTGCAACGTTATCTATAACTGTATCTCATATCTGACTTTGAATATACGGTACCGATTTAGATTAATTTTCCAGAAGATAATAATCACTGTTGTACCAACTTCAACACCTGTTCTTGTTGCACCTGCGCCCACAAGTGCTGTAATTTCGTACACGGAAAGCAACAAGTCCTCGTTTTTACAAAAATTTCTTTCCATGCTGGTTTGAGGGGGTCAGTAGGTCCGGATCTTAACAAGGGTTATTTTAACAGTGTAGGAGTCTTGTACAAGAAAACAAATGTATTTTATGCCAAAAAATGTACTTGCCAAAAAAGATTAATTTTATTTTTTTCACTGTTCACCTTGTCGTCTTTGAGGCTCCAGATGGCGTTATCCTTCAGGTCCTTAACACTTCTTTGAAGATGCTCTCTCTCTCTCTCTCTCTCTCTCTCTCTCTCTCTCTCTCTCTCTCTCTCTCTCTCTCTCTCTCTCCAAACCCTGGACATAACTCATTTTGAAGTCAAAACCGGGTTAATAAATTTTCCAGAAAACGCGCCCAAATGATACTCCAAGTGGGATTGAACTTTGGTCTTTCACTGCTGTGGGACGAGTTTCTGAACCACTCATCCCCAAGGCACAATTATATATATAGTATATATATATATATATATATATATATATATATATATATATATATATATATATATATATATACTCTATATCTTTATATATATATATATATATATATATATATATATATATATATATATATATATATATATATATATATATAGATATACACAGATTAGATAGATAGGTAGATAGATTTATGCAGTATAACTAAAAACAATACAGTAGAAGTAAAGAAGAGATTGAATGATACTTAAGGTTGAAAGTATACACATACTACAACGAAACAAAGTGGACAATACAAAGGAAAACAATAGTTTGTATTGTTGACTTTGTTTCCTCTGTGTTTTAAATTACATAATTGTATCATCAACATTTTATTTATTTATAGTCATGTTTCCCATTTTATAATTATATTTATAATTTATATATTTGTCTTTCATAATATATATATATATATATATATATATATATATATATATATATATACATATATATGTGTATGTATGCATATGTGTAATTTATTTTGATTACCTTTTTGTGTAGTTTGCGATATTTGGTAATATAGGCTTTATACTTAATGCACATTTTACAGTACTCGCAGTGAATCGGAAGGGTATCGCATTTTGGTATATTAATGTACTTATGTGCGTTAGGAAATCTCTCTCTCTCTCTCTCTCTCTCTCTCTCTCTCTCTCTCTCTCTCTCTCTCTCTCTTTCTCTCTCTCCTTCCTTCCTTTCTTCCTTCAGTTATGGCCTTCGGCATCGCCGTAACGAAGGTGACACCGGATTTCGTAAAACGACCAATTTATGTTCGCGAGGGACCCTTTTTGGACTCCGCCCATTTGCCTTTGCAGTGTATAAGTCGACGAACCAAAGAAATGATTATATTTATTGAGCCGTTTCCAGCTTTTCATCAACCTTACCCTCGTCCATACCTTCCCCATCATCCTCCTCCTCCTCCTCCTCCTCCTCCTCCTCCTCCTCCTCTCCCTGTCTCTACCGCCCACTCTGTTTAA
The DNA here is from genome assembly GCF_040412425.1 of Macrobrachium rosenbergii. Taxonomy (NCBI): domain Eukaryota; kingdom Metazoa; phylum Arthropoda; class Malacostraca; order Decapoda; family Palaemonidae; genus Macrobrachium; species Macrobrachium rosenbergii. The sequence continues at coordinate 50,588,011 of NC_089791.1, read as the reverse complement.
GTAAGTTACTTAATTACGAAATTTCTTTTAATTTGATTTTTTGCCTTAATTATACAGTTCAGTCAATTATCTGTTCATTATAGAATTCAGTCATTTATTTATCCATTATACAATTCAGTCATTTATCTGCAGTGTGTAAATCGACGGACCAAAGAAATGATTAAATTTACAGAGCCGTTTCTTGCTTTACATCAACCATACCCTCCTCCTCCTCCTCCCTCCTCTCCCTGTCTCCACAGCCCACTCTGTTGTAAGTAAGTTATTTAATTACTGGATTTTTTTTCTTTCTTTCTCTGAACCCTCGCGTGCCATTTGTTTTATACCTTATTGATCGCTTCGCGGAACTGTCAGTTGAAAAGATCCCAGTTTTATATGATTTTTCTCCTTTTTTCAAGAATTTTCGTCCTCACGATAGGTTGGGTATTGGTTTTTAAATGTGAAGTCTCTTAGTATTACGAGATTTGAAAATTTTAGATGTATAATATACTTTCTAAATTCCCCTTGGTTTGTCAAGTTTTGTCAAACTTGTATATATATGTATATGTATATATATATATATATATATATATATATATATATATATATATATATATATATGTATATATATATGTGTGTGTATATATATATATATATATATATATATATATATATATATATATATATATATATATATATATAAACAGTGAAATGTAAACTTTTGAATGGTCTTCCAGTTTGTTTCATGGGTACAAGTATATATGTCTTTGTTAATAATAATACTAATTAACGCAAACCTTATCACAACGAGGGACAGTTCTGGTCCTTTTTTGCCGTGCACTTACGAAAAAAACAAAAAATACATTTGTTCGTGTGGCGTGTCTTCAAGAATATCTCGTTACTTCTAAAGTTTCTCTTTAATGGCGAAGAGACCGAGATGGATATCACAATTGCAATCACGTTCGTTCCCTGCAAAAGAAGCGTCAATGGCCTTTCATTGATAAGGGACGATTCAACTTTAACTCTACAGGGAGGCGGATGCTATGAATCGATTGACAAAGGAGAGTGCTGCGGCTAAGATGAAATAAATTATGTAAATAGTGAAAAATTATATGATGTAAATGAAAAATTATATGATGTAAAATTATGTGTAAAAAGTGAAAATTTTAATTTGTAAAAAATTGAAAAATTACATTGTGTAAAAAAGTGAAAAATTATATGATGTAAAAAGTTAAAAATTAAATTATGTAAAAAGTTAAAAATTAAATGATGTAAATCATGAAAAATTCAGTGATGTAAAATGTGAAACATTCAATCATGTAAAAAGTGAAAATTTGTTATGTAAAAAGTGCAAAATTAGATGATGTAAAAAATGAAATATTAAATGATTGTAATGAGGAGTCACATCAGTTTGTGGCCTCTCATTCACGACTTCCACGAGAGATTTACGGGCTTCTTTGAGGAAGCAAGAGCCCGTGCTGACATAAGGCCTGCTGCTTCATGTACACCCAGTCAAGAGCATCTGAGGGATCGTGTAGCCTAGCTCGCACGAGCTAGGAGCTCTAGGAGGCTGGAGCTGTCGAGAGCAAGGTATTCACACCAAAGTCTAAAGAATAATCTTCAGACCTTGCTCGAGAGAACGCGACTGGGACGTTGGCCTTCTAGCGCAGGGGCTCTCAACCTTTTCAATCTTATGTACCCCTTGAAGTCTTTCAGTATTGATCACGTACCCCTTACCCATAATGCAGCATCAGGAAGGGTAGAGAGAAATATTGTATGGTAGAAGTTGCGTTCCTTGAGAGAAAACGGGGTGTTCTTGTTCCCTCCCTGTCTGGGTCCCTCCGAAGATATGACGCACGAACGCACGCACGCGTGTGCTCGAAAGAGACCGCCATCGGTGCGATGGATGGGTCTCTTACAATCCACTCTTATGTCGTCTTTGACTGCAAGACGTGAACGTAACTTGTTTTTAATTAAGCACAGTGCTGAGAATCCCTGCTCACAGCGGTATGTAGAAGGAAACATCAGGAGGTTCCGTACACATTTCTTTGCTAAAGCAGAATAAGAATTTGCCATTGTTGACCAGAATCTGGTCAATGACAAACTGTCGAAAGAATCATTTACAGTTGAGTCATTGACAAAGCACATGTAGGCCACTTTCTAAAGACAGGTTTGCAGTTATCCAAAACAGAAGTATTTTGAGAAACCTGTCACGTACCCCAAAAATTCCTCTCACGTACCCCTAGGGGTACGCGTACCCCAGGTTGAGAACCACTGTTCTAGCGGAACTGATTTGAGCCCAAGTTGGAGAAAGGGGCGGTCCATTGAGTAAACGAAGGTCGCCTGGGGTCAGCTGTTTATCAGCTGATAGCTGACAGCTGACATTTAATTCGGTATTATGCTTGGCCACCAAGTTCCTCACCTCTCTGAGCTTAGGGGACTAATATTATGTAAATGTTTACTGTGCTTGTTATGTCAGCCTACCCGGCCCCCCCCTCTGTTGTGGACCTGTGATACTCTTTATAAGGAGTCTCTCTCTCTCTCTCTCTCTCTCTCTCTCTCTCTCTCTCTCTCTCTCTCTCTCTCTCTCTCTCTCTATTTGTTATCACATCCACTACTTTCAAATACACTTAGAAGAGCTCATGCTGTCATGGAGTTTATGCCTGATTTGAAAATATTGATCATTTCCATGAATTTTACAAGACTTTTAAGATAATGCATAAATTTAATCGTGTTGCAAGTCTCTCTCTCTCTCTCTCTCTCTCTCTCTCTCTCTCTCTCTCTCTCTCTCTCTCTCTCTCTCTCACTTACTTGCAGATAATAATTAGCTAGGAAAGGTCACGTTGATCCCTGATATTACTGAAGTTGCTCCATGCAGAACCAAACCCGGGTTTAGTTACAAGTTTAAGACGCTTACTGTCAAGAATCACGCCTGAAACTTTAAGGCATATTATTATTATTATTAATTATTATTATTATTATTATTATTATTATTATTATTATTATTATTATTATTTGTAACACATTCACATTATAAAAAGAAAAAATTATTAACTCTGTCAACAGATTTGAACGCAAATATGTGACAAAGAAATAGGAAAAGATAAATGGTATTATTATTATTATTATTATTATTATTATTATTATTATTATTATTATTATTATTGTGACACATTCACATTATAAAAAGAAAAAATAATGAATATTTTCCCCTACAGGTATTAACTTAAAAAAAAAAAAATAGAAAAAGATGAATGAACTTACTAAGTAACAAGTGAAAAATGATACATACAGTAAGGGGAATAAAGATTTATAAAACAAATAAACAGTTGAACAAATCAATTAGAAAAGAATGAGAAAATCTGAAAAACCAGTGTTTCAGAGGCTGCAGAGCAGCCCACGCCACAAGAACATCCATCATATGGACATCACGAGCGAAAGACAACTAAGTATGACGTATGGATGAAGTGACAACCAAAATAAACCCACAGACTCTAAAACAATTGTGGGAGATATATTTGAATTTAGTAGATGTTTCAGCAGCAGCCCGGATAACCCCAAATGATTACCCAAGTGCGACGCAGATTATTTGAATTATATAAAATGGTATATTCCTTATTGGGGTAGTGCCGTTAGTGCACATCATGCGGTGCACTGTAGGCATTACTTCAGGTTCTTTGCAGCGTTCCTAATTCGGCCCCTAGCTGCAACCCCTTTCTTTCAGTTTACTTTACCTCCGCTCATATTCTCTTTATTCCATCTTACTTTCCACACTCTCTTAACAATGAATCCAGTGCAACTGCGAGGTTTTTTCCTCCTGTTACACCTTTCAGACTTTTTTATTAATGTCAATTTCCGTTTCAGCCTTTGGCCTAAATTCTATATTCTGTTGTATTGTATTCTAAAATGGTATGAATATTCCAACAGATCTGATTGACCTCTGCACTTTATGCATCCCCAATTAGCATGAGCCCTTGTTAAGCTGTTAATGTATTGAACAAAAAACTCACTGGAATAAACATCTAATCATAAAAAGGTCTAGTGTGTCTAGGATTCATCTGCGTTGCTCTTAAATCATAAATCAACCCTGTTGTGATAAAGCTTAAAAAAACTAAAAATAAATAAAAATTCATCATGTTGTAGGCGAGGTCTTTTAATTCATAGGGAAAAAATCTCTTTCATAATGCTGTTCAGCGGGTCCTCTTTCTGAGCGCTGTTTACTTTTTCCCCTTTTGTAATGTTGGCATTTTAATTAGTGTTTTCCCGGAGGATTAATTCAACGTAATACTTCTCGTGAACGCCACCCAAGGCTTTATTCATAATGTTTATTTTTATGGGAGCGAAGCTGCAATTTCGTAGAAAAGACAGTGTGGTATTTTCATTCACCCATGTTAAAAGTCTCTCTCTCTCTCTCTCTCTCTCTCTCTCTCTCTCTCTCATTATCTTCCTCTTTTTCAAAATACGCTTATAAGAACTTATGCTGACACATGGAGGTCATGCCTGATTTGCAAATTCTCTCTCTCTCTCTCTCTCTCTCTCTCTCTCTCTCTCTCTCTCTCTCTCTCTCTCTCTCTCTCAAAATATGACTTTCAAAATACGTTTGTGAGAGCTTATGCTGACATGGACGTCATGCCTGATTTGCAAATCTCTCTCTCTCTCTCTCTCTCTCTCTCTCTCTCTCTCTCTCTCTCTCTCTCTCTCTCATCTGATTAGAATTATTTTTTATGAATATTAGCTGAGAAATTTTTAAAAAATTAGGGAATTTATTTTTATTTGAGACTAATTTTTAAGTGGAAACTTATTGACAAGGTCGTTTGTATTGTCTGTATTTATCAGTTTATCTTTTTGTTGTAGTAATTTACCTCGAGGTCCAACTTACATTTCAGTTTAACGTAACGTAAATTAGTGATTTTATTATTATTGAATTTATTGTGTATTTATTATTATTTATTTTTTATCTTTGAAATGGAAACTTATAGGCAAGGTCGGTAGTATTGTTTTTATTTATCAATTTATCTTTTTGTAGTATTGATTTACCTCGAGGTCCAACTTACACTTCATTTTAAGGTAACGCGCATCGAAAAGTCGTATTAATACTAACGGCGGACTGCATTTAGCAGGAAAATCTCGTATGTTCTCGGAGAGTGTACGATAATCGTCAAATTATACAGTTTGGGGCCGCTTTGAGATGTTCTTTTTAATTAGAACATTTCTTTGAAAAATCTTGGAATTTTTCGTATCTTTTCAGTCTCTTTTAGTATCTTTTTAATCTCTTTGCAGACTCTTTTTCCAGCGGTTCTCCCGAGATAAAATGAAAGAGATTTATTTGGCTTACTGAAGGAAACCAAATGGTTTCTGGGAGGTCTTTCATTACTTGAATGAACCTTTGAAATGGTAAAGTTATAATCTTCTGTTAATGAAGGACGCAATGGTTTTTTTTGACTTGGTGGAATAAATGCAATCTTCTTCTAACTGCCAAGTTAAACTTTCACCTGTTACACTTATGTATGTATATATGTATATGTATATGTATATACATACATACACTACACACACACACACACATTTACACACACACACATATATATATATATATATATATATATATATATATATATATATATATATATATATATATATATATATGTCTGATGAAAGTTTAACGGAGTAGTTGGGAGAAAATTACATTTATTCCACCAAGTCTAATAAAACCCTTGGTGTCCTTCATTAATTAAGAGAAAATTGTAATTTTACCATTTCATAGGTTCATTTAATATACATATATATATATGTATATATATATATATATATATATATATATATATATATATATATATATATAATCATTGGTCTAAGACATGAATTTTATAATTTTTGAAATGAACCCATAAACATGATAAACTTAATTTGCACTTAGGCCTATATATTTTTCACAAGAGTGCCACGTGTTCATGGGTGTGTTTTATTAGTGGTATTATTCTCAAAGAATGATGAGTCTGGCAAGCAGTAATAAAATAGTGAAAGGGATAAATGATCAATCATTGCTCTACTGCATTAAGCACCTGCCAACATAGGAAATCATATCTTATCAAGTTTCATGACAGACGACAACTAGGCCTTCTCGCAGTTGTATATTTATCTGTTATATAATGACTCGTTTGTTATGAACGATATCATAACGTGTGTTGCAGAATTATGACGACAAGGATCACAGGTCACAGGTATTCGTAATGGTAAATTTTAATGATGATTTTCTTTATGAGGTTATTTATAATATTTTCTCTCTCGTGATGTCTGTTGCAGAATCATTATTTTTATTGTTGAATTATGACATCAGGATCACAGGTGACAGGTATTCGTAATGGTGTATCTTAATGATGATGTTTATGAGGTTATTGTTTATAATATTTTTTTCGTCCTTTAGGGAGTGAAGTCATTGACACTTGGTAGAACCTGGAATATAAATCGACGGCTGTTGGCCTCCCCTCTTTTCCCCTTCCTCCTCCATCTTTCCCCTTCTCTCCCCTCTCCTTTTCCCGTCCCCTTTTCCCCCCTTCCCTCCATTTTCCTATTCCCCTCCCCTCTCTCTTTCCCATTCACCTTCACCTCCCCATTTCATCTTTGCCCTCCCCTTCATTCCATTCTCCCCTCCCCTCTCCCTTTCTCCTTCACACTTCCCCATTCCCCTCCTTTTCCCCTCCCTCGCTCCCCTTCACTTTCCCCTCCCTCCTCCCCTTTCGCCCTCCCATTTCCCATTCCCTTAACCCTACCCTTCCCTCTCCATAACCCTACACTCCCTCCCATTCCCCCTCCCCGAGGAAGACCAAATGTTGGCTATCGAAGCTTGACGTGTGTCTGCAACAACAACCTCTCCTCCCCATCCTCCCCCTTTCCATTGCCCTCCCTTTTCCTCCATTTTTCCATTCCCTCCCCCTTTCCCCTCCCCAAGGAAGACTTAAATGTTGGCTGTTGAGGCTGGGCGTGCCTGCAACAACACCCTCTCTCTCTTCCCCCTTCCCCACCCATTAACCCATCTTCCCCTCCTCTTACCCTCCCCATATTCCCCCTTTTCCTCCCTGATAAAGACTTAAAATGATTGACGTGTCCCTGCAACAATACCCCCTTCCCCTTCCTGCCATTTATGTGAAACTGTGTTGACGCAAACGGTTAATATTTGTTCACTCTTGTTAGCCTGTACTTTCGTCGTATGACGTCAAATGACTCTATAAACGTTTTCGTCGTCTCCATCCTGGTCCTACTGAGTTCGTAAATCACCCCGAACTGTTTGTATTCCTTCTGGTGCTCGGTGTTTTAAGCGTTAATTTGTGTGCTTAGGCGTCTCTCAAGAAAGCAGTAAAACTCTTAATTACCATGTTTTCGGGTTCGTAAATCAAGCTTTTAGAAGTAACAGTTTCACTTTGTAATTTTTTTCCCCATTCTACCGCTGACGTTGGAAGCAGATTAATAATTATTAACTTTCATCGGGCGATGTGTTCGCTTGTGATATATATTTTTTTCCATGCTACCATTGGCGTTGGGAGCAGATTAATAATTATTAACCACTTTTTGGAGCGGTGTATGTTCCCTTTTACCGTTAGTCGAATATCTCAAGAAAGAACGAGCTGAGTTTCATGAAACTTAGCTTATATATAC
>NC_089791.1:50572882-50575382 GCF_040412425.1 Macrobrachium rosenbergii | reverse complement strand
ATATATATATATATATATATATATATATATATATATATATATATATATATATAAATAATATATCAATGTAAAAATGAAACGGGTTATTTGATTAGTGGCAAACAAGTAAACCAAGCTTATAATGTGCAGGAAATGATGGAGCAGTAAAAAATATCAAGAGAATCTGAATAATTTTAATAAAAAGAAAATTGAAAACAGTAATAAAATGACAAAAGTACAAAGAAACAAAATCCTTCCAGCCACCAACGCTGCATGTACACCTGGACTTTGGACCAGATCTTAGTTGAAAATCAATTTTGAAGTGTACGCTCCCACCACTAATACACGCATCGCATGTGACTTTGAATTTTTCCGAGAAATTATAAGCGGTGCAGAATTTCAATAGGTACAAGGAAAGACGGTGATGAACAGCACAAACGTATAAGATGTGTATGTGCAGATGTATAGTTCTTGCACTATCTGATATTGTGTCACTCATTTTACCCGTGTATATATATATATATATATATATATATATATATATATATATATATATATATATATATATATGTGTATGTATATATAAACATATATGTATATATATACATATACATATGTATATATATATATGTATATAAATATGTATATAAATATATATGTATACTGTATATGTATATGTATATATATATATATATATATATATATATGTATGTATAGTTCTTCATTGGAGGGGTGGGTAGAGCTCTCGGCTAGCACGCTGTTGGCCCAGCGTTCGACTCTCCGACCGGCCAATGAAGAATTAGAGGAATTTATTTCTGGTGATAGAAATTCATTTCTCGTCATAATGTGGTTCGGATTCCACAATAAGTTGTAGGTCCCGTTGCTAGGTAACCAGTTGGTTCTTAGCCACGTAAAATAAGTCTAATCCTTTGGGCCAGCCCTAGGAAAGCTGTTAATCAGCTCAGTGGTCTGGTTAAACTAGGATATACTTAACTTTTTATATGTATGTATGTTTGTATGTATATATGTGATGTATATAGTGTTTATAATTTTGTATTCTAATTAGAAGGTGAGGGATTAGTTTCTTCAGTTCAGTGCCAAATTAGAAAGCAAGGTCTACAGAAACATCCATAGTAAAATATTAGGAAAGCAAAATATTAACTTGTGCGTTGTATCACACACACACATAATATACACATTACAATATATATATATATATATATATATATATATATATATATATATATATATATATATATATATATATATATATATATATATATATATTATTATAGGGGTGAAGACTTGGCTGATGAGTTTATTACTTGATTAACGTAATTTATAAGGCCCTGCGTGCCAAGGACACTCATAACCTGTCAATGGAAGCTACAACTTAACCTCAAAGACAGCTGTTTATTAATGGAATAAGGTCGCCAGTCGAGGAGGACCCTCGACACAAAGAATATGCAGTTAACTAAGGAATTCACTTTAACATTTGCCCAACTTTGGACGCAGTCAATTTCCACTCGTTAATGTGGTATTAAAAACACAACGGCTCTTCCAAACAATGGATTCGAGACACAAGGCGGCATAAAGAATGTGAAATGACTTGCTTAACCTTCCCTAATTCTTAGTTACTTCACTGGAACAGTTGAATGTCACTAAACAATAGAAATTAGGCTTAATCTAGACTTTGTGAAAGCAAAATGGGCTTGGTTATTTATGGTGGCAAAAGACTGAAACAAAGGGAAATGGAAATATAGGGAGAGATACTAGTAACTTGACGAAGTTTTGAAGGAAAATTCCAGACTTACTGTTATACGAAGGTTGCTGCGCATCAACAGACGATCGGAAGTTCTGGGATGAATTCGCCACTTGACTTAGCCACTTAAGATCATAAGGACGGAAAAACAAAGGGGCGACGAGCCAGAAGAGCTGTCGTGCTCCACTCCCGATAGTTAAGCTCTCTCTGCGACCTCTCTGGGTCACACACAAGGTAGCGTCTCTCTACCCCCTCGGGGTCTGAAACTTTGGTCAAAACAATTCGCCGACATAGTCCAGGGAAAAAAAGTTTAAGGCCACCTATCATAAGGTTGATTGTGGAAATTTTTCCTATGGGGTTAAGTGCCTAATGCTACCTATCCTTGCTATGAACGAACGTTAAAAGTTTGAATTGTCTACGCGAACCCGGCCGATATACCCGTCTTTTCCCGCCTTGGTTAGTCTGATATTACTATAAATAAATGCATCGAGGGCGGACAGCAGAAATATTTATATTATATATATATATATATATATATATATATATATATATATATATATATATATATATATATATATATATATATATATATATATATATATATAATATATATAATATATATATATATATATATATATATATATATATATATATATAATATATATATATATATATATAATATATATACATATATATATATATATATATATATATATATATATATATATATATATATATATATATATATATATATGTCTA
>NC_089791.1:50557882-50570382 GCF_040412425.1 Macrobrachium rosenbergii | reverse complement strand
ACATACATTATATATATATATATATATATATATATATATATATATATATATATATATTGTGTTTAATTTACTTATACAAATACCCTAAATATTGAGTCTCTTGAACACATTTGTAAATAATTGTTCTTGACAAAGGAATTACCTGCTGAACCATACCTTACGTAAGTGTTTGCCGTTACGAAAATTGAGCTATTGCCATTATTAAACGAAGTTCGGCACTCCATTGTTTATATTTGTAAACCGCTTTAGTTGCATACAATGCCAGAAGTAAATATAATAAAAATGAAGATCGTATTGCCCGCAGAGTCTTAACGTCTGTCCCGGATGGTATTTGCGTAAAAGCAGCCAATCAACCTTCCGATATCTCGATTTAAGAAGAAGAAGAAGAAGGAGGGGGAGGATGAGGGGGGAACCATCCGATATGTCTCGACTTAAGAAGAAGAAGAAGAAGAAGAAGAAGAAGAAGAAGAAGAAGAAGAAGGAGGAGGAGGAGGAGGAGGAGGAGGAGGGAGGATTTTGCGCTTCTCACAAAAGATCTTCAGGCAGCTTTCGTAATGTGTTTATGTCGCTGTGGAAGGCTGCGAGCTTTCAAAATGAGGAGATCAGAGGTTTATCAGAGGTGGTTTTGGAAGGGTTCGGGGTTGACAGTCGTGGCGAGGTTGGTAAATAGCTGTGGAAGGGTAGAGGAGGCGAGGGGGGAAAGATAGAGAAGGATGGAGAAAGCAGGGGGTGGGGAAGATAGAGAAGGCAAGGGTGGGGGGGGGAAATAGAGAGGTCACGGGGGAGAAAGGAGGGATAGAGATAGTAGAGATGGCAGGGGGAGAATGATAGATAAGGAAAGGAGGAAAAGATAGGGAAGGAAAATAGGGATAGAGAAGGGCAGAGAAGGCAAGGGGGAGGGAAAGATAGAGAAGGAAAAGAGGAAAAGATAGAGAAGGAAAGGAGGGGAAGATAGAAAAGGAAAGGATGGAAAGGTAGAGAAGGATAGAGAAGGAAAGGAGGGAAAGATAGAGAAGGAAAGGAGGGTTAGAGAAGGGTACAAAAGGCGGGGCGGAGAGAGAAGATGAAGAATGATAGACAAGGGAAGGAGGGAAAGATAGAGAAGGAAAGGAGGAAAGATAGAGAAGACAAAGGAAGGAAAGAAGAAAAGGACAGAGAAGGCAAGGAGGGAAAGATAAAGAAGGAAAGGAGGGTAAGAGAAGGGTAGAGAAGGCAGGGTTGGGGGAAGATGTAGAATGATAGGGAAGGCAAGGAGGGAAGGATAGAGAAGGCAAGGTGGAGTGAGGAGATAGAGAAGGAGAGGAGGGATAGAGAAGGCAAGGTGGAGTGAGGAGACAGAGAAGGAAAGGAGGAATGGAGAAGGTCAGAGAAGGCAAGGAGGGAAGATAAAGATGGAATGGAGAGAAAGATTGAGAAGGAAAGGATGGAAAGGTAGAGAAGGAAAAAGAAGGAATGGAGGGAAAGATAGAGAAGGAAAGGAGGGATGGAGAAGGTCAGAGAAGGCAAGGGGGGGAAGATAAAGAAAGGTAAAGAAGGAATGGAGGGAAAGATTGAGAAGGAAAGGATGGAGAGGTAGAGAAGGAAAAAGGAGGAGTGGAGGGAACACGTACGACAATCACTAATTGATGCGATACAGCACGAGCACGCCACTTGAATTCTTATTCGTATATACAGTAGCTGCCAGACTTCACACCAAATAGCTTTTAATATTTTCCATCCGACTGTGAGGCTAAATTGAATAGCCCTTGTTCTTAAAGACTTTGTCACACGATGGTAAACGTGAACGGCTTCAGTTTCGCCACCAATATTGCATGTTTAGTTCCAATGGACTGTGTGATACAGCCTTTATGTCAGCATATAAAACAAAACAGTCATTTAGAGGGGTAGTGCTGTCAGTGCACCTCAAGCGGTTCACTGTAAGCGTTGCTGAAGATTTTGCAGCGTCCCTTCGAACCCTAGCTGCAGCCCCTTTCATTCCTTTTACTGTACCTCCGTTCATATATTCTTTCTTCCACCTGACTTTCCACGCTCTCTTAACAATTATTTCATAGTGCAACTGCGAGGTTTTCATGTTACACCTTTCAAACCTTTTTTACTGTCAATTTCCGTTTCAGCGCTAAATGACCTCATAGGTCCCAGCGCTTGGACTTAGGCCTAAATTCTGTATTATATTCTATTCTATAAAACAAAACAAGAATATTGGTGTGTTGTCCCCTTTTTGGAAAACAAGAAGACCTGACGTTTGTCAATACCTTTGCGCTCTTCACATCGACTTGCTTAATCTCCAGTGGCGGTTGAATGATGTATAGATTAATGGAAATCGATATTCTATTTTGCTCGCCGGGCAGTTTTTGCCTTATTTCTGTCTGCCTTGAATTAGGTTGCGGGGGCTTAACAAATCTTACGTTGTTTCCAATTGCACCGTTATTGCTATTTGTCGTAGCTAGGTCATGCCAGGTGTTTCTTGCAGGTAGGCAGCTGTTCCATAGTCTTTTAACCGTGCTTACTTGTTCATTTTCTTTTAGTTAGTGAATTTCATTATTGTTTTTTTTTTACCTGTCATTTATTTATTTTCTAGTGTACCTTCCTGTGGATATTGGAGGCAGTATTTAAAATTTTGCAATTGCATCTTACACCATAACAAGTATTGTGTGTTGTTCTGCATGTTGTTTTAAGATTTTGTGACTGTTCATATCAGCAAACATTGTAACATACATACATGCACACACATACAGAACCACAATAAAAAAAATATACTGATACACTGAGCGTTTTATACGGTAGTATTTTCTACCAATTTTAATGGTTTTATACAGTAGTATTTTCTACCAGTTTCAATTGTTTTATACTGTAGTATTTTCTACCAGTTTTTATTGTAACCATCTATTTCTCTATTGCATTTTTTTTTAGTTTTACACGAATGGAAATAAAATCCTGCCGTCAGGTACCGTGGTACGGTGACTGTCACTTTCCCAGTATTGACAAAATTTGCCAAGCTGACCCTGTTGCCCACATTCCTGCAGTCTTTTCCCTCTTTTCGGAGCCGCTTGTTTAGTTCCCTTTAATGTTGCGTCACCTTTTACCTGTCCATGACTCTCTCTCTCTCTCTCTCTCTCTCTCTCTCTCTCTCTCTCTCTCTCTCTCTCTCTCTCTCTCTTTGGTGTCTTATTCGGATTCCATAAGGCTAGTGGGACATCCAGTCACTGGCTTCTGCGTTGTATGTGTGTGTGTGAGAGAGAGAGAGAGAGAGAGAGAGAGAGAGAGAGAGAGAGAGAGAGAGAGAAGTTTGCGTGTGTGTGAGAGAGAGAGAGAGATAGAGAGAATTGATTGATTGGTTATGTCTACTAATAACTGGCGTAACAACTGAGAGAGAGAGAGAGAGAGAGAGAGAGAGAGAGAGAAGTAAGTACGTAGAGAGACGTCTGGCTAATAGAGCCTCGTGCCAGCCTCACATCAAAGGGTTACGTCGTCAGTTGAATTTCTCTTGGTACGTAAGCTTTCGTGTTAAAAGTAGTAAATCAGGCTGCAGTTACGAGATATACTGTATCATAAGATTTCTCATGGATGTGTCGTGGGTGTTAGTTTATGTTCGCACCTGCTCTCTCTCTCTCTCTCTCTCTCTCTCTCTCTCTCTCTCTCTCTCTCTCTCTCTCTCGTTTGTCAAAATATCTCCTCTTCTGTTATTCTTTCTTGTTCTCTGGTGCCATCCAATTTCTCTTCCCTTTCTGTGGTGCTGTTCGACTTCTCTCTCTCTCTCTCTCTCTCTCTCTCTCTCTCTCTCTCTCTCTCTCTCTCATATATGTATATATTAGAGTTTATCTTTCCTTCCATCTTTTCACTGAGACAGTTGTCACACATTACATGATATCTCTCTCTCTCTCTCTCTCTCTCTCTCTCCGTACTGTAAGGCGATTTGTGATACGTTTTCCAGTATTAATCACGTAGACCAGCAAGGAAAATATTTTTCTTCAATTATAGGATGACGGAGACAGTGGGCCAAGAAAACCTTGTTACTGCTTTTACCGTGGAGACCACCTCTGTTAGATTAAGGACCTGAAAATATTTACAGAGCGGTAATTGATAAAGTCAAAAGTCTTCTTCTTCTTCTTCTTCTTCTTCTTCTTCTTCTTATTCTTCTTCTTTCAGTTTGCAAAGTATTTTAGCAAAATGGTCACGCATTAAAGGTTAAAGGGTTAATAACTGATCTGTTCTTTCTGTATTTCCTGTTACCTTCTGTTACTTCTTTCAGATGAACATCATATTCTTTGGAAGCTTGATTTTCCGTCACTGCCCCCTCTGGAGAAGCATTCCATGTGGAGATAAGTTCTTCATTTCATAATTAATAATAATAATAATAATAATAATAATAATAATAATAATAATAATAATAATAATAATAATAACAACCATTAACATGTATCAAATAAAAATTAGAATTAAAACTGTCATATCCATGAAAAAGAATCCCTGGTGAGAAGAGGCTCAAACAACTTGAAATTCGATGAGAGAAAATAGCGTCCTTGGAGGCTGTGCGTGATGCTAACAGTCTTTCAATTCTCTGAAAGCCTCGTTTTTATGTTCAGTGACCTCAAAATAACTATTACTCTTCCTCTTTATCTGTTTCTCGTTATGGCTTTTTATTGAGGAACTTTTTCCTCAATTACGTGAAGTTCTATTGTGCTCATGAGCTTGAAAATTCCCCATTTTAATTATCAGCCACCCAATGTCCGAACACTGGTTATCAAGTGTCAAGAAATGATCAGTGCTCATTGGACAAAAGTGGAACAAGGAAGTCAAGGAAAAAAGAAAGCGTGGTCACTTATTAAAAGAAAAAAAGAAATTGGAGGTCAAAAATAGAAAAAAATGCAAACAAAGGCTAAAATACAGTGAATTTGATGCACTGATAATGGATGCTGAGCTAATGGATGTCTTTTGGGGTTGTAATTGCATGAAGATGCTCTGGAGACTGTTCACAGTTTTATGTCGATGGAATTTCGGAGGGATTGTTGAATACAGAAGTAAAATAGCATCTCTTCAGTGAAGACCCTCTCCAGCATATCCTTGAAAATCGGGGTCAGTTGCCTCAAGAATCTTCTTCAGGGTAATTAGCATCTTTCTCTGCCTAAAATGCAGGGTGTCAAGTCTGATCTCAATATACGTTACAAGCCATAGTTATGATTGAGATGCTGACCCTCGATTCTACCTCAATTTCAGTTGCTTGGTATTGTCTCAGCCTTCTGGAAACAATACTCCTCCTCCGGTTAGATCACCATTAATTAATAACCTCTGGAACAGGGAGGACTAGTTTCCATTTATCCCATTAAGACTCCCAGAGGGATTGGTAGGTGAAGAGCATTGTAGTTTCACACAAGCGCTGAAGAGGTTGAGTGGGTCATAGGTTTAAATAATCTAGCCATTGAGAAAAATGCAAAGCAGTTGAAAGGTACTAAACCTGCCAGGAGAGGGCTGGAAGCAAAATGGAGAAAATGATAATGATTGTAATGCAGATATGATGAATGAAAAGTGTTGATGAGCTAGGGGCTGAAGGGAAACCTTGATTGATTAAGTAAGTGCCCTACAGTGAAGAATGAGGTCACAGCAAAAGACCGATGAATCGAAAAACAGGTGAAACAAGAAAGGTGGTTCGATATTTGGAAGAGACAAGATAAACAAAGAGACCTTTACAGATTCTCTCTTTTTCTCTCCAGCAATGTTTGAAGAAAACCTTTTGAGAGATAAATGTAATATAGAGATAAAAGGGAAAGGAAAATGAAGAGAGCATTGAGATGGAGGGAGTTAGTACAAGTGTAGAGGTTTAATAAAAGCTGGAAGGTAAATAAGAAATGATTTTCCATTGTATTCCAAATGTGATATAGTTGTTATGCAGGAGAGAAGAGAGAGAGAGTATTAGCATTTTTGCTTTGATGGTTTTGGTAATTTAGTTTTATTTAAGGACGATGACCCTACACCAATTCTGAAAAGTTAAGATAATAATAATAATAATTTAATAATAATAACCGTGTAATAATATGGGTCTTCTTTGTAACTGAATAATATAATGCTGATGAACAGGAGACTTTGTGCAGTTAAAGCCGTTGCAACAGCGATTTTTTCAATAAAATAATAATAATAATAATAATCTGCCGTCTTCTTCTTAAACTTCAAAGTGGTAAGTCTTAAACATTCTCTCTCTCTCAGGAAGAAATCTCTCTCATTCTCTCCTCATCTTCTCTCTCTCTCTCCTCTCTCTCTCTCTTCCCTTGGCACCCTCACTCCAACCCCCACTTGACCCAAATTCATTGATTATACAGAATAAGAAACTCCCACTCCAGATCTGGGAACCTTCCAGAAGCATATAATAAAGCCAAGTGCGAGTTTTTGGACCATCTACAGGGAATGTGTTATGAGGTTCAGGATGCAAAGGTCACTTCGAAAAGCAGCCTTTCTAAAAATGGTTTAATTCAATGAGGATAATTGGATTTGGTGATGAGATAGCTCGTATTATCAAATCATTTTGTTGTTTCCTCAGACTTGTTGCTCTCTGGTAATTGTTACCAATCCTTAAAAGATATTTAAAATCGCAAACCTTCTGAAAGCTTGCTGTCGCTGGGGGAGGATGAGCACAGGGTTAATCATTGAAAGAAATGTCTTTCTTCTTAGCCTGAGATATAAAATATTCTAGGAAAAATAATCAG
This sequence comes from Macrobrachium rosenbergii, assembly GCF_040412425.1. Taxonomy (NCBI): domain Eukaryota; kingdom Metazoa; phylum Arthropoda; class Malacostraca; order Decapoda; family Palaemonidae; genus Macrobrachium; species Macrobrachium rosenbergii. Next base: position 50,563,687 of record NC_089791.1, on the reverse strand, counting down.
GACGTCAGGCATTGCTGGTTTCTTTTTGAAGGCGTGAGACTGCCCGTAGCTGCAACCCATTTCAAAGAATTCCTTTTCTTTCTTCCGTTCATATTATCTGTTTTCCTATCTTGTTTCCATCCTTTCCGAAAAAAAATTGTTTCATATGCAACTGCGAGCTTTTCCTCTGTTACACCTTTCAAACTCTTTCTGCTCTCAATTTTTATAGTCAGTGAATGACCTCATGGGTCCCAGCGATTTCTTTGTCCTAGGGTTCTTATTCCATAATAATTATCAGAATAGGTTACCTGATACATAATCTTCAATGTAATAATTAAAATATGTAAGTCTATCTGTCTCTGTCTCAGCTGCTAGAAAGACTTACCTATTCATGTAAAATCTTAGACGTAAATTTTGATTCATGACCTCTGAAGTTTTAATCAGTGAAAGCCAAGTCTAGGATACCGGAGTATTATTTCGAAGGCTCATAAATCAACGTGTGAATTGAACTCTTTTTCTTTTTTTCCTTTTTTGGAATTACTTTTGGCAGAACAGTCTGAAGGCACTTTTTTGATCAGTACGAAGTTACTATTATTATTGAAAATGATAGCTGTTTCTACGGCATTTAATATGCATAGAGTCTTCTCAGTTCGTCTCACAAGAAGATTATTAGGGTCATGGATGGCAGAACACTTCTGATTAAATGCTGTCAGAAACAACTATTATGCTCAAATTTCTGCCGAAGCTCGATCTGACAGGTCTTCACGCCATCATGTCATTCATTATTATTATAGGCCTACTTATGTTGATGTCATCGCCAGCTGACATCATGTAGTTTTCTGCTATTGGGCTACATGGATGAATGATGTGAAGAGATAAAAACATGTCAGAGGAAATGTGCATAGTAGTCGTGGAGTCTATGTCTGAAGCTCTTTCAACTCAGACATGGGCATCTCTTATTTTCAGAAGTTGTCTTTTTCTTGCCTGTGATAAGCTCTTTCAACTAGACATGGTTGCGTCATACTTATTTCTATACACGATGCTTTTCCTGCGTCGTGATAAGTTGGTTTTTCTCGGCAATGAGGAGCGCATCTGCATCGTTACTCAGAGTCTGGCTCTCGGTTATAATTTCTTTTTTGCACTCTGTCGCGGGGAGATGGAAGTTTAAGGACAATTAGCGTCCATTGTCCGTCTCGAGAGTCTTACATTTGTTATCGTTTGGTATTCTTTTGATGTCATCGTGGTCGTATAAATAATTCATGGGCATCTCGGATGAACAATAAAATTGTTGATGTTATTTCTTCTGAGTGGGGTAATTCTTGCTGGCCGGATAGGGTTAATGATGCAGTATATATTCATAGGTGCGGCGGTTCTTATAATAAATTATACAAGATTTATTCTCTTATATGTCTTCTATCTATATATATACTGTATTTTTCCATGACGATATATTCATATATATATATATATAGTACATGCTGCATCATTAAACGCTTTGATTACAGAGATCTTTATGTCATCTATTCACATCAGCGCAAGAATGTTTCAGCAACCGCAATACCATTTTGAAAACCAGGTTCAATTTCTTTGTTTCTGTAGGTGTTGTGAAACCATTGTTCAGCGTAATTATTTGTTCTCTGACTTTCAGATTCCTTATTTGGATGTAATACTACAGGTGAAAGCAATACCTAGGCCCTTTTTTTCCAGAGTCCTGACTGTCGTGTTCTTATAAATAATTATGTTTGTTTGCTGATTGTCTCTTCATCTTCTCATTTTGGTGTTTTTTGTCGCAAGACATTCTGTTCTTCAAGTACTTTTTTCTTTGTGACCATAACTTGCTAATTAATGCCGGTCGTCTGTGCTCCACTCGAGTCGGTTCTTCTTCATAAATAATTGTTCGAAGGAGTCAGACGAAGGACAATCACGATCTGGTAAATACAAGAGATAAAAACGACTCTTCTTGTGTAACTGGATTCTCTAAAACCTTCTTCTTATGTAATAAGCCAGATTTCATGGGCATTCAGAGACGAAGGGACAGGTATCCTTAAACGCCATCCTTCTGTCTATACATGTTGCCAACTCTGCGTAAAGAAATTGCCACAAAGGTCTTTTCCTCCTTAGAATCTAATAATAATAATTAATAATAATAATAATAATGTTAATAATAATAATAATCGGCTCTCTAATAATGTTAATAATAATCAGTGTTGAAGGTTTCATCCATCGGGTACGTCCAGTTTAATAGTTTTCTACGTCCAGGGAGAAGCGAGGTCTGCGCCTGTATATCGGATAATAATAATAATAATAATAATAATAATAATAATAATAATAATATAATAATAATCGTTTAATAATAATATTTTACTTCAGGTGTTTGGCTGATGATCGGGCATATAAGGTTGTTTCCTCTTGCTGTCTTTTGTTCATCATTTTATTTTCTAGTCACCTGCGATGGGAAGATGGATTTTATTGCTGGCATCATTCACAGTGCTCCTTTGTATATATTCCAGATCTGCCTCTTGATGTCTTCCTGGGGTTCATTTATCCTCTCAGTTTCGTCGTGTCCGACAGGATGGTGTCTTGTCGAATTCTTCCTCCGTACGTATTCAAAGCTGCTGTCTTGTCCCCTTTCGATTCACTTTGTCTGCCCCCTTTTCCTTTATCTTCCTGCGTTATTTTAAATCTCGGTCACTTTCCGGTGCAGACTCCAGTTTTTTTGGACCCTCTCCCAAACATTTTTGCTAGCTGAATATTTCTTTCCTTTAAGTTTCGGGATAATTTAACTGTTGTAGCATTAAACTCGTTCTGTCTCAACCTCTTCTCGTGGTTCTTTTTTCCCCTGCGTTCTTTTAAACCTCAGTCAGTTCAGCCCTAAATTAATCAAACATCTTGATCCGAGAGGGCTGGAAATTTGCTCCAATCATACATTAATACATTACAACTACGGTACGGCATCATTTACCGCCGTTAATGGCGTTCTCTTGTCAGCGAAGGACGCCCCTCAGCCTTTCTAACTGGTCATCCACTCTGAAGCGGTTCCTGGACGTATGGAATGTTTCCTATCGATAATCTCATGTTTAAATGGGGATTACGTTCGTTATAAATGTGGTCATCTTATGGTACAATTCAATCAGGTTGATGCTGGATAAAGCATACGTATTATAAGATTAATGATAGTGAGTTTTGATTGGGTGTTATATCCGTACTATTTTCAACAATGTTTGCCTTTGTATCGTTCGCGATCCGTAAAGCTTGTTAGGCGTGATGCTTCCCCGTTATGTAATTTTAAGAATATATAAAATGTGGAATCAATTTTACTCACCTATGGAATTCTGATAACAATTGACCAGCTGTGCTTTAGCCTCCACTGACATCAGTCCGCAATAAGGAAAATAAAAAAAGTCTTATGCGTTCAACTTAAATGTAAAGCTGAGGTATTGATAACAATATTCAATAGACTTATTTTATTTTATTTTGTTTTATTTTTGTCGCTAAGAGACTTTGAACTGCTCAAATAAACAAGTCGTGCCAGGAGCTTCAGGTGGTTCCTGCTATAAATACATTTCCAGTAATCTCTCTCTCTCTCCTCTCTCTCTCTCTCTCTCTCTCTCTCTCCTCTCTGACTCTTCTTCACACACACCACACAGATGACCACGTGATAACACACACACACACCCACCCATGATGATTTCTGAAAACCCTTTTGGCCTGTCTAAACTTCCCCAGAGGATGAGTATGACAACTTTTGAGGGCGTCATGCTACCGACATGCCTTTCAAGGCTGAATTACAGCTCTTCTCTCACTCTCTCTCTCTCTCTCTCTCTCTCTCTTTCTAGCCTCCTCTCTCAAGATGTTTGCCAATTTGAGGCTGAACACACACACACACACACACAGAACCACAAAGAGGTTACTAAATTTCTTGAATGCTTTTTCCATACAACAGTTAGAATCTCAAGGTGACTTTAAACTACTGACATGCTTTCAAGTCCTGACATAAAGCTCTTTTCCTCTCTCGGAGAGGGTCTCTCTCTGGAGTCTGCACCCGTGAGATCTCTCTCAGGCTCTCTCTCTCACACACACACACTCACAGTGCGTCACACTGACAAGACAGCCCCTTTACCTAAATTTCTTAGAATTTCCCCATGTATACTTCACACTTTTGATGCCTTTCGGACACGACGAAATGCTTTCAAGTCTGACATAAGGAACAGTCAAGAGGGAAGCTAATAGAAAGATCATCGGGTCTGTGACTTCCTCGCCAGCAATGCTTTTCTTTTCTTTCATAAAGATGGAAAATGTGATTTTCCTGTATGTACCTTTTAAGACACACATGCTGGCAATATTAATCCGCCCGATCAGTCCTCTGAAGCTCTGCCAACGGAGATGCTGGTTTGCGCATGCGTCTGGTAACTGGATGACTTGAAATAGATTGGCAGATTGGAATAACATTTGATGAATACTTAAATGAGCTATGAAATGTAGATGTTACTCTCTTTTGAGGAGGACTATTTCTCTGGACTTTAAGTCCTGATATAACGTACCTGTGGATTACAGATACATATTCACATTATCCTAAACTAATATATATCTGTGTATATTACTATTGGAACCTCAAATTTAGGCGAAGATGCAATTCTCCGTGTATTCTATAATTTCCTTACATTTACATCTCTTTACTTATTGATGTGTTCATGTATGAACTTTTATAATAGCGTCTGCGATGGGCTCTCCATTGGGCTTCCATGCTTCTTTTTTAAATGACACCATGAAGAAGGTGTGTTCGAGAGAAAATCCAGCGGCCAATTGGCTCTTGTGGCGACGTCTTCGTTCCAGAACGAATAGGAGGTTCATCCTCATAATAATTAATAATAATAATAATAATAATAATAATAATGTAATAATAATAATACGAATAGCCCTTCCTCGACGTAATATGGTCAAAGACGGAACGGACTTGAAGACATCAGTCTACACAAAATCCACCAATTTGGGACTTTGCTTGAATGGGATAGCGAGTGCCCTGCTGATTTTAAGAACACGACAGTCAGGACCCCTTCATTAAAGGGCCCTCTCACTGCTCACCTGGCAGGACACCAACAAGGAATTCGGGCGTGCTGCACAAATGTTGGTGAACAATGGTTTCACCAACAAACTCATCAACAAAAGAAATTCGAACTGGCCTGGAAAAATGGTACAACGGTGAGAACACACGCCTACCCCAAGATGACATAAAGATCTTTTATAAGGCCGGATGCATCCCCAGTACCGTGAGGACGAGAACTCCATGAAGAAAATCGTCATGGAAAACGTCACCCCGACCGAGACAGTAAGAAGAGAATAAATCTTATAATTATTATAAGAACCGCCCACCCGTGATCTGGTGATGAAAATAACCCCCTCTCCGCCAGCAAAGCCCTCTCAAGCAGAGAACGTGGTCTGTTTATGTCCTGTCCGAGGATGCCCCGCTTATATTGGAATGACCACGTGCGTCTGTCAAAGGATCTCCTGCCCGCCCAGGAGGGTCGTCATGAACCACGCCCGTGCTACTCACAATATTTCCATCTCCCGCGACAGTATTATACAAAATATAAGTATAATCGGGAGAGCCGCCGACCCTCGACGTCTGCACGCCTGCTAAGAGGCGCTCCTCATTGCCGAGAAAACCAACAATTAATACGACGCAGGAGCATCGCTCTACCCACGAATTTAAGAAGAAAATACAGAACACCCGCCGAAATCCAACGAATACCCAGAAAACGACAACCCTGAGAATGGAAGTGCCTGATGAGCAGGCGCCCCTTCGAGACAATCCCCAGGCTTCCGACA
>NC_089791.1:50540382-50555382 GCF_040412425.1 Macrobrachium rosenbergii | reverse complement strand
TCCAAAGCATAACCTCGGGGCGTAGACAGCTAAAACATTGCTGTGACTTTAAAGATCCAGTAAGCCGCGAGTTCAAGTGGGATATTATGGGCCTGAGTGGTTTGCCAGTTTTATAGGCCATGACGTCCCTTAACAGTATCCAGGTCAGTAGTCACTGAATACATGAGGAAAATCTACATTCTACTGCAGGTTACTTGTTCTCATCTTTTACTCCAAAGCATAACCTTAGGGTGTATATGAATAGCTAAAACATTGGTATGACCTTAGAGATCTTATCAGCAGGAAAGTCACCTGGGATATTGTGGGCCTGAATGGTTTGCCAGGTTTATGGGTCTTGACGGTCTCCTAACAATATCCATGTCTATACATATTATTTATTCTCATTGCTAAGCTGCATACCCTTTTCTTCGGTTCTCTGGAACTTGTGGTGTTGCTCAAAATTTCGTCCATTTTCTCAATGTATTGGTGGCTTTCCAAACTGATATGTACTGCAGGTTGTCGCCTCTTCTGAGGAGGATGTCCTCTTTCTCTCGCAGTTCCTTGGTGGCTTCCTGAAGGGGTTGTTCAGGATCTTACTTCAGCAGGTGCTGCGCTGTTTTCTTTTCTTGTCAGTTCACCAGTAAGGGTAAAGGTAAGCTCGATCTTGTTCTCGTCTTGAAGTTTAAGGCAGCCGGTGAGTACCTCAGTCTTAAACCTTTTAGCTTCTAGATGGGGTTTCCTTATATATAATAGCAACAGCAACGAAGACCTAAACTTAGAGGCTTTTTCTAGAACTTTCGCCAAATTGATCCCTGCCAGGTTGATGTACCCGACCATTAATCTTCACATCCACCAAATTATAAAACAATTTTCAATCAGCAGTTGTTGATTGACAATTCTATTTTTTGACTTGGTGTATTTTTAGTTCTCCGAGTGATGGTCACACGTGGTTTTAATCGAACGAAATGTTATAGATAGAAAACAGCCAAAACCGAACCACTGTAGAAGCGGTCTTCTATGCATTTTTTCTACTTATACTTCTTTGTATTTTTTCTACTTATATGAAAAGTCTGTTTGGTGGGAACTTATGCATGAAATCTGTTTTTTAAATGTTGTCATTTTTAATATTGTTACTATTATTCTCAGTATTATTACTTTAATTAGAATTATTATGAATACTATTCTTACTACTACTACAGCAACTGTCTGGAAATTGCCGATTATAATTTTTTTTTAATGTTATCTCGTGTATTTAGATTGTGTCTTTTGTATTCCTTGCATATGGCACTGATCTCAAATAAGGAATATTATTATTATTATTATTATTATTATTATTATTATTATTATTATTATTATTAGACTTGGTCATAATTTTACGACTCCTTCCATGATAACGTATGCTCATGATGAACAACGGTAATAATAATAAAATAATAAAATTAACTAATGAATATAGACAAATGCTAGACAAATAGAGCATTGTTCCCGTCTCTCAAAGTAATGTATCTTATTCTCTTTTCAGGTGAGTGATGGCTCAGTAAGCAGTAAAGCGCAGGCTAATATATTGAAAAAGGTACGTACACGTGTGCCTGAGCTCCCAGGGTGAGCGTGCGTGAGTGCTTGACTGGTCTTGATACTTTAATCTACTTTTGCACGTAGGGTTGCGTGTAAATTTATAGCCTTCTAGCCTAAAGATATTTCGTTCCTTGTTCACTGAATATAGTACGACACTGTGTGAGGGAAGTGTTCGTTCCCGAGTATGTTTTTGATCTTAACATCTTGATGCATTTACTGGGTCCCTGGACTTTCGTTCCCACGTCTGCGAAGCTTCGGGATTGTTTTTCTAATTTCCGTCTTCTCTGTTGTCGTATACCTCACTTCTTTTAAGTGGAGTGTGTATCACTGCGCCCTCTGGTTTAGCCTACTTTTTTTCTGTTGGCCATAGCTGGAATACAATCTTCCACCTTTCAAGGGATGTTTTTATCGTTTCAGTTTGGGTTGACGCTTACCCTTTTTTTTTTCTTTTTTTAGTATCTGGTCTCGTTTCTTTTCGTTAAAGGTGTTGCACCATTAACGAGAGATAACTATATCATAGACACTGCAAAACCCATAGAAACGATAACAACACGCTAAAATTAGTAACGCCCAAAGTAAGTATAGCTTAAATGATTTAGCTCCCAGCCGATGTTTTTCTTTTTTTTTTATTTTCCTTTCAATGATTGTTCAGTTTAGTGTATTTTAATTAGTCGAGAGTTAATGACAAAGTAGAAAAGTATTCTTAGAAGTAGTCACCAAAGTCAGCGTGTTGGAAAGAGCTCCAGAGTCTTCTGGAAAAAAGGCAAAATTGAATATACCTATAATCCAAATAAAAAATTTTCTTATGTGCACTGATAAATATGAGAAAAGGTTATCCAAAATTAATAAAGCACGAATAAATATAAATATATATATATATATATATATATATATATATATATATATATATATATATATATATATATATATATATATATATATATATAATATGAAAGTCTCCTGACGATATACAAATCTCATATATTTCCAAGATGTTGAGATGACCACAGGGGCCACTGACTTGAAATTCAAGCTTCCAAAGAATATGGTGTCCATTTGAGACCATTTGAGAGAAGTAACAGAAGGTAATAGGAAATACAGCAAGAAGAGATCAGTTATTAAGAAATAAAAAATACTTTAACGAATAAATAAATAAATAGATGAAAATGCAAGTGAATTATAAAATACACGGGGTGTCTTCCATTCGTGTTATATGCTACGCTCTAAGTATAAACTGAGAAGTGAATTGTCGAGCTATGAATATCGCATTAATATTGCAGAAGTAATTCTGTTGCTTTGAGTCATGCTTGACTTTTCGGTTTATTCCTGGCCCAACATCCACGCGACATCAGTAGCACTTCTACAGTATTGCAATCACGCTTTGAGCTTCTTTAGTTCCCTGCTTTCATTTCATTCTCATAAGTTATTCAGTCGCACCATCGTCAGCATACCAGGGAATCAAAAGGACTTCTCTTCGGCTAAACTTGGATCGTCTCGTAAAATGGTTTGCAATGTTTACAGGGTTTCCATGTCACCTTTATTGCCCTTGTGACGGATTGCTTCGCTTAGTGAACAGACTAAGCCTTAGTCTGTTACGGAAGACTCTCTCTCTCTCTCTCTCTCTCTCTCTCTCTCTCTCTCTCTCTCTCTCTCTCTCTCTCTCTCTCTCTCTCTCTCTCTCTCTCTCTCTCTCTCTCTCTCTCTCTCTCTCAGTTTTTCTAATCTTTTGAAGCACCGAAAGAAAGTCTCTCTCTCTCTCTCTCTCTCTCTCTCTCTCTCTCTCTCTCTCTCTCTCTCTCTCTCTCTCTCTCTAAGTTTTCTAATCTTTCAAGCAACGAAAAAGAAAGATCTCTCTCTCTCTCTCTCTCTCTCTCTCTCTCTCTCTCTCTCTCTCTCTCTCTCTCTCTCTCTCTCTCTCTCTCTTCTAAAAGCTTCTTGCCTTTTGAAACAGTGGAAGTCTCTCTCTCTCTCTCTCTCTCTCTCTCTCTCTCTCTCTCTCTCTCTCTCTCTCTCTCTCTCTCTCTCTCTCTCTTCTAAAAGCTTCTTGCCTTTTGAAACAGTGGAAGTCTCTCTCTCTCTCTCTCTCTCTCTCTCTCTCTCTCTCTCTCTCTCTCTCTCTCTCTCTCTCTTCTCTTCTAAAAGTTTCTTGCCTTTTGAAACAGTCTCTCTCTCTCTCTCTCTCTCTCTCTCTCTCTCTCTCTCTTCTAAAAGTTTCTTGCCTTTTGAAACAGTGGAAGTCTCTCTCTCTCTCTCTCTCTCTCTCTCTCTCTCTCTCTCTCTCTCTCTCTCTCTCTCTCTCTCTCTCTCTCTCTCTCTCTCTCTCTCTCTCTCTCTCTCTCTCTCTCTCTCTCTCTCTCTTCTAAATGTCTCAGACCTTTTGAAGCACTAAAAGAAAAACAGTATACATAATTGAAAATAAAATATGCATTCACGGTAAATGCCACGATTGATTTCTTAACAGCTCTATAAAGGACTGCACAAAATTTGGTAACGGAAGAAGGTGTAAGTGCAGTTATAGACTCAGACCTGTTGCTGTGTCTCTTTTAAGACACACAAATTCTTGGCTCGATGAGTTCGCAGTAACAGTTCCCAGTTCGAAGATGGGATGGTTGTAACAGTTAAGGAGTTACAGGCTGACAGATTTATGAATTTGAAAGTTAGTTAGAAAATAGCATGTTTTATGTTATATATATGTATATATATATATCAGTATATATTACATATACATATGTACGAGTATATATATATGGGTACACATGTATGTATATCTGTATGTATAAATAAATAAATACATACATACATATATATATATACACGTGTGTATACAGTATATATACGTATATGTATATATATAATATACATGGATATATATACGCATATGTATACCTATAAAATATTTGTGTGTGTAAATTTAATGAAATTATGAAGTGAGTAGTGTGTTAAATCACCCCGCCCCCACTAAATAAAAAAAATAAATATTTACAAATAAAACAGTTTACTTAACGCACAAAGTGAAGAGGAACACATCCTCCAAGGAATCCTAACGATCAAAAGTCCACGAAGTCTTGGAGTACCTCTCCTCCTCGGAGGCAAACGTTTTCAAGTCTCGAGAGGAATGTTGAGAGGAAGGGAAGGATTACGAATTGAAATGAAGATGATTTGACTCGGGAAGTGAAATCCTCCGGAGGAGAGAGAGAGAGAGAGAGAGGAGTCTAGGGATGAAATCCTCCGGAGGGGAAAGAGAAAGAGAGAGAGAGAGACCTTATCTTACCTTACCTTACAGTTCGTTCGGGTTGCCCCAGGTCCCTCAGTGTGAGGCACCTTTGATGTCTACCAGAGAATTGCTAATGCATCTTCCAGTATATTTTGCTTCTTCCAATCTTGGATGGTCTGGGATGCAGCTTAGATATTTGTCGAGCTCATTCTTAAACACATCTACGCTCACTCCTGATATGTTCCTCAGATGAGCTGGTAATGCATTGAATAGACGCTGCATTATTGATGCTGGTGCGTGGCGGATTAATGTCCTGTGTGCTTTTCTTAGTTTTCCCGGTATAGTTTTGGGCACTATTAATCTACCTCTGCTTGCTCTTTCTGATATTTTTAGCTCCATGATGTTTTCGGTAATTCCTTCTATCTGTTTCCATGCCTGTATTATCATGTAGCGTTCTCTTCTCCTTTCGAGACTATATAATTTTGAGAATTGTAGTCTTTCCCAGTAGTATAGGTCCTTAACTTCTTCTATTCTAGCTGTAAAGGACCTTTGTATACTCTCTATTTGTGCAATATCCTTTTGGTAGTGTGGGTACCATATCATATTGCAATATTCAAGTGGACTATGTACATACGTTTTATAAAGCATAATCATGTGTTAGGCTTTTCTTGTTTTGAAGTGCCGGAACAACATTCCCATCTTTACTTTGCATTTCGCCAATAGTATTGCTATTTGATCATTGCATAGCATATTCCTATTCAGCATCACACAAAGGTCTTTAACTGCTTCCTTATTTGTGATTGTCTCGTTATTAGGTCCCTTATATGCATATAGCATTCCTTATTTATCACCATAGTTTATTGATTCAAATTTATCAGAGTTAAATACCATCCTATTTACCTCTGCCCATTCATATATTTTCTTTAGGTCTCTCTGTAGCGAGTTCCTATCTTCGCCACAAGTAATTTCTCTACTTATTCTTGTGTCATCGGCGAAACTTCTCACTACGAGTCCTTAACATTACTGTCTAAGTCTGCAATCATAACAAGCAGCAATGCAGCTAACACCGTACCTTGTGGCACACCGGATATTACCTTGGCTTCATCCGATTTCTCATCGTTTGCAATCACTATCTGTTTTCTGTTATGCAAAAATTCTTTTATCCATCTTCCTACTTTGTCCACAATATTATGTTTTCTCATTTTTTCGCTAATATATTATGGTCTACCTTGTCAAAAGCTTTTGCAAAGTCTAGGTAAACCACATCTGTATCTTCCTTTCTCATATTTTTATATATGTTTTCATGGTGGACTAACAGTTGGGTTTGTGTACTTTTTCTGGGCACAAAATCATGTTGTCCTGTATTAAACAAACTATTTTTCATTAAATGTTTCATTATATTTTTCTTCATTACCCTTTCATACACTTTCATAATATGTGATGTTAGACTCACAGGCCTATAATTACTTGCCTGTAGTCTTGATCCACTTTTGAAAATAGGGGTAATATATGCTAATTTATGTTCATCATAAATCTTGCCTGTACCTACACTTTGTCTTAATAATATTGCGAGTAGCTTTGCAATAGAATGAACTACTTTCTTTAACAAAATAGCAGGGACGCCGTCTGGTCCTGCTGCTGATCCATTTTTAATTTCATTAATAGCCTGCACAATATCGGCTTCATTAATATCTATGTCCGATAAATATTCATTATTTTCATCTCTTTTTTCTGTATCATTATCTTCATTATCAATTCTAGGTGTAAATTCTCTCTTATATCTTTCTGCTAATATGTTGCATATTTCCTTGTTTTCATTCGTTAACCACCCTTCAATTCTTAGAGGGCCTATTTCTATTCTTATTTTATTCATCTTTTTCGCATATGAGTAAAATACTTTGGGGTTTTGCTTGATAGTTTTTAGGGTCTTTTCTTCTAAGTTCTGTTTTTCATTTTCTTTTGATTGTATAATCTTTTGTTCTGCATTTTCTATCTTACTTTTTAGTTCCATCACTTTCCATGCATTCTTTTCTTTTGCAAGACCTTTTTACCACTTTCTGATTTTCTGGAACAAGATCCTTCTGTCTCTTGGTATGCGTGACTGATGTTTACTTATTTCTTCGGTATATATTTTTCCACTATTTCCTCTAATATTTTATATAATATATCCGTATTTACCTGTATATTATTACTTACGAATATGTTTTCCCATTCGTTGTTTAATTCTTCATTTATTTCTGACAATTTATATTCTTACTATAGAAATTGTATTTTCTATATCCTTCCCATTTTTTTGTCTCTTTCTTATCTCTGTTTTCATGTGCTTTGGAACGGACTGTTAATTCTATGACATTATGGTCTGAAATACTCGTATTATACACTATTATTTCTTTAACATAGTTCACCTCGTTCACAAATACTAGGTCTAAAATATTATCCTTTCTTGTTGGCAAGTGATTTATTTGCTGAATGTTATGTTCTAGTAGCATATCTAATAGCTTTTCAAATTGCCTCTTATCTTCTGCGCTACTATTACTGTCTTTTTTATATGTATAAATACAACCACAGTCTCCTATTCGTTCTTTCCATTCTACGAAAGGAAAATTAAAGTCTCCGGATAGGAGTATAGTCCAGTCTTTGTGATTTCTACATATATCATCCAATTTGTCAATTATTATGTCAAACTCTTTAGTATTAGGGGGTCTGTATGTTACAATGTTCACTAATTTTTCAGATTCAAATTCTACCGCTATTAATTCACATTCTGTGTTACTATATTTCTCACAGATTTTTCCTTGAGAGAGAGAGGAGTCTAGGGATGAAATCTTCCGGAGGAGAGAGAGAGAGAGAGAGAGAGAGAGAGAGAGAGAGAGAGAGAGAGAGAGAGAGAGAGAGAGGAATCTAGGGATGAAATCCTTCGGAGGGAAAGAGAGTGATGAGTTTAGGGATGAAATCCTTAGAGGAGAGAAGAGAGAGAGAGAAAGAGAGAGAGTTTAGGGATGAAATCCTCCGTAGGGGAGAGAGAGAGAGAGAGAGAGAGAGATTGAGATGTGAATGTAAGGATGAAATCCTCCGAAGGGGGAAGGGAGACACGAGTCTACGGATTTCCACGTCAAGGTAGGTTGATGGGTACGTGACGTCTCGGTAGGTTGCTATTTTTTTTTTTATTATTATTAAGCAGTTAGTTAGTTATATGAGACTTGCCAAAGTGAAGAGAATTTATGTCAGTACAGAGCTCGTATGTGAGCGAAGGAAATAAGACAAGACCTAATTAAATAAAGAAATAGATAAATGAATAAATAATACGACAGAAATGCCAGAGTAAAGAAGATGAAAAGGAAAGCTGGATTCTTACATGTAATAACAAATAATTAAAAACTTGGTTAGTAAATAAATGATGTAGGGAGTGTTTACTAGTGCACTCAAAGTCTTTGGGAACTCAAAACCTAAAAGAAAAACAATAACCTGGTCGCTTTTTACAGTTAAAAAGGATTTTCTTCATTAATACGTCGATCATGATGAGTCACATTCAATTATGCAACTCCGCGATACCAGACCTTATCAATCTTATACATATTGAAGAAACAGTCAATAATTGTTTAGTCATGCTTAGTCATCATAGTTTGGCTTTCCAAAGAAAAATTCTTAAGCTCTTGAGGTATTAATCTTTAGTTTTGAGTTTTGTTGTCTTCCCCGTTTTATTCTTTGCGAGGTTGTTGGCGAGCGCTACGCGCGCTGGATCCCCGGGGCTGCTGTCTCCCCTACCCTCCGATTCCTTATCTACCCCGCCCCCACCAGGCGCGGACAAACAGGTTTGCAGGAGGAGGATTGATGTCTCCCTTACTATCCCGTTCCCCTACTTACCCCACCCCTACCCCGGGCGGACAAACCGATTTGCAGGGGGTGGATGGCTGTGTCATGTCTCCCCTACTGTCACCCGGGGGAGGACAAACAAGATCCACTCGGATTTTTATTACAGATTCCTTTATCTTTCACTTACAAGTATGAGCACTTCTAAGTTTATTTTATTTTATTTTATTTTTACGTTCCTTGCTTTTATGCCATTATAGCTCGTCTGTCCTCCACTCTTTCGCTCCTGTAAATAAGTAGTTCTATTTTTATTTTCTTTCTTGTGAATTGTACGAGATACGATGTTTTCTTTTCCTTCCTCAGGCGTTGTGTGGATATCCTTTTGTCTTCTCTCTCTCATCCTTTAATGGGCTTTTGTAATTTCGTCTCCCTTCTCTTATGAGCTATTTTATTTACTGTTTTCTCTTCCACTAGCAGTATATGAGTTCTCTTTTCGTATAAACTTTTCTTCTCCCTTCTCTTACACATACCCTTTATGAGCTATTCCCTTTACTTTTCTCTCTTCCACCAGCAATGTATAAGTTCTCTTTTCGTATAATCTTTTCATCTCCCTTCTCTTAAACATACCTTTTATGAGCTATTCCCTTTACTTTTCTCTCTTCCACCAGCAATATGTAAGTTTTGTTATCTTATATTCTTTTCCTGACTGAATGTAGAGTTCACTTTTTCTTCACTTTTCTCTTGGCTGTTGGAGCTCTCTTGCTTTGCTCCTCCCGTCGCAGAATTCTGTGTACGAAAAAAAGAAGAAAAAAACGAAAAAAAGAGAGAAAATAACGTGCTGAATCTCCAATCTCGCCCCCCACAGAATTTGCGATTCAAGACCGCTCCTTGGCTCTCTCTTCATTTCTCTTCACTCTCGTTCGTATCAGCAATTTGCTCTTCCTTTGAGTAATGGGAGCAAGAACTTTAAAATTAATTTGTTCCTCTGTTTTTCTAAATACTGTTACTTAGTGTTCGTGGTCGCTTCATTCCAGTAGTTTTTAATTAAATAGATTTTTACTAGTATATATAGACAACTAAATAGGATTATGACGTGAAACAGACAGTTCACATTCGTTTGCAAGGGTATTTAAGTCATAAGTAAGGCCATTTGTAGGGTATGCGACGCCTAGTAACAAAAGTCCTATTTCTCCTTTTTCTCCTCCATAAGAGATTTATCAGTGGCAGGATTGGTACAGGTTGAGATGCAACGATTGCTGGTGATTTAAGGATTTTTTCCTTCTTATTGATGATGTTGCGGCTTTGCAACGGCCTTGAAGTCATCTTTGAATAGTGGGATAGTGCCTTCAGTGCACTTCACACGGTGCACTGCAGGCGCTACTTAGATTCTTTGTAGCGTCCCTTCTACGGCCCCTAGATGCAACCCCTTTCACTCCTTTTACTGAACCTCAATTCTTATCCTCTTTCTTCCATTTTACTTCCCCACACTCTCCTAGTTCCTCGTTGGACGGGTCGATATCGTTCTCGGCTAACACTTTGCTGGGCCTGCGTTCGATTCTCCGAACGGCCCATGAAGAATTAGGGGAATTTATTTCTGGTGATAGAAATTCATTTCTCGGTATAATGTGGTTCGGATCCCACAGTAAACTGTAGGTTCCGTTGCTTGGTAACCAATAGGTTCTTAGACACGTAAAATAAGTCTAATCATTCGGGCCAGCCCTAGGAGAGCTGTTAATCAGCTCAGTGGTCTGGTTAAACTAAGATATACTTAACTTTTTTCCACCCTCTCCTAACAATTGTTCAATAGTGCAACTGAGAGGTCTTCCTCCTGTTCCATCTTTAAAACCTTTTTACCCTCAGTTTCCCTTTCAGCGCTAAATGACCCCATCATAGGTCCCAGCACTTGGCCTTTGGCCTTAACTTTATATTCCATTTCCAACCACCGACGAATATAGTGGGAGGAACGAGGTATTTGGGAAGCTGCTAAACAGGACAGTACCGGACTCCCAAAGCTGTATGGCAAATGAAATTTGTATTGTCCCTCACCTCACGCCCTTGCATTGTTCCCACACCCGCTGAACATGGCTGGGATCTGTCGCCTCTCTTCTGAGTTTAGTAAATAGGCCTAGGAACGCCTGTCGCTTCCATATGTGTGAGGATTCTCCAGATAATGTATAGTCCTCCTGTGATAAAATCACAATTTTCCTGTTTTGTCTTGACTGGTTAAGGAAAAAGCCACTATAGACAAAGTCATGTGAATAAATATTAAAAAAAAAAAAAAAAAATAGGACCTTTCCACCTTCGTTGAGGTTCTCTTCAGGTTACAGCTGAAGAGGGCGTTATTCACATAAACTAAGTTTTCTACAGGGACTTTTTTCTTAGCCAATGTATAGTTCTTCCTCAGTATCCTCCGTAAGGGGGTAGTGCCGTCAGTGCACCTCACGCAGTGCACTGTGGGCATTACTGTAGATTCCTTGCAGCGTCCCTTCAGCCCCTGCCTGCAACCCCTTTCATTCCTTTTACTGTAACTCCGTTCATATTCTCTTTCTCCCATCTTACTTTCCACCCTCTCCTAACAATCGATTCATAGCGCAACTGCTTTGAGGTTTTCTTCCTGTTACACCTTTAAAATATTTTTACGCTTAATTTCCGTTTCAGTGCTGAATGACCTCATCATAGGTCCCAGCGTTTGGCCTTCGGCCTAAATTCTATATTCTATTTTATTCTTCCTCAGTATTTAATAATAAAAAAAAAAAGCGGGGGAGGTGGGAGTTGCTATGGGATTACAGTTGAAGACTTCTTAGGGAAGGTAGAGTGGGAAATCGAACCAAAAAAAATGTCCTGGTATTTAGATCCTAAGAGTGTATGGTATCTTGTGGGCACGTGCGCTTGCCAAATTCGATGACTAGGCAAGTATTCAGGTGCTGTAAAGAGATACAGTACAAATGGGGAATTAGCATGTTATGAATAAAGGTAGAGATGGGAATACGTGAAAGTGGGGAATAAGCATGATATGAATAAAGGTAGAGGTGGAAATATGTGAAAATGGGGAATAAGCATGATATGAATAAAGGTAGATGTGGGAGTATGTGAAAATTGCGAATAAACAGGGGTAGAGATGGGAATATATGAAAATCGATGAATAGGAAAATATTCAGGAACTATAAAGAGATACAACTGAGGAATAAACATGATATGAACGAAAGTGGGGATGGAAATATGTGAAAATAGGGAATAAGCATAATTGATTGATTAATTGTGGGTTATCTGGCGTCACAACTACCAGGGTCACCGACGCCGAATACTAAATGTGATCTTTTCACTTATATAGCATGTTATAAAAATTAAAAATAAAATTCTGCTAAACAGAACTACATATAAATTTGATTAAAAAGAAAAAACAAAAAAGAAAACTGACTAAAATAAGTAAATAAATATATAAAATTCTGCTAAAAAGAACTGTTAATAAATTTGATCCGATAAACAATATAACTTAAGAAAAAAAATATGTATATATACTAAGACAGCACAGCTGCCAAATATATTTGAGAAGACCAGCCTCTTTGATAAAAGAGATAACATTATTAATACATATCCTTTCTCCCAACAGTTTTGCCATGCTATAATTACCACCTGCTTCACTGCTATATGATAAAAAACGATTCCTAAGTTCCACTAGACTGGGACACTCAACCAGCAAATGCCTAACAGTCAGTGAAACCAAACAATCGTCATAGAAGAAAACTCATTCTCCCCATTCATCACAAAGCCGTGAGTTAAACGTTTATGGCCAATACGTAATCTACACAGTACAACCTCCCACTTCCTTGGCGTTAGGTCATATTTCCAAGGGTGTGTCTGACTAGTGATTTCTTTCATTTTATTGGGGCCTACTCTGTCCCACTGAAGTGCCCATAATTGCTGGATGGATTTCCATATAATATGGAATGCATCACGATGTGGAACAGGACATTTTCTGGGTATCAGAATTTGTGCTGCTAATCTGGCTAGCTGGTCTGCCTTTTCATTTCCTGTTATGTTCACATGGGCAGGAACCCAACAAAAAGAAACAATGCTTCCTCTATAATGGTGCAAGAAGATCCACTGCAAGATCTTCAACGCTAAGGGATGGTCAGTACTGGAGACTTCCAGGGACTCTAAGGCACTTTTAGAGTCACAAAATATTGAGTAGCTAGACACTAGGAGCGTTGCAATATGTTCCAGTGTTACTAAGATGCCATACAGCTCAGCTGTAAAGTTTGAAGCAACTGAAGGAAGTGCACCTCTTCGGTTAAAAGATTCACTAAAAACTCCATAACCAACGCCAGCATTGGATTTGGAACCTTCGGTAAATATAAATCTTGTATCTATATGCTCTGAAGCATGCTCTAAAAATATTGCCCTATTTCCTCATCAGATTTATCCCTCTTTGCTCCATGATATGAATAAAGTTAGAGATGGGAATATGCCAAAATTGATGAATAGGCAAATACTCAGGAGCTATAATGAGATACAAATGAGGAATAAGCATGATATGAATAAAGGCAGAGATGGAAAAATGTGAAATAGGAAATAAGCGTGATATGTATAAATTAAAGGTGGGAATATGTCAAAAGCGATGAATGGGCAAATATTCAGGGGTTATGATGAGATAAAGGTAGAGACGGGAATATGTGAAAGTGGGGAATAAGCATAATATGTATAAAAGTAAAGATGGGAATATGTCAAAATCGATGAATGGGCAAATATTCAGGAGCTATAACGAGATACAAATGGCGAATAAGCATGATATGAATAAAATTGGAGATGGGAATATGTGAAAGGGAAAATGAAAAATAAACAAGTAAAAATATGCGCCGAAGTTTCTTCGGCGCAGTCGAGTTTTCTGTACAGCTGCTATAGCTTATAATCAAGGCCACCGAAAATAAATCTCTCTTTCGGTGGTCTCGGTATAATGCTAAATGAGCCGCGGCCCATGAAACTTTAACCACGGCCCGATGGTGGCCTGTCCTATATCGTTGCCAGAAGCACGATTATGGCTAAATTTAACCTTAAATAAAATAAAAACTACTGAGGCTAGAGGGCTGCAATTTTGGTATGTTTGATGATTGGAGGGTGGATGATCAACATACCAATTTGCAGTCCTCTAGCCTTTGTAGTTTTTATGATCTGAGGGCCAACAGAAAAAGTGCGGACGGACAGACAAAACCGGCGCAGTAGTTTTCATTTACAGAAAACTAAAATGTCACCTGTACATCACTTGAATAATTTATTCTCAACCTTGAGCTTTCATCTTTCTTGCCCTAATTTGACTTTCCTTTCACGCGCGTGACACTACATACCTGAATAACTCCTTTGATCGTAATAATTGTGACGTCATTTTTTGCAAACTAATCTGTCAGTCGAACTCTGAAGACATTACATTTATACTCGCAATCAGGCGAGATGCATCTCAACTTCTGGTTAGTTTGTATAATGTATAATACTGTACAAAGGTGGCGAAAGATTTTGCCGTTTAGGAATGTGCCTTGAGTGTTCTCGTATTGATTAATATTTGAGGATTTCATATTTACTCACATGTCTGCATTCTTTGAAGTCATTGTATTCATTTTTCGTCACATTACTATTATAAGACTTTATTGATGATAAAGTTGGCCCTTTTTAAATTTTTAGCTTATGCCGGTTTGTTCCAAATTTTGCCGTCGATTTGAAGGAGGAAATCAGTAATTTTTCTGAATTTCTTATTAAGCATTTAAAAAAATCCCTTTTCCGTAAAAAGTTTATTCTAAATGTGTTAATCTATTGTGCAGTCTTCCATCTTTTTTTTTTTTATCCAGATGCCAGTAAGGTCACTGGGCAACCCAGTGACCTTATGTAAAAGCCTTAGAAAGCGGAAGCAGAAATTGTAAGTTTTTTCCTGGGGCTTCATAAAGTTTATTCTAATTCTGTTACTCTCTCTTCTGTCTACCGTATTTTTTCCTTCTTATATCCAGATGCCAATTAGGTCATTGGGCAAACCTGTCACCTTACGTAAGACCAGTAGAAAGCGGAAGCGGAAATTCTAAGTTTTTTAAGTTTTTCCCTTAGGCTTCATATTGCAAGTGATATTCCTATTTTTTTTAAGGTCACTGAGCAACTCAGTGCCCTTACGTAAGAGCAGCAGAAAGCGGAAGCAGAAATCATAGCACTTTTTTTTTTTTTTTTTTTGCAAGTGATATTCCTATTTTTTTTATTTCGGTCGCTTCTCTGTAATTTTGGTCTTGTCCCTTATACTTCTACTTAAAAAGGGCGGGTATGTTGCTTCCTTCTGGGTTGATCTCTCTCTCTCTCTCTCTCTCTCTCTCTCTCTCTCTCTCTCTCTCTCTCTCTTTACTGCTTCCACTTACCTGGGAATAGATGGATGAGGACATTTTGTTTCCATG
>NC_089791.1:50530382-50532882 GCF_040412425.1 Macrobrachium rosenbergii | reverse complement strand
TTAAAAAATACAATCTAGTATCATGACTTTTACCCCGCGGTGATCTTTGAAGGAAAACAGTTATTAGAAGTTAATTGCCCTAAAGAGTAAATTGCAACCCATTAGGGGAGGCAGCTGTAACAGTTAAGTCAGTCTTTATTACAGCCTTAAGACTTTACTAAAGGCTTCGTTTAATCCAGAAGAAATGAAGAAATGAAATTATAGTTTTATTCCAGATTGAATTCTGTCTCGTGCACTCTTTATAGGCTACGCGTTTGGGAATATATAACCTGGATAATTATCTTGATTTTTTTTACTCGAAATCGTTTGCCGGTACCAAAATGATTTAAATACTCCTTGCCAAAGAACACAATAAGATACTATGCATTGTAGATAAGACACCGTAAATTAGTATGTATATAATAACACGTGCAGTGAGCAAAATTACCCAATAAGATATTGGCTATACAGACTATATCTGCATCAGTGAAACAATGAAGAAATTTTCTCTCTCTCTCTCTCTCTCTCTCTCTCTCTCTCTCTCTCTCTCTCTCTCTCTCTCTCTCTCTCTGTAGACAATGCAGTTAGTAGTACAGTATCTCTTCTCTCTCTCTCTCTCTCTCTCTCTCTCTCTCTCTCTCTCTCTCTCTGTAGACAATGCAGTTAGTAGTACGATATCAGTCTCTCTCTCTCCTCTCTCTCTCTCTCTCTCTCTCTCTCTCTCTCTGTAGACAATGCAGTTAGTAGTACAGTATCTCTCTCTCTCTCTCTCTCTCTCTCTCTCTCTCTCTCTCTCTGTAGACAATACAGTTAGTAGTACGGTATCAGTCTCTCTCTCTCTCTCTCTCTCTCTCTCTCTCTGTAGACAATGCAGTTAGTAGTACGGTATCAATCTCTCTCTCTCTCTCTCTCTCTCTCTCTCTCTCTCTCTCTCTCTCTCTCTCTCTCTCTCGAGAATACAGTTAGCAATACTGCACCGGTGAGTGTTCCCCAAAAATACAAAAGCATAATTAAAAGAGATGAGAGACCTCGACGAGGGAATCGTGACCTCATATTGTGTTAGACCTCTATGCTTGCCACGTACCGACACACCCGTCATGTGCTGAAGTTGAGCAAAATAGAAATAAGGACACAAAAATATTTTGCTCAACATGTCTAGTATGGATAGACAAGGTCATTAAATCAAGACTTAATGTACAGATTGTGGAGGATGAAGAAGATGAAGAAGAGGAAGAAGAAAATATCATGGAACTAAAATTATCAAAAAGAGCAAGCAGAGGTAGATTAATAGTGCCAAAAACTATACCAGGAAAATTAAGGAAAGCACACAGGACATTAATCCACCACGCACCAGCATCGATAATGCAGCGTCTATTCAATGCGCTACCAGCTCATCTGAGGAACATAACAGGAGTGAGCGTAGATGTGTTTAAGAATAAGCTCGACAAATATCTAAGATGCATCCCAGACCATCCAAGACTGGAAGATGCAAAATATACCGGAAGATGCGTTAGCAACTCTCTGGTAGACATCAAAGGTGCCTCACACTGAGGGACCTGGGGCAACCCGAACGAATTGTAAGGTCTGTAAGGTAAGGTCCGGTCGGATGATATAACCAGAAGTACTGGAGAAGTGTCTTTGACACGAAGGACTAAAGTTGACATGTCTCTCTCTCTCTCTCTCTCTCTCTCTCTCTCTCTCTCTCTCTCTCTCTCTTTACTCCATCTCCGTCTTTCTGTTGAGATTGCAGTTAGCAGTGCTGCAACTCTCTCTCTCTCTCTCTCTCCTCAGGAATGGATGAAGGTGCCAAAGATCCTGAACAGACGGATTCTTAGATAATGAGGGGAGTCATCTTCCCAAGACTCATTGTTTATTCTTTTTGTGAGGAAAGCTTCAGGCCTTCATCTCTGTCAAAGGGTCATTTCACTCTGAGGAAATGACTTCGGCTTGAAAAGAATTTCTTAATCCGGTGTAAATAGCCTCTTTCTCCTGCGTCGTATATATCTCTCTGCTCTCTCTCTCTCTCTCTCTCTCTCTCTCTCTCTCTCTCTCTCTCTCTCTCTCCAGGAATGGACGAAGGTGCCAAAGATCCTGAACAGACGGATTCTTAGATAATGAGGGGAGTCATCTTCCCAAGACTCATTGTTTATTCTTTTTGTGAGGAAAAGCTTCAGGCCTTCATCTCTGTCAAAGGGTCATTTCACTCCGAGGAAATGACTTCGGCTTGAAAAGAATTTCTTAATTCGGTGTAAATAGCCTCTTTCTCCTGCGTCGTATATATCTCTGCTTTTCTCTTCTCTCTCTCTCTCTCTCTCTCTCTCTCTCTCCCCAGGAATGGATGAAGGTGCCAAAGATCCTGAACAGACGGATTCTTAGATAATGAGGGGAATCATCTTCCCAAGACTCATTGTTTATTCTTTTTGTGAGGAAAAGCTTCAGGCCTTCATCTCTGTCAAAGGGTCATTTCACTCCGAGGAAATGACTTCGGCTTGAAATGAATTTCTTAATTCGGTGTAAATAG
>NC_089791.1:50500382-50525382 GCF_040412425.1 Macrobrachium rosenbergii | reverse complement strand
GAGGGGAATTTGATCCTCCAGGGTTCATCCCCTGAGTCAAATTTTGCAAAGAAGAATCTTGCGTGCTGCTGAGGCCTCCCAGTCGCGATGATCAACTGCATGGGAATCAATCTCCGGAGGGGGATTCGCCTCATGATTTAGACCCGCAGCCTTTCCATTGGTAGCCCAACGCCCGTGGCGGACGGAGTCGCACTGCTCAGTGCTCGCAAGTGGCACTGGCAGCAGTTGGCGGTCAGGCATGCCGATAAGGGGTCCGGAGGCAATACCACTCGGACGACTCTGGGTTTGGCTGCGGCAGAGATTCCTGCCCCAGCAGGAGATCGAGCCTCTCGGTGAGTTTTGTTCGGGGCGTCCGCTGGGCGTTGTTTGCTTGGGCAGCCTCCCAATTTGAGGAGTGGTCTGCCCGGGGCTGCACGTCCTTCAGTGGTACTGCTCCTCCTGAATCTCTCTTCGCGGAGGGGGAAGACTTGGTGGGCCAGCCTCGCGATTGGAGAGGGCTAGGCCTGAATACCTATTTATGCCCTTCCGCCGGACCACTTTGGTGGGCAGA
This sequence comes from Macrobrachium rosenbergii, assembly GCF_040412425.1. Taxonomy (NCBI): domain Eukaryota; kingdom Metazoa; phylum Arthropoda; class Malacostraca; order Decapoda; family Palaemonidae; genus Macrobrachium; species Macrobrachium rosenbergii. Next base: position 50,524,832 of record NC_089791.1, on the reverse strand, counting down.
AGGGGTGGAGGTTTGTAATTTTGGGAGTTTTACAATGTGGCGCTGTGGAGAGGCAACGTGGTCGCGGAGGGCGTGGTGACGGGCTTCCAGAGAAGATCCCGACCCAACAAGAAGACCACCCGCCGAATTCCACCTACCACGCCGAGGCGGCGGGGTATCGTGCCCTGCAAAGGTGTCATAACCCGAGTTGGACAGTAGGGAACGGGTAATGGCGTGTTCCTCTATCCACTTCATTTCCCACCGGTTTCTTCGTCAACCATGGCACCGGCTGGCACTTGGGGCCCTGGCGATCAGGCTAATATCTGCCGCAGGTCTACTCAGACCGGAAGGGCCTACCGCAGGCTAGTGCCTGAAGAGGGGCCACCGGAGATGTACTGGCTTCCAGTCTCGGGTAAAGGATCCGTGCGACCAGCAGAAGAATGAAGTGCTGATTAGGTTGACAAATTTGGTGGTGGGGACATGATGTGGACAGGCTGAGATCCAGCATTGTAGTGGCTAGCAGCCCCACAGGATCTGCACGGCTTTTGGATGGGCTCGGTGGCCTGCAGTAACTGCTTGGAGGAGGGCTGGAGCGGATGAATCGGGAGCGGAGTTCTGGCTGGTAGGGTTAGGGTTGGCGTTATTAGTGCCGAGTTTGTATCGGCACACTCAGCTTCAGCGTCCCTCTTCTGCAATAGTTGCACAGGGTCTTGCTAGGCAGTCCATTCTTCGGGCGAGTGGAGTTCGAGGAGGTAGGCCGGAGGGATGATTTGTTTCTGAGAGGTGCTATGCGACTGATTGAAGGTTTCCCACGAATCAGCCATATTCCACAAGCTTCCATATGTGGAGGGCTGTTTATCATTAAGATATACAGCAAGGGGCCCTGGCACACATTGGAAAAGGTCTTCTAGCATGGTCCGATTGAAAAGATCCTCAAACGTGGGCAGGCCAAGGAGTCGGAACCAGCCATACCGACTGGGTTTTGTGACATGCCCATTCTGGCTAAGACCAGCCAACTTCTTGGCAAGACTCGGAACCGTTGTTCCATTTTTCTGGGGGTTATCTCAGAGGCCTTTGTAACGACCTACGAACTTCCGCCATGTTGCCTCTGGCTTTTCTCCAGTGAGCGGCGCTGCCTTGGCTTTTTCCTCCATATGCTTGGCTAGTATTAAGGCGCTTCCGTCTCCGTGGTGCTGTAGTTATCGAAAAGAGCCTCGATCTCCCCTCCAGCCATGTTTTTTGGCTCGTCCTCAGTCCACTTGGGGACTAGGGAATTGATGCTCGAAATTGCGTTTGATGCAGCAGGTAGTGACTGGAGGCTTGATGCTAGCCATAGCTTCGGCATTCTTCCATTTTCGCTCTTCAAAAAGCTCGAGCTCCTTCTCCTTTAGGGCTAACTCAGTTTCCTTTGCAGGCTAACCCATGCTGTCTCCTTCTTTCTTCTCTTTCCTTCATTGCCTTGCTCGGCTTTGCCTTGCTCGGCTTCATACTCCTCTGCTCGAGTCTTTCTTCCCTCCCGCTTGGCCAAGTCGTCCACTTGCTCCCTTAACCCAGGTAGTAAGTTCCGAGTCGTGAGACCTGCCGTCCCCAGCCCCAGGAAAGTTTTATAATGCCATGCCATGGTTCTGGTGGGGAAGGGCGTCTAACCGGTCGACTGGGCATTTACGGCAGCGAGGAAGTGTCTCTTCAATGACGTGGCACTTTCAAAAGGTGGCACTGTAGTTTGGGTGTGCCGTGTACAGGTCACACTGGTGGCACTCAGTATCCCTAGGCACTGGTGCAGGTTAGGTCTCAGAAGAACTTTTCTTCTGTGTTCCCCTTTGGTTTTGTTTATTTATTTTTCTGATGCTGCTTGGTGGCACTTATGGTGCTAATGTGTCTCCTTTAGGACCCTACTGGAGTCCAACTAGGCTATATGGGAGTGAAAGGCACTTGCCACTTCTGCAGAGTGCAACAATCTGAGAGAAAGGGAATGAGAGAGAAAGGGAAGGTAAAAGAGAGAGAGAGAGAGAGAGAAAAGTAAGCTATTCAAGTGATGAGTGCTGCAAATTATTGGCACCAAAATAAAGTGAATTTGGTTTTTTTTTTTTTTTTTTTTTTTTTCTTAAAGATCCTCGTGAGTGGCTGGTCCCAGTACCGCAGTGCTGGCCTTCTTTTTCAGAGGGTGAAAACTACTGTTTGCTTCGGTCTGATAGCAGGCCTCACTCGTGACCGACAGTTTATCACTGTATTGTAATTACTCTTAACTTGTCCTCATCTATTGTGGACAGAGGTGTTTTATTTGCTTCATTGACATTCGAATTAATTAGCCTAGTGTCGGCCGTTTTCTTTGAAGAGGTCACGATTACACTTAGGTTAGGAATGCTCACTGAATGACAGAGAGAGAGAGAGAGAGAGAGAGAGAGAGAGAGAGAGAGAGAGAGAGAGAGAGATTTCAATCAGCGAATTTTTGCTGCTTGAGAACATGTAAACAAGATTTTATACATGCACAATGGCATGGATCTTAATAAAATTATATAGATGCGCATTGCCTTGGCTTCCTTAGGATTACTTTATTATCTTAATTTTTCCTGGGAGCCGACGTCACAAAGTTTATCGTAGAAATTTTAAATTTTCTTTTATATGATTTTATAGTAGGTATTCTGGTATAGGAACTGTTATTACTCCTAACTAAGGCCTAACTTTCCTGCCTAAATTATCTTTTGGTTTTGTCTAGCTAAGATATTAGAGGTGGCCCCACGAAAAAAGAAAAAAAAAAAAAGGAAAATGCCCCAGAGTGTCTCGGGCAGAGGTCACAATAACAAGGTCTTTGATGGCATGCCAAGGTCCCATTAGGCCTAAATTTCAAAAACTCGGCAGCGCGAAATCAAATGGCGTTTCTCACAAACAGTTCGAACAATTTTCAAAAAACAATAACACGTTGAGAACTAAGAGATTTTTTCATTTTAGCACCAATTAAAACAAACGAAACGAATGCAGGTATCCAGATTTTACTTTAAATATACCAATCATGCATAGCGTTTAATGCCACGGATGAAAACTAAATTACCAAACAACTTTGTCTTTTGTTATGATTCCTCAACGACATTAAAACAAAAAGAATGAAAAGAGAAAATGCTAGCCTGCCTGGGCAGAAATTTACGTTGTTGCACGCACCTTTATTGTAAAATTACTATTTCAGTTCGTTTGCTACTTCACTGACACGGTTTTGAATGATCCCGCTTATGCAAACAATAACGATCGGAATTGCCGACGCGATTCTAAATTACTTTAGGTATGAAACGGGTTCGGGCGATTTGGTCTTACGATTCGTTACCGGAACTTTCTCGAACGCATCCGAACGTAAAATGCCCTTTGTCTTAAACGTTACAAATTATGACTGCTCTGTTCTCGAGTTGCGACCCTGCCTCCTACGCTAATTCTCGCTACACTTGTTATTATACTATTCTTTACTGCTTATTATATGCCTCGTTCCTTGTTTGGAAGAATGAAATGGAGTTCGATATCTGACTTTATTTTTTGGAATTAATGTAATTTAATTTCCTTTCTCCAGATTCTTCTCTAAATGTACTTTTAGATCCTGGCAAGGTCGCCAATGTTTGCGGTGAGGAGTCTTGGATGATTATATTATTCAATTTACGTAATTTTTACGGCCCTGCAAACCAAGATTACACGCAACCTGCCACTTGAAGCCGGTTAACCCTCAAAGACAGTCAGCATCAGCCAAGGTCGCCAGTTAAGGGTTAATAACCTCCACAAAGAATATTTTGAGATGAATTTGATTTAAACGCAACGGTTCTTCCAAACATTCGGACGCGAGGCATACAAACATCGAGATTTAACCTGATTTTGCTTACCCTAAATCCTAGGTATTTTACTGGAATAACGGGTTGAAGCTAAATAATAAAATAATTTGACTTAATCTAGACTTCTCGTAAACACATATACCGTAAGTGGTGGCCGAAGGGGGAACAAAAGAAATTTGAAATACAGAAAAAAAGATAAAAGAATGGGCGGTTTTGAACAAAAAGCTTACTTTACCTTAGGGACTAACGCCAGTAGCATCAACGACCGCCGTGGGGTCTGCAACTGCTTTTCACTTCAATAATAGAATAATAGAAAAAAGGGGGAAGGGCCACCTTCCAGACTATCTCCGAACGGCTTGCCCCTCTCTGTGTCGCTCCCTGACCGAGCCTAGGTCAGGACAGTCCCACCAGGTGTCCATGCCTCTGTTTTCAAAACATTCGCCATGAGACAGGTAGAAAGGAAAAGGACCTTTAGGACCACCTATTTTTAAGGCTGGGATATGGGGAATTTTCCCATAGGGAAAAAATGGCTAAATGCTACCTATCCTTTTCAACGGACGCAAAAGCTTGAACTGAAGATGTCTTAAATGGGACAAAGCAATTTCCTGTCTTGATCAGGCTGATACTATTATCCCTAAATGTCTGAGGGCGAACAGCATAAATATTTATAAAATATATATATATATATATATATATATATATATATATATATATATATATATATATATATGTGTGTGTGTGTGTGTGTGGGTGTGTGTATTAGTGTATGATCCTTCAAAGTACAACAGATCTGTCTGACTGTGTAAGTAGCGGATGAGCAAACTCCGTAAAATCACCAATTCGTCCCTGTTGATCTAAGCAGTGAATTATCTACCTGGTGCGTAGGCGACTGCGGTGGTCGCAATCTGGAGTAATTAAAGCGTGAGGTTAGCAACTTTATTTCAGAACACTTACTGACCTTCTCCAGAGAAAATATCAGCTAACGAGCATTCAGAAATATATATCTTTTAATGTCAGTCACCGTTTTTTCATGTTCTCTCGCGCAGATAGGTAATAAGTACAAGTATTTGTATAATCGCTAAAGAGCTGTTTTTTTTTCTAGTAAATTTTTGTTGTATGTTTGGCATAAGATTCATCAAGCGCTTTGCGCTGTCAGTATTATAGTTATCAAAAGAAAAATGATGTTGGTGTTTAAAGATAGTCTTGCATTTCATTGCATTGTTGTTATTGTTATTATTATTATTATTATTATTATTATTATTATTATTATTATTATTATTATTATTATTATTATTATTATTATTATTATTATTAGTAGTAGTAGTAGTAGTAGTAGCAGTAGTAGTAGTAGTAGTAGTAATCATTATTATTATTATTATTATTATTATTATTATTATTATTATTATTATTAACGTTGATGAAGTTGTGCTGAGGTTATGTGGAGAGTTAATGTAACTCGAGATTTATTAGGATGCGGAATCCGATCTCTCTCTCTCTCTCTCTCTCTCTCTCTCTCTCTCTCTCTCTCTCTCTCTCTCTCTCTGTCATTGTTTATATATTTCAGTGACATAGGTGTGCTCTGTCACTTTTCTGTTATGGCTTCTGTTCTAGATCAAATGGTCGTTTTGATTTAATTTTCTCATAAATTGCAGTAACCTAACTGGTATAACATATAGTTCCCATTCCGTGATCTTTATGAACAAGTATGCGATGAAAACATCTATTTTTCCTAAGAAAAGAGTTGCTTTACCAAGTAAAATAATCAGCCATAATTTAGCGAGAAAGGAATTCATTTCTCGCGAATCTACTGAGGGAAACTTATTTTACGCAAGTCTGTCGCGAAGAATAAGCATTTCACAAAACTCCACAAACTTTACAGAGAAGAAAGGTTAAATTGACAAAACTTTTACTGGGAAGAAAGGTTAAATTGACAAAATCTTACTTTTTTCTTCCCTGTAAAAGTTTTGTCAGTTTAACCTTCTTCTCTGTGAAACGTTTGTCATTTTAGTTTAAATGACAAACGTTTTACAGAGAAGAAAGGTTAAATTGTCAAAACGTTTTAGTTAAAATGACAAACTTTTACAGAGAAGAAAGGTTAAATTGACAAAATTTTTAGTTAAAATGACAAACATTTTACAGAGAAGGTTAAAATGACAAAACTTTTAGTTAAAATGACAAACGTTTTACAGAGAAGAAAGATTAAATTGACAAAACTTTTACTAGGAAGAAAGGTTAAATTGACAAATCTCTTACAGGGGAGAAATGTTAGATTAACAAAATCTTGCTTTACAGGATTTATAGGGAAGAAAGGTTAAATTGATAAAATCTTGCTTTTACAGGGAAGAAAAGTTCAATTGGCAAAACTTTTCCAGGGAAGAAAGGTTGAATTGATTGAACTTTTTACAGGGAAGGTTAAATTGACAAAATATTTCCATGGAAAAAAGGTTAAATTTTCAAAATCTTCCTTTTACAGGGGGAAAATGTTAAACTGACAAAACTTTCCCAAGGAAAAAGGTTAAATTGTCAAAACCTTTATAGGAAAGAAAGATTAAAATGACAAATATTTACATGGGAAAAAGCTTAAATTGACAAAATCTTGCTTATAAGGGGAAAGAAGGTTAAATTGACAAAACCTTTACAGGGAAGAAAGGTTAAAATGACAAAACTTGTACAGGGAAGAAAGGATAAGTTTACAAAACTTTCATCGAAAAAAAGTTAAAATGACAAAACTCCTGCAGGGAAGAAAGCTTAAAATGACAACACTTTTACAGGTAAAAAATTTTCAACTGACCAAACTTTTGCAGGGAGGAAAGGATAAACTGACAAAACATTTACAGGAAAAAAGGTTAAAGTGAAAAAATCTGGCTTTTACAGGGAAGAAGGGTTAAACTGACAAAATCTCGCCATGATGTCACTTCATGAGATCGATCTTACTGGATTAGCATATGCATGAACCTCTCGCCTCTGCCATCCATCATTTCTTTACGGTGGAAAGGTAAAAGTTATTGGTCCTTGTTTAGATCGAGTAATGTCATAGCTAGCAGAGCTCACGCGAAGACTTTGGGAATCTGACAGTTAATTCTGGTATCATTCAACATCTGTTTTGCTGTTTTATATTCATGTGTTTTATTGTTGATGATTGAACGTTTTTGGGGAATGTTTAGTTCTTCATATTGCCACATCTGAATTTCATGCTTTTATCCAGTAACATTTTATCATTCACACACACACACACACACAAACGCAAGCAAGCGCGCACAAACGCCACCAGCACAGAATTCAGTTTCTTTCCTCCTGCCATTATCGTATGATTAAATAACGCTGTTTTGATTATGATGATGAGAGTTGAAAGGTCATTCGGAGGTTGAATCATTTAACAGTATTTTAGCACAGCGCTGTGTTGGTGGCATAGGAGAGAGAGCAATAATTTTATATTGTTTGTGTGTTTGTAAGATGATTGTGATTATTATTTAGGAGATGAACCCTATTCATCAGGAACAAGCCCACCACATGGGCCATTGACTTTAAATTCAAGCTTCCAAAGAATATGGTGTTCAAATGACAGACGTTACAGCAGGTAATAGGAAATACAGAAAGAAGAGAAAAGTCATTAGGAAAGGAATAATATAACAAATATAGAATGAAAGAGGCACAGACAGATAAACAGACAGCAATTATAACAGCGGGTGCAGGGAGCTGAATTAAACTCGTCAGTTTGTGTTTTAGTAAGGAAAGAGAGAGAGAGAGAGAGAGAGAGAGAGAATCTCATAATACTTGTGGATATATGTATGTGTGTGTGCGTGTGTGTGAAAGAAAGATATATTAGCATTATCTCAATCGACAGCTTTTCGGATTAATTAAAAAAATAGTAGTCTGAGCCTTAAAATGGAGAAACAAATCCACAATTAAGTACGTGTACAAATACGTTTAACAATGAAGCTTTATTATGAAATATACTTATACAGAGACATAACGTTGGATCTGTTTCTCCATTCCAGATTAACCTATTAGACCTGTCCATTAAAGCTACCCATCCCGCTTAATTATGTTCATTGTTTGCAGTCACAATACCTCATTAAACCGCTGACAATTGAGAACATGTTTAAGCACTTCAACCTCTTGACCGCCTTTCTCGATGGAGAGGTGGCGGTCTGTTTCTCAGTCCGTTTACGAGAGGATGTTTCTACCACTCATTCAGGATCTTTTGGACGTGTGGGCTTGTGTTTGTGTGAGTGCGCCTTTGGATGTGATTTATATATATATATATTATATATATATATATATATATATATATATATATATATATATATATATATATATATATATATATAATATATATATATATATATATATATATATATATATATATATATATATATGTATATATATATATATATATATATATATATATATATATATATATATATATATATATATATATATATATATATATATATATATATATATATATATATATATACTTTGTTGAATGTAGCAGTTGCTGCTGTCTTATATCTCACGGAAACTACACATTATTTTCAGATACAATGCATATATATTTATATATGTAAATATATATATATATATTTGTATATGTATATATTATATATATGATATATATATGTATATTATATATATGTATGTGTATATATATATATATATATATATATATATATATATATATATATATATATATATATATATATATATATTATATATATATATATATATATCTTTCTTATTTTGCTTAATGTAGCAGTTGCTGCTGACATATCTCTCGGAAACTAAACATTATTTTTAGAAACGGCTTATATATATATATATATATATATATATATATATATATATATATATGTATATATATACTATATATATATATTATAAAATCATTGCATTTGCGCGCACATGTGCAGTGTATCACTTGCTTGTCGCTCGCCGAAGTGATAAGCAGAACCGTTCTTATCGCCTGAAACCGCAATGTGGGTGTACATTCAGCCACACCTATGTAGTAAATAATACAGAGAAAAATTAAAACTTGAAAAACACTTCAGAAATGGCAGTAAAATAACTAGCTAACACCAGAAGTTAGTAGACGTATGATAGCTCTCATTATCTCTTCATCAGAATTTATTAAGTACGGAATTTTTTCCTTTCTGTAAAATATTGAGAAACACTCGAAATTCTGATCAACATGATGCTAGAGATCAGTGTACTTCAATGTATAATCTACACTCTACAGAATTCGTGCACAGTCTAGAAAGTGATCATCCCAGCATGAGGGAAAGCGTTTAAAACAACAGTGGAAATAATCCCCCCCACCCCACCTTTTTTTTTTTAACTGGAATAATGTTTAATGTTTTACTCCGGGTGAAACGGAAAACTTCAGTACGAAATCCATTGACAGCTTTATATTATTAAGGCTGTGGGCTTTTGATTGTTTGCTTGTATCGTAGATCTAACCTTTCGGGATTAATATATATATATATATATATATATATATATATATATATATATATATATATATATATATATATATATATATAAATATATATATATATATAAATATATATATATATATATATATATATATATATATATATATATATATATATATATATATATGCGTGTGTGTGTGTGTTTGTGTGTGTGTGGGTGAATTTTTGTTGCATACACCGAGACATTTGACATTTTTATTTTCACAAGTATAAAGTCACGATTATAATTCCCTTCGGGTACAAGTTATTCCCAAGGTATAGTGAAGTGAATGTTAAACAATAATTGTGGCTTAATATTTGTGATATATATATAAATATATATGTATATATATATATATATATATATACATCACACATATTTTGTATGCGTGTGGAAGTCTTTATAGAGTATATATATGACTGAATGAATGCTTTGTCGATGACCTAGTTACCGCGACACCTATTTATAGAGATCAATCAGTCAATCAGTTAAGAGCCTCAAAAGTAGGCCTGTCCTCGCGTGAATAATTTTACTCAGGTAACAAATTTGTCTTCGAGAGTTACGATAACTTTAGTCATAGAATCCATCATCTTGAAGGGAAAGCCCTGAAAGCAGCAGCGTTTTTTCCATACCCTCAGGGTAGGGAAGCATTATGGAAGAGTGTTCTTTATTCTTTCCTCTCCATTCTTCACGTTCTTTATAAGAATTTATTCCAGGAGGTGAGGAAAAGAGAGCGTACGCCTTCATATGCATCTGTTTTTCTATTTGTTTATTAATTTGTCAAATTATTTTTTATTCTCTAATAACTGATCTCTTCTTTCTGTATTTCCTATTACCTCCTGTTACCTCTTTCTGATGAACGCCATGTTCTTTGGAAGCTTGAATTTCAAGTCAGTGGTTCCTGTGGGCTTGTTCCATATAAATAGGGCTCATTCTCTGAATAATATTAATAATAATTAAGGTTTTATTTCAATCTCCATTTTTCAGGAGGCGGGTCTTCTTCTTTTTTTATTTGGTTGGTCATTTGTTCCACCCGTCCCGTCGGCCTCTGCATTTGAAAAGCGTTCCAGTGGGTGCTCTGACTTAGCATTGCAAATTATACAACAAATACATTGGAGTGCACTGCAGCCTCTCTCGTATTGGGAAGTGTTGTTCTTTATTTTTACATTTTTTTTTTATTTCGAGAATGCTCATCGATAGAGGCCATGAAATACCCTACGTTTTCTAAATAACTCCCCAGGTCCCTTAAAACACCCTTCCTAATCTGACAACCGTTGCCTGACTGTGGCAAGTTCATTGGCAGATCTGTGCCTATGATTGTTTCGTATAATGTCTCGAAGTTGCTTAAAATAACCCACGTAGTGTGATGATCTGTCTCATTAGTATTTCGTTGTCAACAATCAGGTTAAAAATGTTACATGAAAGGTCTTTAAATTTCTTAAAATATCAACTCTGTACACCCTTAAATATTCGGCCACTTATATTACATCAAGCTACTTTAAATATCCTCGTCAAAATCTCTCTCTCTCTCTCTCTCTCTCTCTCTCTCTCTCTCTCTCTCCCTACAGCGACCAGACCACTACCGCTACCCTACCGCATAACACCAACCCTCTCCCCGCTCCTCTTCTCTCCTGCTGTATCAAAGTCCTTTCAATCAAAAGTGTCAATAGCTCAGAGAGAGAGAGAGAGAGAGAGAGAGAGAGAGAGAGAGAGAGAGAGAGAGAGAGTACTGCCACCGGCGGAGTTTAAAAGGCCCAATGTTGCCCCATTTGTGGTCTCCCTTGCATAGGAGACAGTGGGTTAGTAGATCTTTAAAGAGAGGTTGGTCGTCTGCTGGGGTGAGTGCGGAATGAAGGTCAGTGCAGCCCGGGGGAGGTGGGGCAGTAGTAGTTGCATTCAGGTGAGAGAGAGAGAGAGAGAGAGAGAGAGAGAGAGAGCTGGAAATTTGACTTGGTGGAAACACAAGTCAAAGGTTGGGAGTACTCAGGAGAGAAACTATAAGTAACTGCGCAGATAGAGGTCGACAGAAAGCGATATACTTTTATGACTATAAAACTATAATTGAATGACATTTTCTGTGCAGAGAAAGGCGGACAGTTGCGCAGTTTGTCCCTTATATATGTAGTGCGTAATGCATATCAGAGGGAGAGAGAGAGGCAGGTAAGCACTTGCGCAGTTTGTTCCTGATATATGTAACGCGTATCAAAGAGAGAGAGAGAGAGAGAGATGCAAGCACTTGCGTAGTTTGTTCCATATATTTGTAATATATATCAGAGAGAGAGAGAGAGAGAGACGAAGGGGTGGGGTTGGCAAGCACTCGCGCTGTTTGTTCATTATATACGGTACGTAATGCATATCAGAGAGAGAGCGGAGCAAGCACTGAAGCACTCGCGCAGTTGAACTTTATATATGTAATACATATGAGAGAGAGAGGGAGAGAGAACCCCAAATTATTCACGCAAAGAGAGAAAGACTCACACAAACACACACGACATTTCGCAACTTTAAACTTTTATAATCTGATTAAGTTCAAAGAAAACGACCAAAATTTAAAAAAAAATAAGAATGACCGTATTTGTAGTATGAATTTACATCTCGCGTGGACGTCAATTATAAAAGGAAATATTAGATATCCCTCTCGTAATTTATTGCATTGCAGCAAGGAAGAGGGAGGGAGAAAAAGAAGTGGTGGAGAGGGGCTGGGGATGGGGACGGTGTTGGGGGGGTGGCCAGGTGTGTCTCACTCAGCCTGTGCGAAGGTATTTCTGGCACAGTGCCGGCATCACCATCGATCAGGTTTTGCAACGACGAGGGACCTAGGATCGCGCGTATCATGTTACCCGCACATGAGGTCAAGGTCACAGCCACAGTGAGAGAGAGAGAGAGTCAAGTCAGAAACATTGGACTTCATCAGGACCCTTAATTATTGGCACGCATTTCAGGGTCACGGCAGCGACACGACAGCCGGGCCAATAAGGCGCAGGAACCGGCCAGAAGACGCGTGAGAAATACGGGAGCTGCATTGGCCGGAGCCGTCTCCGGCATGCGAGGCGAAAAAAAAAAAGAGCCCAATCTCGCATAGAGTGGGTTTTTATCATTTATTATTTTTAGTCCCCTACCGACAAAATCAAGGACCAGTTTTTCTTCCCGAGGTGTGTCTGTGTCTGTGTGTGTTGTGTGTTGTGTGTGCGCGTCTTCATGTTTTTTGTGTGCGTCTATTATACCGACCTTCGTCTTCGCACCTCTTCCTAGACGGTTGAAGAGGTTTCAGCCAAACTTGGTCCAAATACCATCGTGCTTAGATTTGCATAATAGAAGATCGTTGTGGCCGTTTCTCTGTACACAATATAGACTCTACCAATGAAGTCCTTTCAGTTGACACCAGTATTAGTGACCTTGTGACCCCTAACCATGACCTTGACACTTACAATAGCTGCCACTGAGGGATTCGAGTTTTGTAAACTCAGTCTTATCGGGAGAATATTGTCAGTTATCGGTAGGACTGTACTAAGAGAGAGATGTTGGTTAGAGGCATGTACTGGTTTAGCAGTACTCTGGGAATACTTATGTCGTGTAATAAAAATCCACAATTATATAGGTAACTATAATACTACGTTGAAGGCAAAAGCAAAGACTTTCCAACACCTGAATGGTGTTCCTCATCAGTGTCGTTGTGGTGTTCCTCATCAGTGTTTATGTTAACGTAAAAACTGATGAGGAACACCGTTCAGGTGATCGAAAGTCTTTGCTTTTGTATTTTACATAGTAATATAGTTTACTCTATAACTGGATTTTTATTGCACAAGCTGTTTTACACGAGATTGTGAACTTCTTAGGAATGCTTATGGTATTGTTGTAGTTATTATTATTATTATTATTATTATTATTATTATTATTATTATTATTATTATTTAGTCATTAACTAAACCAGTGCAGTACATTTCAAGACCCACCGAGTTCGCCAGAAATTAGGCAACAAAGTGGAAACAGAACGTAGGTGGTAAAGTACAAAATAAAAACAGAACGCAATGCAGCCGGTACCTGAGAAAGAATGCAGTAAAGAACCCCTGTACGTCAGAGTACAGTTTGTCTCGCAATATGCTCAATGTTGTCGGTACACAACTAAGGGTATTTAAGTTGAGAAACTGCATACCGGCGAGCACTCGGCGAATAGTACTTGTCTGGGAAGCGTGATAGAAGCGCCTCTCTTCAAGAGGATAGAATCACTGTTTTCTGTTTGTTCTTCTCTTCCTCGTCCTAATATTCTATTCCTTGCCGGGTTTATTTTATATTTTTAGTTGGATGCACCTAGAAATAGGTACATAGTAGGAGGGTTTATTCTACAGTATATTAGACTTTGTATTTTAAGTGATTTTATGATGGAAACGTTTGCACTAAAAAATTATTTTATAATTATAATTATTATTTATATAAAAACATTTGCATTAAAATAGTTTTATAATTATAAATGTTATTTATGTAAAAATAATTTCGTGATGGTAAATTTTCTATGAAAATGTTTGCACTGAAAAAAGTTTTATGATTATGTTTTTTTTATATAAAAATATCTTCATGATGGCTATACACATTCTTAGTTGTAGTTTCTTACTAATCAAGTTTGTACAGAGAGAGGGTCTCGTAACTAAGAAAATAATGTTTACACAGGGAAACAGTTTCCTTGCGAACTGAGGAATCACCTCAATAGGGATATTTACAGTGACCATAGCTTCGTAATGGAGACTAATATAGTCTGCGGATTTGCGTCAGTGAAAAATACTCACTGTAATCTTATGTTTTATTCACTTGTGTATGATTTGTCCCGTGTTTGCTTGCACGGGGGATTATGCAGATGTGCACAGCCATGTAGATATTCGGTATTCTGTGTATAAATGATTTTCTTATTTTGTTTAGGTTTCTTGTGTGGCAAAATCTCTTTCCATGTTCAGAGTACTTGAAAGTATGTAATAAATACACGAGAGTACGTAGCTTTTCATTTTTGTGATTTCCGTTTCTCTCTCTCTCTCTCTCTCTCTCTCTCTCTCTCTCTCTCTCTCTCTCTCTCTCTCTCTCTCTCTCTCTCTCTCTCTCTCTCTCTTCTTTCTGTGTGTGGTTGTGTGTGCATGATTTTCATATCAGACTTCTTTAGAGCAGAATTTGTGTGTGTGTGTGTGTGAATGTATGTATGTATGTATGTATGTATGTATGTATATCAGTTTATGATTTACAAATTGATGTAAAGCTGGTAATCTTCATGACGTACTTTGTCTCTCTCGGAAATAGAGTAGGAGAGTCTTCCTTCTATTTACTTTATCTTGCAACCACTGGAGTATAATTAAGTAATCGACTCGTTTATTCTTAATGAATTTCCCGTGAGTGAATTCGTACACACGTTTGTTCATTCAATACAGATCACAGGGATTGTGTTACTCTGCTCGCTGTATTAATTCCAGTTCAAAGTGGTCTTTGAATATTGAGAAGGTGAAACTCGAAAGTGATAGTTTTAGATAAACGAAATCCGCGTCACAAATGAAAGGGTACTGTTTACGTTACTTCTTTCGAATGAACACCACATTCTTTGGAAGCTTGAATTTTAAGTCAGTGGCCCCTGTGGTGGGCTTGTTCTGTATGAATAGGGTTTATCTTCTGAATAATAATAATAATAATAATTAATAATTATTATTATTATTGTTATTATTTATTATTATTATTATTATTATTATAATAAAGGGTTTTTCTACTAATCAACCTTTCGAGCTGCATTTGGAACTTGTTAGTTGGTGGTTTTCCCGTCTTTCTTCTGTCATTTTACGCTCCATCCCTGAGAATAAAAGTGACGAGTTCTTCCACTTCTACTGCTTTCGTGTAACATCTACTGGCATAGTTGACTGTCAGTTAGTGTGTGAAGATTGTGCACACCAGAGTCAATCTCCATAATAATTCGTTTCTCACTGCTTACAGAAAAATAAGTCAATTCGTCCCATTCCCTGCTTTCTGAATATATTTTGTTTTTTCGTCAACCCATGATGTATTCGTTAATCAAAGTAATGAATTAAATAAACGCACAAAATTTGTATATAGATGTATATATATATATATATATATATATAATATATATATATATATATATATATATATATATATATATATATGCTCAATAATAATGTGTGTGTGTGTGTGTGTGTGTGTGTGTGTGTGTGTGTGTGTGTGTATATAAGCATCTCTCTCTCTCTTTCTCTCTCGCTCTCTCTCTCTAACTCTCTCTCTCTCTGATGGACAATTTTCAACGTGTCACAAAAGTTTTTTTTTTTTTTTGAAAGGTGTTATAAGTTCCCTCTATACTCGTAGCATTTCATTTCCTCATACCCTGTTGCGACACAGTAAACGGAAAGTATAAGCTAGCACAAATGGTGCGTCATTCGCAGTCAGTGGCGCAGGCTCGTAGCGTACAAGGGAATATCTGCCGGGTTGGGCATTAATTTCAATTGG
Organism: Macrobrachium rosenbergii; assembly: GCF_040412425.1. Lineage (NCBI taxonomy): Eukaryota > Metazoa > Arthropoda > Malacostraca > Decapoda > Palaemonidae > Macrobrachium > Macrobrachium rosenbergii. The sequence continues at coordinate 50,509,086 of NC_089791.1, read as the reverse complement.
CCTTTGTAATAGGATTTGGTATAATTACTGCACCAAATAGTATTAATGTCTCACGCACATCGACGAGAAAGGCAGGTGAACCGTGCCAGGTTTGGTAGTCAGTATTATTAAAGCAAGCAGTTTACGCTCTCATGTTAATTTGCGTTTCGTAAAGGTACACCTATAGAGACAGTATTTATTCCGTTATGATACATCTTATTAAGTTAAATTGCGTTTCGTAAAGGCATACCCATACACACAGTATTTATTCCGTTCTGGTATTGCCATGATAATTAATAGAGATCTTCTCCCGTAGGTGATAGCGGTGTTAATGTGCCTCACGCGGTGCACTGTAGGCAATACGCGTTACTTAAGGCTCTTTGCAGCGTCCCTTCTGTTCTCTTTCCTCCATCTTCCTTTCCACCCTCTCCTAACAATTGTTTCTCAGTACAACTGCGAAGTTTTCCATCCTGTTACACCTTTAAAACCTTTCTACTGTCAGTTTCCCTTTCAGCGCTGAATGACCTCATTTAAGCCTTTGGCTAAATTTTTGTTTCAATTCCAATTCCAATAGAGATCTTCTTGAATTGCCTGTGTTAAAAGCACGAGAACTCACTTCATTGATGTCACAGATATATCATAGCAAAATCCAGGGCTCTTTGTAGCTAAGCCCGCCCACTGCACGCCAGTGATTGGCAAGCTCTCGAAAGGGAAATGATGTCACACTACCTAACAGTCCAAATGATTACCACTGACCACTCCTTGGCATTTTTCCCAAGATCTTGGCATTTTTGACACTGTCTTGGGATCTTGGCTATTTTTTCTTAAATTGTATCAGATTTGGGATTTTTGACAATTATTCATGCTCGGTTTTTTTTAAATATTATGAGATTAAAAAAAGTCTATTGGGTTAATAGCTATAGCTATATAAATCATTGTTCATTCTCAGTTTACGGATATGGTAGCCTTACACTCATTCCCTGGGTTTGTTTCGAATGGAGGGAGGACTTTGTATGAATGGGGGTGGGGTGGCATAGCGTAGGAAAGAGGAGCTTTCAATCATGACTCAGTCAGGAGTAACGGAACGAAGCATACACGTATGACGTATGTACAGTGTTGTTTAATATTTACACTGGTAATTGGTAATACATCTTTCGAATGTTCAAGTATTTTTATTACTGTTACTTACTGTCATGGATCAAAATATACAATTTAATAGGTATTTATTAATCACTAAAAAGAAATGTGATTTTTTAAAATGTACTCTATATAGCTCTTTGTACGGTAAATTGTAGCTATTAGCTAAATGCACATTTTTAAAAGATGATGTACCAGCTCTTTTCACTTCCCATTCCTAGTCCCACGCCAAAGTGTGAATAGTAATTTTGGTCTATAGTTTTGTTTTTGTCTGTTGCTCCTTCTAGTGTTGCAGATATGAGTGACTGATAATTTGTCAGGGGGTAGTGGCTTTAAAACCCCTCCTAAAATGAAAACAAAAGTTTGTTATAAACAAGGATTTAATACAGAGTGGCTGAAAGACCTTGAACTTAAGGATGGGGTAAAACCTGATATGAATGATAAGTATTCAACCATTTGCAGTGTTTGTGATGTCAAGTTGAAAAATTGCAACAAATCAGCTCTTCTCATTCACAAAGCTTCATCTAAGCACATAACAAACTATGAGGGTAAGAAAAGTGTTGTTAACATTCAGTCGTTTTTTGTTAAGACGCCTAAAGAAGATATAAAAGAGAAAGTAGCTAAGGCAGAACTCATATTGACAGGATACATAGCTGAACACAGTGTGCCCTTTAGGCAAGTTGATCATTTAGTAGAGGCTATAAAGAATATGTTCCCTGAATGTGAAGCAGCACAGAAATTAAAGTAAAGAGAACCAGAGCATCTTATATATTGCAAGATGGTATTGTATTTGAAGAAAAACAATCAATAGCAAATATATGTAAGAAGAATTTATTTTCATTGGCGATAGATGAATGCACTTATATATAGCTGCGTCTCAAGTTCTAGCAGTAATGGTAAGGTTTTATGATGAAAGCAAGGGAAAAGTAACGCATGCACTTTTAGGTATGGTTAATGTGGAGGATACAACAGCAGAAGGCTTATACAAATCAGTGAAAAAAATGTTGGGAAATAATGAGATACCCATGAAAAATATCATAGGATTTGCCAGTGACAATTGTTCCACTATGTTAAGGGCCAACAAGGGATTTCAGGCACTACTGAAAAATGGTATTCCATCAGTTTTGATAATAGGACGCGCGTGCCACCCATTTGCACTTTGTTCAAACCATTCCAGCAGAAAATTGCCATCGTGGTTGGAAGCTTTTGTAAAAGATGTCCGTTGTTATTTTGACGGAGCAGTAAAAGACAACATGAGTTTCAAATGATTCAGGAGATTGTACATGCACCCATGCATAAAATGTTGAAATTGGTGCAAACTCGATGGTTTTCAAGACGGCAAGTAATTTCCAGGGTTTTAGAACAGTGGGAAGATTGCTGCTCTATTTTCAAAGTGAGAGCAAGACAGACAAAACTGAGGAGCAACCCAACTATGCAAAATTATGATCAATCCTGGAACCAAACATACTGTATGTTATTATTTCTCAATTATATTATTCCTAAAGTAGACAAAATGAATATGGAATTTCAGTCTGAACATTTCAGACTATCAACATCTTTGCTACTATACCTGATGAATACAGAGGAATTTTGGGACTATTTGTTAATGATAAAGTAATTCATTCTACTGAGCTATCTGCCATTGATCCACATGATTCCTTTTTATACAAAAGACTCTGTGACATTGACCTTGGAGGTAGATGTAAATCCATGTTGGCTAAAGAACCTCTAGGAGAAAAAGAGTGAAGGTTTCGCCTTGATTGCCAAGCATTTTTGATAGAACTTTGCTCACAGATGAAGAAAAGGTTTACTTTTGATCAAGATAGCGTTCTTTCTCTTCTTAAAGTTTTGATCCAAAGGAATCACTCTCAAACAGAAACAATGATTCTTTGTTAAAACTAGTTCTCCATTTTCCATCACTAGTCGAGGAGAAAAGACTTGGATCCAATTGAAGATGAATGGAAGAGACTATTATATGCCAAAAGTCGTTGAAAAGGTTTTACAGGAATTGGCAACAAGTTTCTGGCTTGAACTAAAAACTGTAAAGGATGGAAATAATGACCCTAAATTCCCTCTACTTTCAAAATTTATGTGCAGCATGTTTAGCTCTTCCCCACTCATCTGCTTGTGTTGAAAGGATTTTCTCACAACTGAATATTTTGAAAAAACAAACAAACAAACAGACTTTGTACATCTACTACTACTAATCGCCTGCTTGCAAAGCAAGCAATTGCTCGACAGAATGTACCCTGCTATCAGTGGCAGCCATCAACATCACTTGTAAAAGACGTAAAAAGTGGAAAATGTCACCAACGTTACATGGAGCGAGAAAGAACGCACGAGGCAGGAACAGCAACAATTCATGCAGACTGTGAAGCTAACAGTGATGGGGAGGTGGACGATCCACCTACTCAAGTATTCATACATTAATTTAAGGTGAGATAACTCGACTGTCATTATGTTTATGTGTTGTAATATGCATTTTAGGAACCTTGGTAGTTTTTGACACATCTTGGCATTTTTTAAAGAGTCACTCTTGGCGTTTCTCAATTTCAAGAGTGGTCACACTGATGTACTGATTTGACTCCGTTCGGTCATGCTGAGCCCGTGCATGAGTGATGACACCAGAGATTTGAGCTTCCGTAGTTGTGAAGTATGTAACTGACATCTCCGATAACAGATATAAATTTTATAATATCATTGTGAAGATCTTGGATCATTCTGTCTGTGCATCTTTTTTTTTTTACTGATCATGCGCAGCCTGAATACACGAGCATCTTATGTTTTTTTGTTAATTGGTGTAGGCCTACGTTAGCGGTTCCACATAGACCACATTAATTGAAATGAAGCATAGACTTATGCAGCCAGTTCCGATGTTAGAGAATTAATTCATCATAATCCTACATGTCAAATGCTAATATCTTTGTGAGATTAGGCCTACATATCAAATTCTTATATTCTGAGGCAAGGGCAGGGCACAGGCGTGCACATCAGTTTCGTATATTTTGAGTCAGTACAGGGCATCGGCCTAAACGTTAATTTTTTATATTTTGAGGCAATGGCAGGGCATAGGCCCACACATCAATTTCTTATTGCAAATAGTTTTCCACCCGTATCTGTTGGAAATAGAGTAGCTTTTAATTAATATAGTAGCTTCGACTCCACGATATGTAATGTATATGCATACGGTGGGATATACACATACATGTGTACTTGCGTCGATGGCCATAGTAAATGTAACTCCACTTATACCACGGAGAATAAAAGTAAAATTTGTGGGCATGTAGCCGATGGCGCACCTAGACCAATCATAGGGCTGTCTCAGCCATACACACAACGATCGAACTGCTTTCACTGAATTATATTGACAATTTATTTACAAAAGGGATGACAAATTATATTACTGTTATGAGTAAATATGAGGCTGCTGTAGCATTTCTATGAAAATGAAAGGCTATGGTAGGAAGGCATCATAAGATACTTAACGAAATAAGAAAAAAATAAATGATAACTGAAAAAGTTATGTATGAGATGATCCAAACCAGTCTACAAGCAGCCCATGATTTTGGGGGCATTCTTGTAGATTACCCTCCTGGACAAAAGTATACATAAGAGTCAGTAACCTCTCTCTCTCTCTCTCTCTCTCTCTCTCTCTCTCTCTCTCTCTCTCTCTCTCTCTCTCTGTTGTTAGGAGAATATTCTAGCTTAGACTATATTCATAAAGATCTCGATTGCTTTTAATTAAAACGAATGACTAAATTTCAATTAACGATAGTGGGAAGATAATTCTTTACACTAGTATTTTATGAATAGGTCTATGTTCATTCTGCAATGTTAGGTTACCATATGACAGATTTTCGAAGACACTGCAAGTACCATAACAGCAGCAACAAAAACAAGAATAACTACAAAAAGAACCACAATAAAACGCTTGAATATAAGATATGTCTATAATCCAAACGTTATAAGCTGTGTATACCGACAAAAGAGGTAGGACATTTTAGGTCTACGTCATTATTTATGATCCTCTTATTTCGAGAAGTCCTTAAGAAATTTCTCAGCAAATTATGTCCAGTATGACTCTTATAGCTTATCATACTGTAACTTTAAGTTAAACATAGGCATATTTTGGTATTGTAGAGTGCAGTCACTGCTTATCATCCCACCGAATGTGGAAACGATTGCAATGAAATCGATTTTATGACTATTAAAATGCAGTAAAATTTCTTAAAATCAGTATGAAATACGAGTGTGCAATGCTCTGAGACAGCCTTTGTGTTTAAACTTAGAATGGTGAACACCATTGACAATATCAGATGGTAATTATCTTTATCCTGTAATTCAAGTGGACCGATTCGAACACAGACATTCCCAGTGTCACCTACGTGGTCAGGTGAACTTCATTTACGAAAAACAAAAATTCCAGCATCGTGGAACACTCCTGACTTCATTCATATTTTTTTTTTTTACCATTTTTTAGGTATGTATTATGATTTTATTTCAGGGGATGATTTAACCTTTCCATAATCAGTAGAACTAATTTTAGTTCGGTAAAACAGCCATTGCTAAATTAATGAAGATGAAAAGAACCGCAAAGTAACCAACTTTTCGAAGCCATTGCCAACCAATCAACTAAAAGGAATGGTCGTGACGTAAGTAGTGGGCGGGGCTTAGAGTTCTATAGCGGAAGCGACTTGCATTCTTTCTCTGAACAAACGTTAGTTACAGAAATCCCCATAGACTAGACATCCGACACGTCTTTGTATTAATGAACAGACATCCTTCTAAATGGTTTGGTTGCTAAGCCTACGTTTATTTCTTATCGACGTCACAGATATATCGCTTTGTAATGAAAGTGAAAGTCAAGTCGACGCTGTCGAAAGTGTCTGTAGTCGACTCTCTCTCTCTCTCTCTCTCTCTCTCTCTCTCTCTCTCTCTCTCTCTCTCTCTCTCTCTTCGCCTATGATTTACAGTACCTATTCTATGTCAACGTAATCCGGACGTAGGGTTTTGCAAAAAAATATATGAATTGTTTTTACCGTGACATAATGGAATATTGTCTCCCCTTTTCACACCCCACCCCCGCCCCTTCCCTCCCCTCCCCTCTTGCACAGCTAACTTGTTATTATTTTTTCTTACAAATTATTTCTTTTCTTTCACTTTCGTCATGCTTTCTTGACATTATAAAAGGTTAGGCTTAACTGGATAGATCTGTTATAAACGGCGGAATTAAGTGATGGAGTTGAAATGACATGGGGAAAAATTCTCTCTCTCTCTCTCTCTCTCTCTCTCTCTCTCTCTCTCTCTCTCTCTCTCTCTCTCTCTCTCTCTCTCTCAGTTATAAATAACGTTCCAGCATCTTCCATAATGGAGGTTACAGAGGAAATAATACTTGTTTCCGCCTTGATTTATTTGATTTTTCCTTTGTGTTAAAGTTTTGGTTGCAATGGAGAAAATAAATAAAAATGTTGCAATCGAGAAAAAAAAAACTGTTAGCCAGTAGCATCGTCATTCGCAATTAATGTCAGCATCGTGTCAAGAGGATCTATGGCCGAGGTATTAATTTCAATTTGCCTTTGTAACAAGTTTTGGCGTAATTAGCATAACCATTCGTATTCATATTTGAGGCAGAGCGACGGGGTTTTGGGGGGGGAGGATAGTAATTGGATCGGGGGGAGGGAAATTTATCACAGTTGTTATGTAGATCTCGATATAGAAGCGGCTTGCGTTCATTGTATGAATAAGCGTTTGATGATAGAAACGTTTACGTTTCGTGTTTGTGTTAATTCACAGGCAGTAAAAGCACCTCGCTGTCGAACTTCTCATTTCCAGAGGTGTTTTATTCCTCACACAGTTAGGCATAAACTTGAGTTCTTTGCAGCGTCCCTTCGGCACCTAGCTGCAACTCCTTTCATTCCTTTCACTGCACTTCCATTCGTATTCTTTCTTCCATCTTGCTTTCCACCCAATTCTAACAATTGTTTCATAGTGCAACTGCGAGGTTTTCCTCCTGTTACACCTTTACAACCTTTCTACTCCCAATTTCCCTTTCAGCGCTGAATGACCTCATAGGTCCCAGCGCTTTGCCTTTGGTCTAAATTTTATATTCCAATTCCCAATACACTTGACATCGTGATTCATATGTCTGGCATTCTCCCAAGTCACAAGGCTGGCTTGCAAACTCACTTTTTATAAATAGTATGGTTTTTTTTTTCTTTTTTTAGTATGCCCTTCGAAATTTCACTGGTGTAATTGACACCTTCCGGAGTCACGAGGTTGGCTTTCAATCTCATTCTTCTTGTAAAAAAATATGCCTAAGAATAGGCTTAAGAATATATTCCTTGTTATCGTCAGTAATCCCTGTGTTTTGCAACTGATGCGTTCTGTGGGTAACTTAGCATTGTATGTTCCTGCCATATAACAAAAAAAAAAAAAAACGTTTGTGACTTCTTCCTAATGGGCATGAAATGATGCCCCGGTATGGACCGAGTGTAGTTCTGCTCCAAGTATATTATTATTATTATTATTATTATTTTTGTCTATCACACTCATCCTGTTCGATTGGGTGTTTTTTTATAGTTTTTTAATTATTATTATTATTATTATTATTATTATTATTATTATTATTATTATTATTATTATTATTATTCAGATGGTGAACCCTGTTCATATGGAACAAGCCCACAGGGGCCACTGACTTGAATTTCAGCTTCCAAAGAATATGGTGTTCATTTGAAAGAAGCTACAGAATATGATAGGGAACACAGAAAGAGAAGAGATCAGTTATTAAAAAAAATCAATCAGTTCAATAAATAAATCGATAAGAATGTAAGTAATTAATCAAACACAAGAAGAATTGCTTTAGGGCAGTAATACATAATGCATCTTCGCTTGAACTTCATAATAATCAGCAACATTATTATCATCATTCAAAAGATGAATACACTCTTTCTTGTCCGGTGTTCAGCGGTGTCGTGACATAACGTCACTTTAACTAATAAAGTTCTTGATGTCTCGTTGAAAAAGAACGAGGAGGGGGGAGAGGGAGAGGGGGGGAGGGAGGGGGAAAAAGTGACGATTGAGAGGGAGGGGAACCTCGAAGAGTGGGTGAGCGTGTTCAAGTGTGACTTAACTAACACGAGGGCGGGATAGAAGCCACAGTGAAAAGCACTTACATAATCTCATTATTATTATTATTATTATTATTATTATTAGAAGGAAGTATGTACTCTTAAGTATTATTATTATTATTAGTATTATTATTATTATTATTATTATTATTATTATTATTATTATTGGAGAAACAAAGCCTCAGTTATGTATGGGCACGTAAATATATTTAAATATAAATCTCCACAGAGAGCTTTCGGGAATCTGTTCGATTTCCCCTTTCAATATGCCTACCCATGCATATCTGTGGGTTTGTTTCTTTATTTCAAGACACATGCTATTATGGGTAATTTTTAATTATTATTAATATTATTTTGTTAATAAAAAGGATGGCTATATCTTGCGAATTAATCTTATATTGAGTCTTCTTAATTTTACTTATGACTGGCCAGTGTTCATATTTTGGCAGAGAAAAATA
>NC_089791.1:50490382-50497882 GCF_040412425.1 Macrobrachium rosenbergii | reverse complement strand
TAAGACAAAAAGAATAAAAATATGACGTCAGATCATCTGCCATAATATGCAAGAATATAATAAATCAGTAATCTTCTGAACCCTTTTGATAACTGTCAGTGACAGGATTAAATTATGAAACCAGTGTATCACTTTTCCTTTTCCTTTTCACGACAAGATCCGCGCATTTTCCTGTCACGGTTTGACGTTCCATTTCATGGGAAAGGGATTTTGGTGCTCGGATAATTTGGTTTTAAATGGAAAGTCAAGTGGCGAGTAAATCCTCTCTTATAAGAGTGAGGATTTGCCTGAAGGATTTTGGTTTGCCTGGAATATTTAGCCCAAATTTCCTTTCGATAACAAAACGTAGGAAGGTTTTTATGAAAAGAAACGTAGAGGGGATTTTTTCATGTGAATAACATTTTGATATTGCTTCACACTCCTTTGGTGCCTGAAGGAGGGTATTGTTGTCAGTACACCTCACATTGTGCACTGTAGGCATTACTTAAAGTTCTTTACAGCGTCCCTTCGGCCCCTAGCTGCATTCCCTTTCATTCCTTTCACTGTACCTAAGTTCATATTCTCTTTCTTCCATCTTACTTTCCACCCTCTCCTAAGGATTGTTTCGTAGCTCAACTACGAGGTTTTCCTCCTGTTACACTTTTAAAACCCTCTTACTCTCAGTTTCCTTTTCAGCTCTGAATGACCTCATGGGTCCCACCTCAAAGGTCCTGTGGTGTCCATCTTTTGATGGACATATCCGTCACTTTTATCGTGGACCAGGACCCATCCTTTTCCTCATTTCTTCTTTTTGATGGTTAACTTAGGGTTAGGTATTGAGCTACTCTTTCATATTCACTGAGCTCTGCGTTCCAATTGGATGAAGAGAGCATTAGGTATACTACTGCTACAGATTTTAAATGAATGATAAATTTTCCACCAAATCATTTTGAAATTCGGGACCATCTTTTTGCAGTCATGTCCATCATTTAGAGAGGTAATGTCTGTATAAATAGTCATGCAGGTGTGTGTGTGTGTATATATACTGTGTGTGTATATGTATATATATATATATATATATATATATATATATATATATATATATATATATATATATATATATATATATATATATATATATACACACACATGTATAATATGTGTATGTATAAATATATATACATGTATATGTAAATATTATATATATATATATATATATATATATATATATACTATATATATATATATATATATATATATATATATATATATATATATATATATATATATATATATATATATTTGCATATCATGCTTGAAATCACTAGCACACATGATATATATGGATGCAGATGTATAAAAAAGGAAACACTTTATAAATCCTTCAGTATTTCCAAGACGTCCTCAAGGGGACTGATTCATAATTATATAATGGTAGACATTTACAGTCTATATGCTAGAGTGACAGTGCAAATAAACTACAGTCGGTTGGGAGAAAAATATTTACCCCTAATCAGTGACAAAAACGGGGCAGGAGCAGTAAACTCATTAACGTCTGAGGTCATGACTCCATTAACAAACCTGTTTATCTATGCAGGTGCGTTCACATCTTCGCTCTAGTTCCATGCCAGCTACCCTTCTTAAAATCTATACATTTTACATATTTCTTTTGATATTAGTGGATCGAATTTATATATGCCTTGACCGATATTCATATTCTTACTAAAACGTTCGACAGTGTTTCTCGCCAATATATTAATGGAATAAACTATCTGTTTGCTCTTGTCTAGTTGATCGAATGAGTTTTTCAGTAACGTGCGAAAATTGCAGTGCTCTCCTGTGTGTAACTTACATGTTTTTTATGCTGTTCTATTCTCTTTTCCATTGATTTTCCAGTTTGACTTATGTAAAAAATATTCACACGGCTTTCCCAAGATTTGATATAAACATCCTTTAGTATTGTCGGCAAAGTTCTTTATAAGTGCTTGTTTCATTGTGTTGTTATTGTTCTTAAATGCTTCATGAACTCCAAAATTCTTAAGAAAAGACTGTCTTTGAAACTAGAGACTGCATGGTAGCACAAACAAGTATTTCGTCTAGACTCAAAATCTCCCTTACCAGCGACCTGAAACCCACGGTGGTATTAGTTTTCGACATTTTTTTTTACAGAAGACAAGGGAGAGCCCAGCTACTGACATTATTATTATCCTTTGAAAAATTCCAGACCTTAGGAATTTCTCTGTTTTGATTCGACTCACGAAGAATACCTGTCAGCTTCCAAGAAAAAGATTTCAATCGTCTGCATTGGAGTATGAAAGATTTGAAAAGATATTTATCTATTCGTTATTTTGAGCAATAAAACTTAGAAACGTTTCGTATGGGGAAAAGTGTTTAGTTCTTCCAAAGATTTGAGCAATTATTCGTGTTGTCCTAGTTCTCTCATCTAAGAAACACGATGTAAATAAAATTAATATCCTACAAACACTACTTTTCATAAGGTAGTCGCCCTTTGCAAAATAACATGATTTGCATGAAATACCAAACTTGATTTCTCTAAAAAATAAGCGTTAGTAAATCTGACAAGAAAAATGTTATTGCCAATGCATCTTTGTAGTATCAAATGATCTAATCGAAACTACTTGGCCAAATTTCTCGGAAAAAAAAACTGTTGGTAATCTTAAAAAGAAAAAAATTAATATGGCAATCCACCTTTGCTTTATAAAATGATGTAATCGAAGCTACTTTGCCTAATTTCTAGGAAAAGTAACTGTTAGTAATCTGAAAAAAAATTTTGTCTGTCCATCTTTGCGGTATAAAATGATGTAATCGAAACTACTTGGCCTAATTTCTAGGAAAAGTATCTGTTAGTAATCTGAACAGAAATTTTCAGTCGATCTTTGCGGTATAAAGTGACTTAATCGGAACTACTTGGCCTAATTTCTAGGAAAAGTATCAGTTTGTAATCTGGAAAAAATTTTGTCATCCCATCTTTGTGGTATAAAATGATGTAATTGAAACTACTTGGCCTAATTTCTAGGAAAAATAAGTGTTGATAAATGTGAAAGAAAATTCTAATATGGCAATCCATCTTGGCAGAATAAAATGACGTAATCGAGACTACTGGACCTAATTTCTAGGAAAAGGGACCAAACTTATGATATTTTGTCTTCCTAAATCTTCGGAAAGCGTTTTGTTTTTCCTAAATGAAATAAAGTAGAGTTCATGAAATCGACCCCCCACCCCCTTCCTCCAACCTAAATCTTCGGAAAGCGGTAAGTCATGATGAATTTGAAGCAAATCTTCTCCAAGAGAATCTATATTTAGCAATTGGGATCGCGTGTCTTCCCCGGCTGCGGAGTCTTGGGCTGGCTGACCCGAAATCTGTATTTTGCCCCGAGAAACATTCCACCGAGTTTCATGGCCATCGTGATGCCATGGCAACGCCAGAGGAATGTCTTCGGAAACAGTTTCATGATAAACTAGCGGAAGAATGAAGCTGTTATGGAGATGGAAACGTATTCGACTTTTTTGCTTGGAAACAAGAGACTTTCAGAGCAAATAATAACCTTCAAAATATTTATTTCTCATATTTCTATTTCTAGATAATAAACTTCATTCACAGTGAAATAAACACCTCCGTTAGCGGACTTATAAGTGTTAACTAACCTTTCATTGAAATGCAGAGAAAGCAAAAGGTTTCTTTTCCGTTTTGATCAAATTACAACGATTGGCATTAATGTGATGAAGCTTCCTAAGTTGTCTGGTTATCGAATTACGAAGTGTTGCATATAAGCTGCTCATAGTTTCCACACACTAGACGCATGAGATTTTGTATTTACCTTATTATTATTATTATTATTATTATTATTATTATTATTATTATTATTATTATTATTATTTAGTCTGTTTGATCTGCGCTTTGTAGTTTCTGGACGCAGCTATTATTATTATTATTATTATTATTATTATTATTATTATTATTATTAAACCGATCTATCAGTCAACTATAAAAAAATAACATTCTCTGTTGTGAAAGTTTCCTCATAATTTTAATAAGAGAATGAAAAGGAAACCTGACAAGGCGACGTAAACATGAATGCCGATGGGACTTGCACGGTAACATAAGCCGATGGGACTTGCATGGTGACGTAAACCGATGGGACTTGCATGGCGACGTATTCCGATGGGGCTTTCATGGCGACGTAAGCCGATGGGACTTGTTTGGTGACGTAAGCCGATAGGACTTGCGTGGCGACGTAAGCCGATGGGACTTGCGTGGCGATGTATTCCGATGGGCTTTCATGGCGACGTAAGTCGATGGGACTTGCATGGTGACGTAAGCCGATGGGACTTGCGTGGCGACGTAAGCCGATGGGACTTGCGTGGCGATGTATTCCGATGGGGCTTTCATGGCGACGTAAGCCAATGGGGCTTTCATGGCGACGTAAGCCGATGGGACTTGCTTGGTGACGTAAGCCGATGGGACTTGCGTGGCGACGTATTCCGATGGGGCTTTCATGGCGACGTAAGCCGATGGGACTTACGTGGTGACGTAAGCCGATGGGACTTGCGTGGCGACGTATTCCGATGGAGCTTTCATGGCGACGTAAGCCGATGGGACTTGCGTGGCGACGTATTCCGATGGAGCTTTCATGGCGACGTAAACCGATGGGACTTGCATGGCGACGTACGCCGATGGGACTTGCATGGCGACGTAAGCCGGTGGGACTTGCGTGGTGGCGTAAGCCGATGGGACTTGCATGGCGACGTACGCCGATGGGACTTGCATGGCGACGTACGCCGATGGGACTTGCATGGCGACCTACGCCGATGGGACTTGCGTGGCGACGTAAGCCGGTGGGACTTGCATCCCAGTGACCTCATCCAGTTCAAGGCCGATGGTAACAAGGGAAAGAAGGTCGTAGGAAAGAATCCATAATAGCTCTTGAACATCGGAAGCGGAATAAAAGATTAAAAATAAAAAACTCGGCAGCAGAAGTAAAGTAGCACGCGCGAGATTATTGTGTACGAGGTTGTTATTCTGTTTGTGCGTCATTTTATTTATTTTCAAGCGAATATATTTTTTAATTTTTTTCTTAGAATCTTAATGTGTAAGCATTCCTCGTTTGGGTCATTATAATGAATACATCTGGAATAACATCTGAAGTTATTATTATTATTATTATTATTATTATTATTATTATTATTAATTTGTCTTCTGGGGTTTTGTGTTTTTTCTTAGAATACCGTTATTGCGTAACCATTCCTCGTTTGGGTCATTATAATGAATTTCATCTTTACATTCATTATTTTTTTTATTAGAAGAATAAAGTCCTATTAGTTTTAGTGTTCAATGTTGAAAAAATTTGGAATAACTTAGGAAATCATCATTATTATTATTATTATTATTATTATTATTATTATTATTATTATTATTATTATTATTGAAAGTGATAGCTGCATCAGCTGCATTCAGTTTATATAGAGTTTTCTCTGTCTTCCTGATCACTGATTTTTCACGGTTACTGCAATAGCCCTGAAAAAGTAAGTTCTTTGAAAGATAGAGAAACCTCTGTTGAACTGAATGCAGCTGATGCGGCTATCGCCTTCAGTACTGCATGCTTGAAAGAGGGTCTACTATCTATATTATCATTTATGTCTTCTGTGAAATATACTCTATCGCGATATTATTTTTTTTTTCTCAAGAAATTAAGGAAATCATTAGAAGTTCTTTGCACTGAATCTCTGTAAATGTTTCTGTAGTTTCGGAAGCGACCAGAAAAGTGCATTGCAATTATGACTAATAATTAAATACTGCATTTGACAAACGTTTGGAACCTTAGTAATTTCCGAAGTCAGATTTTGAAATCTTAATCAGTGAATTAGATCTTTAATCTGTGAAGCAGTCGTCGATAGTGTCGGTTGGATGTATCGGGACCAGAGGTCCACATCAAGCCTCTTGCCCCCTTTTGCATATTACAGCACTTAGTGTCGCTATTTGCCAAGGGCGCGCGCTGCCTTAGACCGGCTTAATTTTGAGACGATCCCCTAAGAGGGTAGTGGCATCAGTGCACCTCACGGCGTGCACTGTAGGCATTACTTATGGTTCTTTGCAGCATCCCTTCGGCCCCCAGCTGCAAACTCATTTCAATCCTTGTATTGTACCTCCGTTCATATTCTCTTTTTTTCCATCTTGCTTTCCACCCTCTCCTAACAATTGTTTCATTGTGCAACTGCAAGGTTTTCCTCCTGTTACGTTTTTAAAACCATTTTACTCTCAATTTCCCTTTCAGCGCTGATTGACCTCATAGGTCCCAGTGCTTGGTCTGTGGCCTAAAATTGTATATTCCGTTTCATTCCACGAATCTACAGACGCAAATGAAAGAGCGAATACTGGCTTTATGTTGATAATCTGTTAAATGCAACGCGCAAGTTCGCCGGGAATACGTTTTGAGTGATCTGCTGACACGCTGGAATGCTTTAATGGGAATCATGTATTCGGAATACTGTCTGTGTTTGCATAATTACGTTCCGTGAACATACTGGAAGCTTAGTTCCTTGAGTTTTGCTGGAAATGAATATATAACTGGCTTAGCTCTAAGCATTCCGGGGTATGCTTTTGTTTACATGGTCGCCGGGGTCGTGGAATTTGTCGTCTTCATGAAGACTCAACAGGTGTTTACGCGCTTTAGAGTTAGGCCTAAAAGGACTTTGGACTTGTTGGAAAAACTTCCACAGAACAGAATGAGATATTTAAAAGAAATGGAAAGAGAGATTAAGGTAGGAAAGAGAGATGTAAGAAGTTTTACACAAACAAATACATACACACACACCTATATGTATATATATATATATATGTGTGTGTGTGTGTGCATGTATGTATGTATATAATGCGTTTTATATACAACACTTATGATGATGGGCAGCTCAGGAATTGCAGAAACGTCGGGAGTAAATATGAACAAGAGATGTGTCTTAATTGCCCATCATCATATGTGTTTATATATATATATATATATATATATATATATATATATATATATATATATATATATATATTATATATGTGTATATATAATATATATATATATATGAACACACACATAATACATACAGTCATAGCTAAAACTTAAAAAAACAAAACGAATCGAATATGTAAAACAATAGAAAATACAAAACTGATTCATTGCCCTTGAACTCTACTCAGAGAACCACGTTCCTGCTTTTCAATGAGAATGGATGTAATTTGCTTCCAGAATATCAGTAACAACGTTATCATTTCCGTGATTAATGCACGCAACCTTGTCACTGTACCTGAAAAATACGCAGTCAATCCATGCTATGAATTATCCGAACTCATACAATAACTGTTAAATTCACGCACGCTTGACATCCAAGCGTTGCGTCAACTGAATTCCTACGCTAATTAAATTCTTACTCTTATGGTATTGTGCTTTGCGTCAGCTCGTAGGCTTCTATGCGCAGCGTTATTAATACCCTGACCTCGTAGGGAGTAGTGTC
>NC_089791.1:50467882-50485382 GCF_040412425.1 Macrobrachium rosenbergii | reverse complement strand
ACAATATATATATATACAATATATATATATATATATATATATATATATATATGTATATATACATACATACATACACACATACGTTTCACTTTACACCTTTTCTCCTCAGATAAAGGTAGCCCAGAAAAATGATGACCATCTGGTTCTCAGCCGTTTAGGAGACGAAGATACTAACCACGTGCATTTCTCCACTTGTTACCCGCCCCCCACCTCAGTTAACTAACTGCTAGATACATAATCCACTCTTCAGGTGAACAAAGACATATTTGGATTTAACGGAATGTAGCCAAAGTTTTCCAAACTCGGCGATTCAAGGTCTGGCAGAAGTTTGTCTTGGGCAGACCTGATCACGGATTACGTTGTCCAGTTACACCGATACGATAGTTTGGCTCATTAGTGTCCTTAGCCAAACAAGCTTCGTTTGTTCTAGACCCCTGGTTTCGAAAAGACTGATATTGATTGGTCCTCTCTGTTGGCTTGTGTGTTTTAACACGTTGTTTTATAGCCTTTTTTATAGCTTTTTATATGTATAAGAATTATACATATATATACATATACACACATACACATACTTATATATACATACATACATATATATACATACATAAATACACACACACACACACACACACACATATATATATATATATATATATATATATATATATATATATATATATATATATATATATATAATATATATACATATATATTATATCTGCAGTATAATTCTTTATGAGATGTATAAAGAGATTTTTCCCTCATCTATTATTATTGTGTGTGTGTATTACATATTATTGTGTGTGTATTATTAGAGGAAAAGGATAGTAGCGTGCTTTTGCTATGCATATTTTTTTTTCATTCATTTCCATATTAGTTGAGGACCAATTCCAAGTGTACTGTGTATCATAATTTTAAATATTTCCTCGTTGCATTAGTTTCAGTAAACTTGGAATCCATAAATGGGTAAATTATAAATAAATAAATTATAAACTTTTAAATTTACTATATTACATACATAAACGTTAGATATATATATATATATATATATATATATATATATATATATATATACATATATATATACAGTATATATATATATACAGTATATATGCAGTATATATATATACTGTATATGTGTGTGTATAATACATACAGTATACACACGCATACATATATATTTATATGTATAGATATATTTATATATATATATTATGTATGTATGTATGTGTGTGTATTTGTATTATACATGTATATAAATATACATATATATATATATATATATATATATATATATATAAATTAGACAAACTTATTTATGTATAAATGCCATTACACCGGAAAAACAGAAACCTTGAACCAGTGAAACATGCATTAACAACATGTGTTGTGTCACGTTCCACCATTGTTGAGGCATTAAGTGCTTTGAAAAAATTGTATGGTAGGAATTGTTGTCATTTCATTTTCATTTTCATAAATTTTGCGGTCTCTCAGCCATAAAATTTACATCCTTCCGTAAATTCTTCGAAATCTTTTAAAACTAGCATCATCACTTCTGTAGTTTTCACTGTCATAATTTTTTTTTGTGTTCCCTCAGCCATGAAATTTATGATATCCTTCCATAAATTCTTCGTTATCTCTTTTAAAAATGGTGGCATTATCATCTCTGTATATTTCACTTTCTTCCTTTCATGAAATTTTGCCTTCTCTCTTCATGCATTTTGCCTCTCTTCCTTTGGTGACCTTTATCAGTCTTCTTTTCAGAGTCTTCCCCACTCCCTTTCAAAAATTGTGCATTCTCATTTTCAAGAAATTTGTTCGCGTCTTCTCGGTAGTGATTTGTTCAATGAAGTACTTCAGAACCTTTTTTGAGAATCGAATCACAGAACCCGACATATTAATTAAAAATGCAATTTCTTTTCACGAACCGAAATGGAGATGCCTTCGCAAATTTTTCTCTGTCATTGCAAAGAAAAATGTTTATGAACATCCTTGTTTTGAAGTTATGACAAAGCTAAACGAAAGCTCGGGGGAACTCAGAGGAAAGAAAAAGATTTCCTTGTTCCAGAGGTTGATGTCACAACCCCCACACGAGCGTTATTATTTTTCATGATAATTTTTAGTATATTATTTTTTCATGTCTAGAGGAGAATTATTTATTTGGGAAATATTAATTGACAAACTTATAATGAAAACTTCCAAAATTTATTTTGTAAACTTACACGAGCAACATTTTTGGAAAAACTTGATAGAATAATTATTTTGGAAATGTTATAAGACGCAGAAGTTATTGTAATAGGTTGGTAGATCACATAAAGGCTTATATTTAACTCGTAATTATTTCCAAGTCGCTCATCTTGTAATGAATAGGAGAGAGGTTCCCTTATTCTTCCTATATTTAAATTTTGATGCTGAAATATCGAGGGTAAAAAACAGTGCAAAGGAAGTAAGATGTGATGGAACATAATAACACAGAAAGGATGAAAAACTTTGGAGTATAAACTTTGGGCCAAAGGCTAAGCACTGGGACCTATGAGGTCATTCAGCGCTTGAAACAATTGTTAGGAGAGGGTGGAAAGTACGATGGAAGAATAAGAATATGAACGGAGGTAGAGTACAAGGAGTGAAAGGTGCTGCAACTAGGGGCCGAAGGTATGCTAGAAAGAACAGTGCACTGCGTGAGGTACACTGAAGATACTAACCCCTACGGGGGGAGGAAACACATTTCCTTTCTGCAATGACAAACCTGCCAAGCAGGTTGAAAGATATAGAGGAAAACAAAACAGATACTGCGTCGAATATTCTTTAATTACTGAATTAAGGATGAATCTATTGAGCAGAAAACTTCCACAGCATCCGCCTACACAGTAGGCTTATCAGCAGTGTGTCGAAACCAACCACTCTCCGTCCATCCTGTTCCCACGCTCACGCGCGTTTGTTTGCATACTCACAGCTCCACTCTCCTTGATCCCGCAGGCAGTCGAACATCCTGGCACCTTTTTCACATCATCCAAACATCACTTTTTTGGTTCGCTTTCTTCTGTCCTTCCAAAACCTCAAAACTGTACATAGAAGTCACCACCCATTAGTCCTTCTTTCTCTCTACGTGAGCAGACCACCTCAAAAATAATGAATCGACTTTTCAGCTACTCTTAATCTTTGAACCACAGGTTTGTATATCTTGATTTCTCACCCTTTAATTATTCATCCATACAAGCTACAGCAACGATTCATCGCAATAGCATCTATCTTTATTCCTCTCATTTACATTCGACACCCGGACTCAACTTCCATAAAGGAGAATTGGCTAAAAAAATCCCTTCCTGCATTCCTACTTTGGCTTTCTTAGACTCTCCTATTCCAAACCTTTTGCAAAAATCCTTCTGCCTTCTTTGCTTCATATCCTATTGTGACCCAATCCATCTATTGTCCTAAGATCATCTGTTGATTTTGCTTCTAAGTAAATTTCGGAATTCATACTTAAATTCATTGCTTTATCTTCTTTGTTTCCATTTGGCCTCATTACCCTAGTCTTGCTAAAATTCACTTTCAACTCTCTCCTTTAATAAATGCTTGCATACTTTTTTTTTACCATTCTTCGTGGCTTTTCTTCACTGTGCTATTACCAAACACCAGAGTAATCCACGCCATTGTAACCCCACAAATTTACGTCTGCATCTTCCGTACTTTTACTCTCTCTCTCTCTCCTCTCTCTCTCTCTCTCTCTCTCTCTCTCTCTCTTTACTCGATTCAATAGATAAGTTTGTTTAATCGAAGATAAACGCTCACAGAAAGGAAATTAATAAATAGTCTAGAAAGGAAATCATTAATTTTTTATTGGAGCAGCGCTCCAAAAATGTGCAGGATTAATCTGCCGTACGTTTGTGGGCTCGTGTAGCTAATTTTGAAGCCTATGTAAAAATGGAAAGTCATTTGATAATCACTTACTAACAGTCATGGTGTGATTACGTAGATCCACCATCTATTGAAGTTTAGTGACGTTCTGCGTAGTTTAAATGCCAAGGACGGGAACTAATCTAAAAATAATTTACACATAGGATATGTGGCATTAAGTGTTTTAGGAAAAGTCTCTCTCTGTCGCTTCTTTTATTTATCTTTTGACAAGAGCGGCATTTTTAACATTGCATTAATCTGCTTCATGCCTTGGTGACCAACGGAATTCAGTCAGATTTTTATTCCTATATTGTACCATGTGATGACGAAAGAGGATTTACTATATTATATATATAAATATATATATGTATACATCTATATATATTATATAGTATATATATATATATATATATATATATATATATATATATATATATATGTATATGTATATGTATGTTAATGTGCATTATAGTTTTGTGGCTAATTCACTATTGAATTTTTTATATCTCATATATTAAGCTACATATGGCTCATATTATCGAATACACTTCACCTTTGGGATAATTACACTCAGAAAGAATCATATATATATATATGTGTGTGTGTGTGTGTGTGTGTGTGTTTATGTGTGTATATATACATATATATAAATTATATATATATACATATATATGTGCATGTATATACTCATATGTATATATATACACATGTATATAAATATGTATGCATGACTTTTTATCACATCACCGTGATTCATATATGTGTGTATCTATATTCGTGATATCTTATCATTTCCGAACTTCGTTCGTTTCCTGAGTATACCGGTTTCACGGTAGGTTTTAACCGAAGAGCTGTGTGTGGCTACACTCGACTATAATTACAAATGTGCAACGTAACGTGGTCAGACTTATAAGTATTTTCTAAGTATTTCTGCCTCATTCTGTTTGCTTTCTCTTGTGTTCCAACCATTTTTGGATATGTTTTCGTGCTTTCTCTGCGTCAAAGAAAAAGTAACACGTTAAAATTTAGGTAAATTAGGTTTCCGAGAGTTAACGATTTTATTGTTACATTCGCCAAAACAATTTGTAAAGTTTGTAAAAAAAAAAAAAAAAGTCGTCGTAGATAAAGTATGTAAAACATTCTCGTCGTATGTAAAAATTGTTAAATAATTTTTTTCATGTTTAAAAACATGTTCGTCGTACGTAAAAAGTTTGTAAAAAAAATTTTCCTCGTGTGTAAAAAGTTTGTAAACAAAATTCTTCTTATGTAAAATGTTTGTAAAACAAAATCGTCTTATGTAAAAGTTTGTAAAAAAAATCGTCGTACCGAAACAATTTTATTGGTAATATGAAAAGTTCGTAAACATTTTTTTCGTTGCATGTAAAAAGTTTTATTTTAAACACCGTAAAAAATTTAATTCAGAAGACGAATATCTTTCTTAACACGAGTGTGAATATTTTTAATAGTGTATAATTTGCTTGATACATCTGTAAGTCAAATTACGTGTTATTCACGTCTCTCTCTCTCTCTCTCTCTCTCTCTCTCTCTCTCTCTCTTACAGGTATGTTACCTGATGTACCCCTTGACTTTTGCATCACTCGGTAATGTATAGAATTTACACCTGTACATTATTCACCCAGATATTTATATGTGTCTTCAACGCTTTAATTGCTTCATGTTTGGTTGTTGGTTTTTCATTTCTTATTCATGACCGTAGTTTGGGTTTGCATAATATATATGTATATGTATAAAGTATATACATATATGTATATATAATGAATTTTATATGCACAGATGTACAGATGTATATATAATATATATTTTATATACATCCATATAGTATATATATACATATATATGTATATATATATATGTATGTATGTATGTGTATATATATATGTATATATACATCCATATATATGTACATATATATGTGTATATATATGTATACATATAATTATATATATACACACATAATTTGTGGGTGTGCATGTGTATGTGTGGGTGAATTTTTTTTTATTTGAGTTCTCTTCATATTATTATTATTATTATATTATTATTATTATTATTATTATTATTATTATTGTTGTTGTTATTATTTTATTATTATAATAATTATTATTAATATTGTTATTATTATTTATTTATTTATTTTTTAACAACGTGCAGACTTCCTTATGAAAAAACCTAAAAATCATGAGAATCTTGTTTAAAGGGGCAGAACATCACTCGCCTAAAACCAGAAATTCAGGATTACATCCAGACTTTGACCGGATGCAGTTAATGCGTTTGAGGATATTAATTAATCTACAACAACTTAGGAGGGCGCCATGATTTCCTCTCTCTCTCTCTCTCTCTCTCTCTCTCTCTGAACTCTTCGTATCTAAAACACATTTCTGCCTTATATGCTTCATGCATTCCCATATTTTAATGATTTCAGATCTGGAATTTCATCTTAACTAAGTAAGAAAAGTAACTTAGTCACACTTTTTACTACACGTTGACTTGAACAAGGAATTATGCACCTGGTACTTAATCGACTGGGGGTACAGGGGGTCTCCGACCTGAATGGTTTGCAAATATAAAAACCTCCCAATAAGAAATGTGCTTCGCACAAGGTCGTTGCAAACTTTTGGGGCACTCCCTGTAACCTGGAGATTCATGGAGAAGCACCCTGAACTGTGTATTGTGTGTTGATATTCTCATTTAACACTTGTTTTGTATCAGTTTTTTGGCTGTACTCTTCCATGTATTAGAATGTAGTAATTCTGAATCTAGTGTATCCCGGAAGACCAAGGGTTAATGGTTGAAACAGCTGTCGGTTTGGGAATGAGGAAATATAGCAGCACAGTAGATTATGGCTGTTTTTTATTTCTTGTCCGTCTCTTTAAGTCTTCAGCCTTGAAGACTGGAGGAAGTTCTGGAAATATCTGAAGTTTTGCCAGGAGCATATTGAGGCCACATGTCCATCAGCACTTCAGGATATATAAAAAAAAGGACTGCCGGAGAAAAACATGTATATACATATATATGTATATGTATATATAATGTTTGTGTGCCTTTATGTAATTATATATATGATTATATATATATATATATATATATATATATATTCGTATATATATATATATATTTATATACTCAAAACGTGCTCAAGTGTTCGTTATTTTCATATATATATATATATATATATATATATATGTGTGTGTGTATGGGTAAGAGATATAGAGTATATATATATATATATATATATATATATATATATATATATAATATATATATATATATATATATATAAACTATATAGATATAATATATTATATATATAAAATTTCAATAAATTCGTGCACTCTTGTGATATAAGTGTATGTATATATGTATGTATGTATGTATGTATGTATCAATAGGTACACACATATGCCTTTTGGTTCTCTTACATGCGCATCCTTTGGCAATGATGGATGTACTTTGTATGCATAAAAGAGGAAAACAAAAAAAGAAAAATTCAAAAAGTGATTTGGACAAGACGCCAGACCCGATGTTTTCTTTTCTCTGCTCATCGTTCTCGAAAACAATTGCTGACGGAGCCGATAATCGATCCCCATTTTCTTTGCAACGATACTAGCAGTGTATTGTTCTCTCTTCTCTCTCTCTCTCTCTCTCTCTCTCTATATATATATATATATATATATATATATATATATATATATATATATATATATATATATATATGCTTATATGTGTATATATGTATGTATATACACATATATATGTTTATATTCATATATACAATATATTTGTATATATATACTGTATATATGTACATATGTTTATATGCATATATATGTTTGTGTGTATGTATGTATATATATATATATATATATATATATATATATATATATATATATATATATATATATATATATATATATATATATATATATATATATTTGTGTGTATGTACTGTAGTGGGGGATGGGTTTAGAGAGAGACTGAATATTGCCTCACATCCCTGTCTGAATTCTCTCTCAAAAACGTATTTCATTATTAAGTCCCGGGCTGTATCAACTTACATTGCTCTTTAATTTAGCCTTCAGTTCATCAGCTTCATCGCTGAATTTCGCCGAGCTTGCAATATTTCAGGCGATGAAAGCACTCGTCCATTTTTCTGACCTTCAACGTAAGGCCCATTAGAGATTTCCGGAACATTCGTAATAGAATCGCTGTGAATTTTTTGGGTATAGTCGATGTACATGCAGGTAAATCCTAGTTGAGTTGGGCCCAGTTACATGCAAGTACATTCACTAGGGATAAAAAAGTTGAACTCCGCAACAGGTAGGTTTGATTCTTTCTATAACTCTGAACTGGTTTTGTTTTCATGCGTTGGTCTCTGTAATTGGTGTATTGTAGCGGTCGTGTTACCCCGTATCTTAATTGGGGTAGATATTTTCATTTGCGCAGAGCTGCGTAGAAGCTGTGAAAGAAAGCCACTTTTGAACGGTATTGAAGAAAATAATTATTCCTGTTATTTCTGATCCGAATTCCGGTTTTCAGTGTGAATCAATAATCATGGTTATTTGGTTGGGTTGGTTTAAATTGAGCCTGCCTAAAACACCACCGACCTTCGCCTGTAAGCGTCGTAAGGTGTTAGATGGAATAGGAGGCCTAGTTTGGACCTCTGGCATCTGCCCAACCACCAACAGAGTAAGCTTCAGTAGTCCGCCGACACTTACTAGTCAGTACTTTCAAGTTGTAGAGAGCAGCGGTGGAATTTTCAAGTTTGATTTGTGCTTCCTGATTTATAAGATATCGCAGGACTGCTGAAATTGAACAGTAACTTATACTTGTGGTTTCCCATTCAGGAAAATGAATATTGTCACGCGCATCCATTGTATTGTTTTCCCGTAGGGGTAGGGCTGTCAGTGCACCTCATGCGGTGCAATGTAGGCATTACTCAAGGCTCTTTGCAGCGTCCATTTGGCCCCTAGTTGCAACCCCTTTCATTCCTTTTATTGTACCTCCGTTCATATTCTCTTTCTTCCATCTTACTTTCCACCCTCTCCTAACAATTTTGTTTATAGCGCAACTGCGAGGTTTTCCTCCTGTTACACTTTTAAAACCTTTTTACTCTCAATTTTCATTTAAGTGCTGAATGACCTCATCATAGGTCCCAGCGCTTGACCTTTGGCCTGAATTCTATATTCCATTGCTAGTGTTTGCCTCGACAGACTCTTTGGTACGTGTATCAGGGAATTAATCGTATTGAACTTCCAGCTGATTGCTTTAAGACCCTTCGTTTATTATTGATGATTCCCATTCATACGTTTCTTTTTCGTAATTATTGAAAACGCTGCATTGGGGCTTTGATAGAGTTGGGCCTGTTTGATAAAAGCTCTTTACCCAGTTAGCACGTTTTGTTTTCCATTTTACCCTTTATATTTATTTATTTGTGTGTAGGTTTCTGTGTCAAATGATATCTTTATTTACATGCAGATGCCACTGAAACAAATGCTCATACCTTTTTGTAGCCCAGGCTTGAAGAGAATGGGAAAACAAATAGGTTTGAACCCCGAAAGACTTGAGAAATTCAAACCTTTATTCATATGCAGTTACCTATAATTACATGAATTACATACATTTTTAGGATTACTGATAAAATCTTACTCATGAGAGGTGAAAATGATAGGATTCGTTGAAAAGGAGGACGGGAGTGAATTCCTAAGCCTGGCAGCAGAGGGATACAAATATCTGGCAGCGCGATCCAAGGTATTTATGTCCCCTTATGTAATGTAAGACGTGGTGATTTGACAGGTGCTACGAGACTGACTTGGAGAAAGAAGGGCTTCGTTCCTTTTTGAGGGACGGCGTAGCTAACTTGTAACGGAAATAATCCAGTTGATGCAGTGATTTATATTATAAAAGGTACACGAAATTCTTTAAAGTATCCGGACTTTTATTCAAAACGAGAAAGACCCCGTAATGGGGTAGTGTCGTCAGTGTACCTCATGCGGTTCACTGTAAGTATTACTTAAGGTTCTTTGCAGCGTCCTGCCCCTAGCTGCAACCCCTTTCATTCCTTTTACTGTACCTTCGTTCATATTGTCTTTCTTCCGTCTTACTTTCCACCCCTTCCTAACAATTGTTTCATATTGCAACTACGAGGATTTCCTTCTGTTACACCTTTCAAACCTTTTTACTGTCAGTTTCCATTTCAGCGCTGAATGACCTCGTAGGTCCCAGCGCTTGGCCGTTGGCCTAAATTCTATACTCTATTCTATATTCTGTTCTAAAAACGGGAAAGAGTAAAGCCTGGGTAACTTTGTTAAAGAAATAAATTTGCGATATGGAAACAAAAACACTTCATTTCTGCTTAAGACAGTATGATTTACGTGGATACTTATATGTTGCAGAGAGAATTTTGTCAGTGACTTTCCTTTTGAAATATTCACTAGCAAAAGTTTCAGCTGAAATTTATGAATGCCATCAAAACTTACAAGATCTTATCTTACCTTGAAAGGGACATATTTACGTCTCCTGCAGTCACAGGCTGCCATTTACTTCCAGATCATGCAAATATGTCTTGTAATCAAGAGAAAGGTCTGTCGTGTTATCAAATCATTTTTCCGGTCTTTTATTATCTTAATTTTTCTCTTCGTATCTTGCGAATTTCCTCTTAAATTAATGAGACGATCTTGCAGATATGTTTTATAATGTAGAGAAAGATCTGTCGTGTTATTAAATAATTTCTCAGTTCTTTTATTCTCTTCATTTCCCTTTTCATATCTTGCGAATTTCTTCATAAATCCGAGAGACGGAAAGCCAAGATGTTTTGCTAAAGGCGTCGTCCTGCCAGTGTATTGAATTACATCCTGACAATTTTCTCAGGTATCTCACATTAAACTGAATTAGTTTTCTTCCCTTGCCGTTGGTAGATAATGCTGTTATGGTAATTGACAAGGCAGCTATGAAAAGAGGTCTATGGAAAGCCGGGGGTGCGACAAGAAGTCCTCTCTCTCTCTCTCTCTCTCTCTCTCTCTCTCTCTCTCTCTCTCTCTCTCTCTCTCTTTTATTCACTCAAGAATATGATGTAAAATCCAGAGTCTTATCGAAGAATATTGCACAAAATAGGATACCCATAAGTTTAAAAAAAAAAAAAAGGCCTATAGACACAACGTACACTAGAACATAAAACATAAAACAAATCACTCCAATTACTTAGAATTGTGTCAGGAAAGTCATCAGCCTGGAAGCCATTTGTATTATTTATTTTTTTTTACTTAGATTCTAATGTGAATACTGCTGCTTTGGAAAACTGATGCGTTTCAGGATGTTCGTGTTAAAATGTGTCTTTAGTTAGCAGATTTCACACAAACACATAACACACACACACACACACACACACACACATATATATATATATATATATATATATATATATATATATATATATATATACATATATACATATACATATATACATTATATACACACACACACACACACATATATATATATATATATATATATGTGTGTGTGTGTGTGTGTGTATTATGTGATGATGACATTTACGAATAATTTTAGGTGATTTTTCCTTATAATTCATCATAGAAATTAATAAGCTAAAAAAAAGGCAGAACTTATCTTTTTGTTGTATGCGATTCGACCAAACAAATATTATTATTATTATTATTATTATTATTATTATTATTATTATTATTATTATTATTATTATTATTATTATTATTATTATTCAGCCGCTGTCCTTTTGCAATGGTTGTCTGGCCCCCTTGACTGTTAGGCATTCGCCAGTCGAGACCCCCAGTGTAGGGCAATTACAGAAGAGAGTTCCCTTGAGTGCCGGGATGAGGATGGTAACAAATATCTTTCTACTTTAGGTTGAGAGGAAATCCGTTTTAGAATAATTTAGTGGTGTTTTTAGAGTGCAGTATACGAAGGAGTTCCAAATATAGAATTTTTCGTGATAATTCTTATTGGCATTTTCGTTATTTAATTTCGGATTTTATTGGATGAGTGTAGAACAGTATTGGCTTCTGCAGTTCATCGGAATATTGTTTTTATGATGGCGTATTCTCAACATTCTATATATATATATATATATATATATATATATATATATATATATTTATATATATATATATATATATATATATATATATATGTGTGTGTGTGTGTGTGTGTGTGTGTATATATATATATATATATATATATTGACAGTGATCTTGATTCGGGTTGACCTGTTAGCCTCCTTTTAAAAAATATTAATTACTTAATACGTTCAAGTTGATAACGAGATGATATAATTTGACAACTTCTCATGCACAAAATTGATATGATTTGCTTGTAACTCATTCCTTGCATCCCCGCATAGGGGTAGTGCTGTCTGTGTACCTCGCGCGGTAAACTGTAGGCATTACTTAAGGCTCTTTGCAGCGCGCGTCCCTTCGGCCCTTAGTTGCAACCCCTTTCATTCAGTTTACTGTACCTCCGTTCATAATCTATTCCATCTTACATTCCACACTCTCCAAACAATTGTTTCAAAATTATTTTCAGCGCTGAATGACCTCATCATAGGTCCCAGCACTTGTCGTTTGATCTGAATTTTGTATTCCAATTCCATAACCTTTCACAATTCAAGTATCGTAGGTCCCGTCACCTCTAGGTAGATTGTCCCGCCACTGTCTCCGTAGGCATATCTGGTGTGTTTATGGAGACAGCGCGCAGCGGGGAGATTATGAGAACATTTTTAGTCCTTGTGACAAAATTAATCTCTTACGAGTTGGGAGTCACCAGTTATAAGCAGATATTTGCTATCATGATTTGGCAGATCTCTTGTACTGTACAAGGAATGGAAGAGGTTGTTGCTATTCACGCTCTGAATAGTGACAGTGCTGTGTTTGTAAGATTTGTGCTTCGCTTATATTCTCGCTTGCACACTGATGAGCATGAATTTATCTCTCTCTCTCTCTCTCTCTCTCTCTCTCTCTCTTTGTCTTGATGCCGGTATGGAGACATTAATTACATGGAACTCTGATGTGTATAAAGGTTTTCCTAAAAGCAGTCTCTCTCTCTCTCTCTCTCTCTCTCTCTCTCTCTCTCTCTCTCTCTCTCTCTCTCTCTCTCTCTCTCTCTCTCAGAAACTATTTAGACAAATTTCAGCCTTCTAAGACGTCTGGGCTATAGAGCGAAGATTATTCTTCTTGTTTTCACGTTTCAGCGATTTTAATCTCTCGGCAATAAAAGGAGAGAGAGAGAGAGAGAGTTTTATACATCGACACGTCGAAGCTATCGACGTAATGACGAATAGTTCTTGAATGCAGTATTCTCTCCTACTCTCTCTCTCTCTCTCTCTCTCTCTCTCTCTCTCTCTCTCTCTCTCTCTCTTTTCTAGACTGCGAGGTTTTCAAGAAAGGGAACGAAAGATTTATTTACGTTATGAAGGGATGCAATTTTTTTTATCTGATGGGGGACAAGGGATGGATTGGTGAAAAGCAAGATGAATATTAGAAATTCTTGCGTAAGAAGTATAGGGATGTTTCATCTTGGAGGAAGGGATTTTATTTTATGTATATATATATATATATATATATATATATATATATATATATATATATATATATATATATGTATGTATATATATATATTTATATATAAATATATTTATATATATATATATATATATATATTTATATATATATATGTTATATATATATATATATATATATATATGTATGTACTATATATATATATGTACATATATATACATATTTGTATGTGTTATACAATGTGAATTTGAAAGTATTTTTACAGTGAATAATGTATGAAATTCACTGATCATGGTTATTCATGAGAGAGAGAGAGAGAGAGAGAGAGAGAGAGAGAGAGAGAGAGAGAGAGAGAGAGAGTGTTGATAGCGTGAGACCAAGAGTAGATTGGAGTTTCGAGTTGTAGACTAAACAATCCAATGTCGATATGGGAACTTAAGAGGAGCTAAAGGGCGTGGTTATTGAATGAAAGGTCAGCAAAATTGACCTGATTTGTCCTTACCAAAAGTGGGAGTTGAAATTGAACCATTAAGATTAAAGTAGGCTTCCTCAAAGAGGAGGGTTTCTTCCACATAGGTCCAGAGCTCATTCTGACAGTCAATTTTTAGTTAGGGTTAACTTTGAACCCTTTCTGGGTAAGATCTGTGTCGCTCTCCTCTGTGAAACCAAGAAAAATTTCTAAGTCCAGTGTGGCTGGCCGTGTGAGACTATTATAGTGTTATTAGAATAAAACCTAAGAAAGTGCGGCGAGTCACTTACCCCTCCTGAAATAAGATAGACAAGTGTAAGAAGAATAATTACCAAGTTTACTGCGTTTCTGAGTAACCAAGTTATCGGCTAACGCTGAACTCAATACCCAGGTCTTACCAAAGTGAACAACAACAGACAGAAGCAGAGTCATTCATAATTGAGACCCCGTAACATAAAAGACGTAACATATGTGTATATATATATATATGTGTGTGTGTGTGTGTGTGTGTACTCAGACACACACACACACACACATATATATATATATTGTGTGTGTGAGTGTGAAGGATTACTGGGCCATGTGGTGCCATAGATGGATGACTCTTCAAGCTCATCGGAGGAGGGGTGAAACAAGTATCTGTAAACAAAGTCACCGACACCAACCTATTTAAAAATGTTGCATCTGATACGAGGCAGTGAACATCTGAATCGAAATAAAACATTAGTTCTTTGACGATCATATATATATTTTTTTTATATCTTAACCACTCCAGTATATCTTTGAAGCAACACTGGTAGAGGAGAGATTTTGGTCGAGAAATGGCTGGACGATTAAAACAATGCAGTTCAACTTTTATTTCAATATTTTTCTTATTTTACTTATTTACTTATTTGTCAATTTATGTTTTTCTAATAATTGATCTCTATCTATATTTCCCATTACCTTCCGTTACTCCTTTCTAAATGAACACCATATTCTTGGGAAGCTTAAATTTCAAGTCAGTGGCCCCTGTGGGCTTTTTCCATATGAAAAGGGTCCATTTTCTGAATAATAATAATAATAATAATAATAATAATAATGCAAATCTTCTTCACAATCCCGTGAATATCTTTATAAAATACAAAATCCATTTATGTAAAGACTGTATTTACAAATAATAAAATGAATTCCAGGAGACTTTCGAGCCTGCTCCCGGCTCCCTTCTTCAGGTGAAGAAGAGCTGAGCAGGCTCTGAAAGTTCCTGAAATTCTATTTTATTATTTGTAAATACAGTACTTTACATAAATGTGATTTTGTATTTTATAATAATAATAATAATAATAATAATAATAATAATAATAATAATAATAATAATAATAATAAGCAAATATTTACGGGCCATGTCCTAAAAACATTGAACTTGTTCAATCATGGAATCCCTAATGAAATGTGCTTTCAAGGTCACCTTTGGCAGGCGAGGATAGAGAAATTCGAGACCTGAGTACGAACGACAGGAGAGGCGGCAATGGAATATGTATGGTGGGTTGAATTATCCAAAATATAATGCAATATTCTCTCTCTCTCTCTCTCTCTCTCTCTCTCTCTCTCTCTCTCTCTCTCTCTCTCCCCACGTCTTTGGCATCCTTTCCCAGAGACATCATCTGGAAGTGATGTTTTGAAACTGGTCCAACTATCGTCTCATTATATGGCATCCCTCTATCTTTCTATCTTATGTCTGTTCCGTCAGTACTCTGTCCTTGTTAGTACATCTGTCCTTGCTGTTATATCTGCCCTTTTTATTATATCTGTACTTGGTATTGTATCTGTCATTATCATATCTGTCCTTGCTGTTATATCTGCCCTTAGTGTTATATCTGTCCTTGTCACTATATCTGTCCTTGGTATTATATCTCTCCTTGGTATTATATCTGTTCTTTTTATTATATTTGTCCCTGCTGTTATACCTGTCCTTGTCATTATATCTGTCCTTGGATTGTCCTTGTTATTATATCTGTCCTTGGTATTATATCTCTCCTTTATATTACATCTGTCCTTCGTATTATATCTGTCCTTGGTATTATATTTATCCTTTTTATTATATCTGTTCTTGGTATTATATCTGTCCTTTTTATTACATCTGCCCTTGGTATTATATTTGTCCTTTTTATTATATCTGTCCTTGGTATCATATCTGTTCTTTTTGTTATAGTTGTCCTTTCTGTCCTTTTTATTATATCTGCCCTTGGTAGTATATCTGTCCTTGGTATTATATCTGCCCTTTTTGTTATATCTGTCCTTGGTATTATATCTTTCCTCTTTATTATATCTGTCCTTGGTATTATATCTGTCCTTGGTATTATATTTATCCTTTTTATTATATCTGTCCTGGGTATTAATTCTGTCCTTTTTATTATACCTGCCTATGGTATTATATCTGTCCTTGGTATTATAACTGTCCTTTTTATTAAATGTGTCCTAGGCATTATATTCCATGTAATTCAGTCTGTCCTAGGTATTATATTGCTTGTAATGCAGTTTGTCCTTGCTGTTATATCTGTCCTTGTTATTATATCAGTCCCCGCTATTATATCTGTCGTTGACTTAAATTACAGGAAGGATACACAGCAAGAGTCTGTGGCGAGTTAGTCATGTCCCTGGGAATGGAACTGATCCTCACAGAAGTTTTGTACAGCCAGTATCAAGGAGTCCTCAGAAGGGATTCAAGGAGGTGGTAAACTTAGCTTTTTCTCTCTCGTTATAACCTTCGCCTCTGTTGGTCTGGCTGAGTGTAGGTGTGCATGTCGAGCTACCTTAAAGTAAAACACCGATTAATTTATGTGGATGGTAAATTTGTAATTTATTAGTTTTTTCTTTACCTTTTTTCATATATGGTCCTTCAGTTCTGTGGAAATTTGCATTGTAATTAAGTGGGGTTTAAAACAAATTTTTTTTTGAGGGCGCGGGGAACAAATGTTCTTGAATAACAGAACAAAGGACGAAAATGAATTACGCTAGTGCAACATACACCATTGAACAATTGTTTTTAGGTATCCATTATTTGTTTAGTTTGGTTTATATAATCATTATTCTTCTACAATCAGGAATTTATTTAAAATAAAACTTATTCCTCCCTCCTTTCGTACGAGACAGAAGGAGAACCGTTTATAATGCAAATGATATAAAAGTGTCAGCAATGATAATTTATACCGTGTGCACCTGTACCGGGGAATGTTCTTTGTTCCGCTCGCATAATCTCATGCTCTTTCGAAAGAGGCATCGGAATTAAAGAAATAAAGCCTCCATCACTGGCGTTTAGAAGTGAATAAATGTCAGACAAGAAACTGAACAGTCAGAAGGCTGCGGATGGTGTCGTACTTAGGTAAAGGCGCCCCGCACTTTGCGCTCCTCGGTTTCGGGTAACGTTCTTGATCGTTTGGAATATTCTCTCTCTCTCTCTCTCTCTCTCTCTCTCTCTCTCTCTCTCTCTCTCTCTCTCTCTTAGTATTAACAGGAAGAGGGAGAGAGAGATCTGATTACTCAGCCGTTGGATAATACATGAGCATAAAGTTGACAGTTATTCTCTCTCTCTCTC
>NC_089791.1:50452882-50460382 GCF_040412425.1 Macrobrachium rosenbergii | reverse complement strand
ATTTCAATTTGCTTCGTCCTTGTAGCTTACATAATTTCTCTCTCTCCTCTCTCTCTCTCTCTCTCTCTCTCTCTCTCTCTCTCTCTCTCTCTCTCTCTCTCTCTCTCTCTCCTCTGTGCTACATTTTGCCTCCATACGTTTTGAAATGCCTCGGTTTCAATTTACTTCATCTGTATAGCGTACACAACTCTCTCTCTCTCTCTCTCTCTCTCTCTCTCTCTCTCTCTCTCTCTCTCTCTCTCTCTCCAATAACAGTGAAATGAGGGGGGACCAATGTTGTTATTCTTCCATCATGGAGCACAGTACAGTTATTTACATTCGTGCGAAATGAAATACAAAATAAATGTAGATTTTTCTCTTTTGCAGAATTTCAGCAAGGTACTCGAGATAAGAAAAATATATTGAATCAAAAGAAAATTTATATTAACAGTAGGATCAATGAACCAAAAAAAAAAAAACTTCTTTCAGTTTTCTTCTGAAGATGGATAGAGAAACCCACAAGATTCCTGTGTATAACTTGTTTACTTGTAAATATTTTATTACTGTAAATTTGGGGCTGGGCATAATGGCCATCTGTACTTTAGAATTATAGATAAATAATTTTGTGAGAATAGATGAATATACCATGTTTATATAGGATATGTCATTGAAAATAAAATTTAGCACAACTGACATTATTTGAAGAAGAATAAGGATGGGGCTTTGTTATATAAATTCATGTAAGGATTTAGCTTCTTCTATAATGTACATAAGCCAGAGATGGCCACTCTATTAAGTCCATGTCATAAACTTGCAAATTTCATTGCTACTCTGACGAAAAAAAAAATATCTTAAAACAAGTTAGAAATTTTTGAACAAAATTTCTCCTTCGTTGAACGGGAATATTAACTAGTATTTCTTTGGGAACTCATCCAGAGAGAATGCACCTTCAAATTCTGGGAACTGATGTTGTGAGTTAAAGAGAGGAAGCAGCTACACTACTTTATAGTGCCATGATCCTACCCCCATCATTGTTCTCACTTTTTTTTCTCAGATGGAGATAGATAAATCACTTGACTTTTCAGAATAATACTTAACGCCCCCTTTTTTTAAAGGTCAAATCAAGGCAATCTCATCTTTCGAATAAAGAACATTCATCGTTAGACCCGAAAGTGTGAGACGTCTACCAGTCTCAGAAAGGGATGTTTATAGGATGATAAAAATTATATAAAAAAATAATTGATTCATTGTGTGATTGATTTTCTCTTCATTTATAATTTCGCTTGCCGTACGCCATTCAGACGAAAAGAGAAAGAATCTTCAATAAAGTCAGTTAATAATTATAATTATTATTGTTCAAAAAATTAACAAAATATTCTTAAGGAACAGGCCTAGACTTGTTATGCAAACTCTCAAAATTTAATGGCGTTACTTAAAGAGAGAGAGAGAGAGAAAGAGAGAGAGAGAGAGAGAGAGAGAGAGAGAGAGGAACTAAATCTTTCACGAGTACCTTTGGCAGTAATGATTAATAATGGTCAAGATGATCAGGGTGGCAATTGAGAAAGGAGCCACACACCCTATCCTACAATTCCATGGCCTATAGGACCTGTATTGGTCCCAGTGCTAGGCTTCTAACCTGGACCTGTCATTTCAACCAAATCGTCGTTCAGGCCAGCCCTATGAGAGCTGATAGTCAGCTCAGTGGCCTGGTTAAACTTTTTTAATAATAATAATAATAATAATAATAATAATAGCAATAATAATAATAATAATAATAATAATATAGGACCTGTAACCTCCTTTGACGGCAAGGGGACTGCTTTTGAACTTTTGGCCAATGTCCTGTCTTCAATGACAACTACAAAAAAAAAAGTTAATCGTCAGGAGAGAATTGCCACTGAAGTTATATGTCCAGATTCTTCAAAAGGAATAAATTCTCACTGGAATTAATTTATTAACACAGAGAATGGCAAATGATTATTGCCTCGTTAGAGTACGCAAAGATATAGCAGCCAGCAGATAACTCATGCAAACAGCAGTTTAAACATGGCACTTCAAACCAGCACTTGATTTTCCTCACATTTTTCCTCCGTTGTTGTCTTGACTTTCAGCTAGACGTCCTCGTTAGAAAAGGCATTGTGTCGATGAGGATCTTGCATGGCTGAGGAAGAAGTTTCCAAAAGACAAAAGGCCTCTCCGGGATGAGCAGGGATGCTTATTCATAATGCTTGCACGTTGTGTGTGTGTGTGTGTGTGTGTGGCTTCCTCTTTCAATTAGTCCTGGGATGCCTTCTTCCTTTTGCCACGCTTTTCTGAATAGGCTCTTCCTGCCGTTCCGTAGAAAGAAACTGGTTTTTTTTGGTTGTGGATTCGAAGGGTGTAGGTTTTTGTTATTATTATTATTATTATTAACCTGAATTTCAACTAGAATAACTTTAAAAACTCAGGAACTGGCTGTTTGGTTGTTTGCTCTTAGTGGTTGTATTATTATTATTATTATTATTATTATTATTATTATTATTATTAGTAGTAGTAGTAGTAGTAGTAGTAGTAGTAGTAGTAGTAGTAGTATCATTATTATTATTATTATATTCTCCTGTATTTCACCTTGAATAACTCCAAAAACTTGTGAATTAGCTTTTTGATTGTGTATTCTTAGGGTGTAGTAGTATTATTATTATTATTATTATTATTATTATTATTATTATTATTATTATTATTATTATTCTCATGAATGTCACCTTGAATAACTTCAAAAGCTGGGGAACTGTCATTTTTGTCGTTTATTTTTAAGGTGTAGCTATTATTATTATTATTATTATTGTGTGTATTATTATTATTATTATTATTATTATTATTATTATTATTATTCTCCTAAATTTCGCTTTGAATAACTACAAAAACTTGGGAGATCGAGCATCGAAATTGTGGACACAACAGGACTATGACTAGCAAGTGGAAGTTACAGTCTGTATCACCCGTGTCACTGCAGTACCCCTAAAAAAAAAGGTGGGGGGATTATAAACTATCGTCCATGAAAAAAGAAATTGGACTGCAATAGTTAGGATATTCTTCTGTCTAGCTTTTTTTTCTGTTTCTGGAATGCAAAACTATGTATGAAAAACATTCCTAAAGCATAGGTATAATCTAGTGACATTTTCCTCCTCCTTCCTCTCCTTCAAGGAAATTCAGATGGCGATATTAATGAGTGCCAATTTGTCAGAATTTTCCCGGCATTCCGGAAATGTTCAATCATTATTACTGCATCAGATATTTCCCACTTTCATCACAGGGTTTCCATTTTATATATTTTCAGCCCAGAACCTTGAAGTCTCATTAATGGTTATACCATGATGCTCAAGGCTCAGAGATTTTCCACTTTAGATTTGGCCTGGTTTCCTCCTCTCCAGCAACTAATGATCGTTTTCCAGCTCTTGGATAATCAGGATAAACCACCAATGATTCATAACAGAAACTTGAGGTTTATTGACATAACCGGGTTCTTTGAAGATACTTGACAACCATAACTTGAAACTTGTTGACTTCTAAGATGACCCACTATGTCAAGGTAAAATGCTGTTAATGTTAAAAAGGTCATTAAAACTCTTATGGATAAAGAATAGTATTCGGGTCACCATTGCGACACGGGCAAGTTGAGGCAATAACTTATTTTTTATCTTAGAAATCGTTTCACCATCGTCCCAGTGCAAATTACCGTTACGTGTCTGGGTTTTTGAAAGGTAGTTGGAGTACCTTTGCTTGTGCATGATAGCGCTGAATTTTGAACACTTGTATATATAAATATAAATATAAATATAAATGTATATATATATATATATATATATATATATATATATATATATATATATATGTATATATATATATAAATATAAATATATAGTATATGTGTGTGTATATATATATATATATATATATATATATATATATATATATATATATATATATATATATATATGTATATATATATATATATATATATATATATATATATATATATATATATTTTTCGATTTTCCCAATTTTTATATTTATGTCATTATTATCCAATTCTTCAATTTATTATTTTATCATTATTTTTCCGGGGGCACATGACCAGGTCCCACCCCGGATCCGCTAGTTTATATATGTATGTACAATATGTAAGTATGTACAGTATGTATGTATGTATGTATGTATGTATGTATGTACTGATGTGTACGTTAAGCACAGATGTATATTATAGTGCTGAGTCAGGAAAATGAAAAATTTCAGGGCATTCACTGTCGCACGGCTCTTTGAAAAGTAATTCTTCTATTACTCTACGTTTCTGCTCGTGAAGTGTAATGGGTTCAAAGCTTTCGTAGACGCACAAAGAGCGTCTACTGATACGCATAAAGCCTTTGTGAGCTGGAGGCCCGTACAGCGTCGTTCGCATCGCCAAGGACACAAATGGAATGTGGGATGGTGTCCCTCGTTTGTTTACCTTTTGGGGAGCGGGGGCGTTGTAGGATTCGTATTTGGGATTGTTCGTTACGCATAAATTACATTTGTAATGGTAATTCGGGAGGAGCTGCAGAAGAATTAAATTATGCTGATGTTTCAGTTTGATGATGAAAACAAAATAATTCATTGTTCCAGTTCAGTATTATACTAGCAATAATAGTAGTAGTAGTAGTAGTAGTAGTAGTAGTAGTAGTAGTAGTAGTAATAATAATAATAATAATAATAATAATAATAATAATAATAATTTTGGTATCAATGTGACAATGATAATAACGTCTTGCAACAGTTTTTCCAAATCTTCACTTTAACTCCATTTAAAAGTTGTGTATAGAACAGCATATATTATATAGCCTTTTTACCCAAAGCTTAAATTTAATCCTTGTCCCCTTATCGGGCATCTCTCATCATGTATTCGTTCAAAAAATAAAAAAAGGAAAACTGACGGAAACGATAAAAGCCATTATGAAGTTGTCGTGAAGTTTTCGAGTTTTTGTGTCGTGAAGTTTTTGAGTTTTATCAAAGGGATGGAAGTTAATAGACCGTGAATCGGTCAGTATTCTTTTTTGCTCGTCGGTCTTGAAGCAGGACATAAATGAATAAAATTGGAAGCTGTCTCTTGTCCCTGATGTGATTTTTCTCGTTTTGGAAGTTCATTATTTTAGGGATTTGATCTTTGAGCGTTTTGGTCTGACGTCTGTATGAGAGAAATACATAAATTATTATATATATATATATATATATATATATATATATATATATATATATATATATATATATATATGTATATATGCATACATAAATTATTACATATATATATATTACATATACATATAGTATATATATAAATGTATATATATGTATAAGTATATTTGTATGTATGTATGTATGTATGCATGTGAATATAACACCAACGCCATAGTTATAATAAACACCATCGTTATAGTATAACCTAACACAAAAAGCCTATTCACCTACTGTCCACTTGCTTTTGGTTCAATTTATATAAATTTTATATATATATATATATATATATATATATATATATATATATATATATATATATATATATAGTGAACAAAAGTAGGTGGACAGTGGGACGAATAGGGCTTGTGTCAGGGTTATACTATAACGATGGTGTTTATTATAACTAGGGCGTTTGTGTAATATGCACATGACCGTTATTTCCAACAAGATGGGACCCCTCCACATTATTCCAGAGCAGTCCGTGAGTATCTCGATGAAATATTTCCCGAGAAATGGATTGGCCGAAGAGGACCAATTGATGGGCCATCACTGTCACTTGACTTTACCCCAATGGATTTTTCCTTTTGGGGAGTCCTCGAGGACAAAGCTTATAGTCGAAAACCACAAAGTGTAGGTTATCTGAAAAATGACATCAGAGATACACGTCAAGAAATTAAGACAAATAGACGTGTGCAAAAATGTTTGTCGAAGCGTGAAAGGTAGACTTCCAAGTTGTGTAAATCGTGATAGACAGCATTATTAAAATTTACAGTGCCTTTGTATTGTATTACTGTATACAATAAAATTTAATTGTAAATGTAATAATTGTTTATAAGAATTTAATTGTATTAGTTAATATAACTGTGTACTGTATGTAAGCTCAAAATAAATGTTATCATCTACTGTCCACCTACTTTTGGTTCACCCCGTGTGTGTGTATATATATATATATATATATATATATATATATATATGTGTGTGTGTGTGTATGTGTGTATATATATATTTATATATACATACATACATATATATATACAGTATATATATACACAGTCGTCGTTCCACCTACACGGTTCTTTGGTTTCAGGATAAGTACATACATGTCCTATACACATTCATCTGTGTAGAAACAATTTCAAGGTGATTTATACTTAAATACATAATATGATGTAATTACTATGTGAACACAGTTGTTATATTGTTTAATGAATGACTAATAATGAAAAATGATTTATACTTAAATTCATAATATGATGTAATTACTATGTAAACACAATTGCTATATTTTTTAATGAATGAATAATAATGAAAAAGAAGTCCGTACACTTTAAGCACTGTCATAGGTCGGACTGAGCAACTGTGCAACAACCTGATATTGCTTTTATTCAAGACTTGAAATTTATATCATTTACGTATCTCTCTCTCTCTCTCTCTCTCTCTCTCTCTCTCTCTCTCTCTCTCTCTCTCTCTCTCTCTCTCTCTCTGTAGAGAGTTCAAATATATAACAGTGAGTTTAATTAATTAATGTTGATAGGCTCTCTTAAATATATAACAGTGATTAATATAAATGAATTCTATCTTTCATGCTCTCCCTCCCTAAAGTTTCTATCATTAAAAGTTGATTAGTGAATAAATGAATTACAGTAAGCCTGGCATTTGTAGTTAATTAATGTTTTAATATCTGCTTTATTCCTTAGTAACGTTAAGTGTAGCTCTAGTTTCTAACATTGTTCTGTCAGGTGGTAATAACAATAACAGCAGTCATAATATTTTTTTTAATGTCGACCGGAAGTATTTTTTACATTTATTTTACGTTCTTTTTGTGTTTAGCACGTTTAGTAAAAACACGCTCTGTATTTAGGAACTTCTTGGGATTTTTTATATATTTATTTTTTCCAAGTCCATGATTTCAGAATCACTCAGGTTCGTTATGCGTAATGACTGGAGATATATATATATATATATATATATATATATATATATATATATATATATATGTGTGTGTGTGTGTGTGTGTGTGTGTGTGTGTGTGTGTGTTATATTTTTATGTATCCAACCCTATGGAATATCTGGATCATGTAATAATCTTACAGTGAAGCCGTCACGTTTTAGTTGTCTGTCTTCTTTTTATTTTTTTTTTCTTTTGCTTTTTTTTGGGGGGATGCTTTTATCATCTGCTTCCTCTCTCGACAAAGCAGTCTCCCCTCGAGCGTCACTCCAAAAGAATGATAGGTTACCTTTTTATAAAGTGAAATGGTTTTTTTTTTTAAGAAT